>NC_142621.1:43007500-43310530 GCF_059453375.1 Lepisosteus platostomus
GTGGAATTAGAGGGCGACATGGAGACATGCTGGTTTGTGCTGCTCAAGGCTCTGGGGTGCCTTCCGTGTGGAGTTTGCATGTTCTCCCTATGTCCAGGTGGGTTTTCTCCAGACGCAGAAGTATACCCTACCTTGGGCTGGCACAGGGCTGGGAGCCTTCTGTGTGGAGTTTGCATGTTCTCAGGTACTGGTGGATGGTCTCGTGATGCCCCATCTGCAGAGGTGTGCCTTGCCCTGGGCTGGCCTCCCACATCCCCCGTGAGGGGGCGGCTTTCCGATGCTGCCGACGCAGCTCATCGTTCCAACCTCTTCACTTTTATATGTTTAGTCTACAAGGAGGCACTGATGGGTCCCTGTTCACAAGAGTTCATTTCTCCAGAAAATTAAAGTATGCAACTATTAAAGAAAGGAACACATTGGTTGTTGTTGTTTTTTGGCTCTTTGCCTTTTTATACATATACTTTCGTGTATAAAAGCACCTGCACAAACATACACATAGTCTTCATGACAGAGCCAAGTTGTTGGCCATTTTTGGGACCTGCATTTTTCCAGAAAGATAAAGACAACATAATCTACTCTAATTAAAGCTTGGCCTTAAATAAACCAAGGTGGAAGCTTAAAACTCATGAATCACCACCACAAAGTCCTGTCAGGAATGCATTTGACCTTATATGGGGATCACCCAGTGTCAGAGAACAGCAAGAGGAATCCAAGAATGTTACACCGCTGGGATACTTACAAGAAATTTGGTACAACAACAGTACTTAAAATGCACGCTGAAAAGGTGATTAGTTGAATAAATTGTAGCATGTACAGTGTGTGAAACGTGTTAAAGGAATGGTTTCACTACATTAAAGTTTACATTTCACTGAATTTACGTGAACATTTGGACAGAACGATAGATGCAGACGTTCATACACATGAGCAGGTTTGCCTTGGCATGTGATTGAGGAAGTAATCCCTTCAGATTATTCACCTCAGCATATAGTCTGTCATAAATGTCCGTACTGGAAAGCTTCAAACACGTATTTGACATTGGTTTGAGAATGATTCACATGTTCACATTCAAGGAGACAGACACAATATTTCCAGGACGTCCCTGCCACTTAGGCCACAGAGCAGATGAAGCATTCAGAATGCAGGCACATAGATAAATGAAACTGTGATGTATTGTTTTGCTTTACATTTTACAAAGTCTTATCTTACATGCAAAGGTCAAGCACTTCACATTTTAATCTAACTAGTTACACACTGAAATCTAGTTAACCGTGAAAGTTTTCTCATCTGCTGGTGCAGTTCCCTTAAACTACTCGGATTCTTGCAAAATAATCTTTTGCTCTGTGATGTGATGTGAAATTATTAGGGGTTAGTGTAATTGTGGAGGCAGTACATTTCTAGGGTTCTGGTGCAGTTGTGTGGTTTTCTGTAGGAGAGATGTGAAATGAATATGTATGGGTACATGTCTGTGATGTAAAGTAACATTTGTAAAGTCGTGTTTACTTGTGCTGTTTGTCTTGTATGTTTCTGTGGGAGTAAAACATAGCTGCTTTGATGCAAAACAAATTCCTGAGAAATCGGGTCGTAAAGCATCATCACATTTTACATAAAAGTATTGTATGATCCAGTAGATCATGTCTATCTTTATTCCAGGGCATTAACAAAAAATGGTTCTGTAGGACACAGCTATCAAAATACACTTTACTGCACACACATCAGATCTAGGCACCTTGGTGCTCTGAGCATGTGATTTTAAGAGAGTTACCGGTACTGAAGGTCTAAGCGCCGCCCAAGAGTTTATTCTCGTTTGAGTCTGAAAAGGCGAGGGCACGCTAACTCCGGCAGTGGATTCTCGGAAAGCTCTGTTTTGGCTCTCAGACAGGCTGCCAAGTGCTCTGTGAAGGAGAATTCAATCTGTCTGGCCTGGTGTGAGAAACTCAAGCTGTTCTATAGTGAGGTCATTCCAGGAGCTCTTCAGAGAACTGTGCCACAGTGGATCAGGTAGCAACGATGATTACAGACTAATCACTGATACTTCATTGGGCCTGCAGTAGACGAACTGAAGCACTCAAAAGAGAAGTCAGATTATTCTTTGCGCAGGCTCATACATGCACTGGAAAACAGCTTTGATAATTGCTACCATTTCGAACTGCTGTGGACAATGGACTCAGCCAAACGAGAACTGCTCACACTCCTATCCACCCACTTGAAAGATTAAGATGACATGTTGTCATTGAGCCCCTGCTGTTTGAAACTTGAGTAAGAGCATATCTGACTGCATTTACTTGAATTCCCTCTAAGGCAATTAAACCTTATCCCCGTTTTAAGATCACACACTTTTAAATGCCTTGTTCATTTTCCTGCAGGTCCAACCCAAACACCAGCATAACAGTGGCCTCTTTGATTTATTTTGCAAGCATTTTTTTTTTATCTTTTGTGTATTGACTCCATGTTAAAAATAGCTTTCATGGAGATTGCTGACTCTGAAATATGCAAACTGCCAATGATGGGAAAGGAAGTGTTTTTTTTTTATTTAAAAAAATGGATTTCTGTTTTGCAAACATAAGGTACTGGAGAAAACTTTTTTGAGAGACCCAAGTTCTTAGATTGTGCAGAAACATTCATCAATGCACATGTACAAAATGTAGAGTTAAATACACAGAGACGTATGCGTAAAAGCTCATAAACACATACAAAAGGCTGCAGAAATATATACTCTTCCTCTGTTCCCTTCAGCTCTAAAGGTTATGGTGTAGTAAGTGTTGTTTTTTTTTTCTTTGCTGCTGCTTCCTTACTGAAAAGGAAATGGTTCAGGTGTAATTCTAACTATGCCAGTATGTACCTGCCTGTGTTACCGGAATACTTAGTGCTATTTATAAACCTGCAAATTGCAGCTAATCTCTGATCTCTTTTTAGGGTATTCCACCAAAATGAACAGGCACTTCTTCCATCATTGTGAACAGAACTCTCTCTCGTGATAATCCTTAAAGGGTGTTTATTAAGTGCAAACTAACTTTAGCTGGATTTGAGCAATGTCGATGGTGCCTGGTATTTGTCGAAACATGTCACTGTGGAGATCCTAAAATTACTAGCCATGATCTCATTCAGTCTTCTCTGGCTCGCTGTGCTTGAACCCCTAGTGGCAGAAGAGACGGGCTGCGCTGTGCACCCCAAAGCACGCCTTCGTGACACGGGTTATTAATCATAATAATAATAACAACATCACTTTATTAACCTTTACAATTTCTTGCATTAGGAGTTATCTTTTCACATCCCCCAGCTTGCTCTCCATGAGACACACAGACAGGGCCATTGTACGGCGCCCCTGGAGCAGTTGGGGTTAAGGGCCTTGCTCAGGAGCCCAATGGAGTAGGATTCCTCTGCCGGCTGCGGGATTTGAACCAACAGGCACAGATCCTTAGCCACAGAGCCACCACTCCACCCTCAAAGTCCCTATTACAGTCCTGCTTCAAAACTGGCACACATGCATGCAAGCTGCCGGTTCGTTTTTATCGCAGCCTTTTTCAAAAACACACAGGCAACCTGATGATACCCTACAAACCTAACTACAAACCACCCAACCCCAGAATGCACGTTTGCAATTTTTCCGTGTTTTTTTTTATTTGATAAATTAGGGTAGAATGCACTAGGGCAGCAGGCTTTGGAAGCCCTTCTGTAAATGAATGAAATTCTCCAGGTTCTGAGCTGTGAGCTAGGATGGTGCACAACGCAGTCTTCACAGAAGCCACACGAGTTTACATGCCAATTACAGCGTGCAGCCTTGCCCGGGGGGACCTGCAAAACTGCTCAGGTCACGGGTGATTACTGTCATTCATGCTCTTCCTGGCAGAGCATGACCCAATATTGAACTTTAGGGTCCTGTCAGCCACCAATTTATCTCTGTTTGTCGTTCTACCATGCGTTACCTAGCTGTCAGCTCTTCTCGTAACAAACCACACTCCCCTCCGCGATGCGTCTAACCGCGGCGTGCTGTGAACACCTGCCCTTGTCCCAGATCGGGGCATGCACCAGTGCTGAACAAAGCTGCAAGCACGCTTTCTTAAGGGCTTGGTCGTGCAAGTCAACGAGAGCCCACGTCAGTGGCGTGCTGACCACCCCACAGAGCAACACCTGCATGAATGGGGTGCAGGTTTGTGTGACAAAGTGAGAAAGGGACACGGAAAGTATCAGCCTTTGGTGATAAAGTTTGTGTGGGCGCATGCGTGTCTGAGTGGGTGGAGGACGACAACGTGTGTGGCAGTATAAACTCCTGACACTCACAGGAGCACGCGTCTGCCTGTGTGTATCGGAATCTGTAAGGCTAAGCATGTCTTCAGACTTCGTTTTTAAAAATAACGAGGCTGTTCAAGTCATGAAGTCGTTGCATCCTTCCGTAGGCTCCGTGTGCATACGGTGCACTTATTTTGTGGTCGTGTGCGTTTCTGCACATCGAGTACACAGTGTTTTTAAACTCCTCTGAACACCAGCACAGTAGCTGCATGAAACAAAATTAGCACGATCTGTTTACTTCCATGTTGAGAGACAGTTTTTTGCACAGATGTGTATCGATTTCTCAAAATTTCTCCCCATCTATACCAGCCGCAAAACTTTCAGAAGCTTCCTGATTTTCGCTGAACCCAGTAAGCTGCCGCGTGTTTTACTTGAGTTGTAAAACGTTCTCGGGAAAAAAAAAAAACTTTTATTATAAATATAAAAGTGAGCTTCCTGTGTGGCTTTTGTCTCGCGTCCTCTCTTTGTGGCGCGTTAGCTAGATTTCTTAAAAAGCAGACCACTTGACAGGGTCTACGTCTGGAGACCTTCTGCTGTGCCTTCACACCGCACGACGTACAGTAAACTGTAACGCGTTGTCTAAATCGAGAGCCTGGTGGTTTGAATGAATGACCGATCTGCCGCGAGCAGGTGAAATAAGAGGGGTAATGTTGCCATGACAGAACAGATCTGATAAAGATTTGGAATCGGACAGATGCATGCTCTCCCAAGTCTGACCAGAAAGCTGCAGCGCAGAGGCATGGGCCAATATCCTTGTACAGTATGCACTGCTCCGACTCTCAGGATCTCTTCGGAGATAAAATGTTCCAAGCAGATCAGATATTTCATACTGACACCACACACAAGGAGAACAGGAGCGTGTTTTGGACTAGCAGAAATAATTGCCTGATGTACAGGGAAATAAATATGAGTACAGGATACGCATTTGTCAGCCTTATAAAGAAAGGGCTGAGCAAAGGAAAGTGTAAACTTTCAAATAAGAGGAACATGTCAGACACTTCTGTTATTAAAGCTTTAAGCTGATGGCCCACATTTACCGTAAGACGACAGGCAAGGTTCTCCTGAAAAGTCAAGTGAATGTCACTCAGAATCTTTTTTTTTTTTATGCAATATTGCTGAAGGAGCATGTTGGCGCAGCCCAGGGCATGAGCTCATGCTTCTTGGCACCATAAACCTTGGCCATACTTCAGCTTGCAGTGACCAGATATTTACCACAGGTCTGCATTCACATCTGTGCCAGCCATACCCTGTGAGGGCAAAGGGAGATGATTCCAAGGCTGCAGCTCTGCCAGGAAAGACGTGGGTGGTGTTGAACCTGGCCACTGGTCTTTAAATCCCCAGGATCCCCACTGGGCGCCGCCTGCCTCCACTGAAGAACACTACCACGAATGTGTGAACTTCCAACTGAAACCACCAGGTGGCGAAAGGGATCTCCGTACAAGATTCTGATGGCAGTAAAACGTGTTCAAGGCTATTTGAAAGGTAAGTAGCCATATCATATGTAAACGTTTACTAAAATGACAACCAAATTTTGCAAGCAAAATGATCATTAAAGGCACTGTCCAGTTACGTTACATATTTCATTTTTTTTGTCAAACAAACAACAGTTTTAACTCTTAAAGAGACTTACAGCCAAAGAGAGACCAGAAACTCAAGGCTGTGTTTTATTGCCAGATTCTGCTGCTGTTCAGAGGATGATACAAGACGTGTAAACATTGTGAGTTTACAAGGACTTTGCTTCAGGGAAATTTCATAGAAAACATGCTCTCAGGGGAATGGAAAATACCACTTCTCCTCACAATATGTGGTATCATAAGCAATGTGGGGATGATTTTGTAACATTTTGTTTCAGGAGGACAACGAACAGTCCAGTGGAGCCAGATACTGTACCAGCTGACCCCTCTGTCCAGACAGACAGGCCACGCATGTGACAGCATGCACTGCAAACTCCTTTATGCAGGAGGGCAGGGTCAGGTCACTGCCCTGAGATAAGGCCACTGCTGATAAATTGAAACAAGCGGCCAACGTCTGCAGGTCACCACATTACACAATGTGCCACACCTTCCTGACCGCTGAGGCACACCGACGAGCCCGAATGGCTCTAAGGTAAGACTGAGCACAGAGGAGAGGACACAGAGTGAGAGTTTCACTGCGAAGGTGCTGTAAGCCAGTCAATTCCTGAACACATCATATACTGAACAGACAGGGGGACGAGGCGATGGCAGCTCTGAGAGCCGGGTAGCGTGAGGGCTCCAGCCAGTTAAGCGGCGAGACTGCACAATTCCTGAGGGTACGGGACTAGTTCTGAGAACAGGGAAGTAGTCGTGTTGAACTACAGGCCTGGAGAGGACACATGGGCCCCCAGCTTTGGAGAAAGCACAATGCATCTCTGATGACTGTCCAGGATTGGGCCCTCTTGGGAGAAAAAGAAAGTACACAGACAATGCAGGCACTGATTAACGGCAACACTGAGGTTGAAAAAAAAAAAAGCTTCTTTCAAATACGGGCTTCCGGTGAGCACAGTATGTGACTTTTTGTTTTGTAGGAACGAAAGGTTGGGTCTAGAGGATAATACATTCATTATGCGCCACAAACTTAGAAGTACTGTGTCGCACGGAGAGAGCAGGAACTCGCCAGTGTCCAGTATTGTGCTCTGCCGGCTCTATTGTAGCTTCTCTGGAAAGCACCCCACCCTGCAGAATGGGGGTACCAGGATCAGGCACAGAGCGAGGAAAACAGGCTTCAAGAAGAAAAACCCAGGAGCCCCAAGAGTTTCATCCTATGCATTGAGGCTGGAATGGGCACAGAAAGGCTGGCAAAGCCACAGCTAATGTGGTTTTGCGTAAGGCAACGATGCCAAGTCACAATACTCAGAAGAAGTTTCACAGAGCACTTAGATATTGTGCTGCATTACACCCTAAGGAAGTTCCAAACAAAGAAAAATCAAAGCCACGCAAGCATGCCAAAAACGTTATTCATTTATTCCAATTAAATATGCTATAAAACTATTTCAAGCCCTCTTTAGAAAGATTTAATTAATCAATTCTGCATTGAGGCATACGCGTGCACACAACTGTAACTGTAACGCCCTATAATTTATGTTGGCTATGCCATTACTGAGCAATTTCAGGTGCAACAATTCCAATATTATTCTGCATCATTTCAACATTCATGTGCAATACCTTCTACCAATGCATGCAAGTACGCATTTGTCCTCGTTATTTCAAAGCAAGCGCACACAATTAGATTTTAACTAGGAATTATACCAATGACATTATGAGTTAAATAAATACTGGTTAATATTACTATGGTAAAAGTTTTATAATACTAAAAGGCTTTTACAAGAGTAAAATAAATTAATGCATATTTTAAAAAATTTGAATAGTAGTAGCCCTTTGCAATTAATAAGGGGAACCTGTCAACGAAGGGTGCCAGCAGTTCAGCAAGAAGTGCTTAACTACAATACGGGCTCCCATTGCCAATATGGCACACCCCTTCTCCTTTACTGGAAATGCAGACAGCTGCGCTATTGAATTTCACAGCCCTACACTTCCACCTGCTCTTATTAGTCTGTCTGGCACTGAGGCAGTCACCCTGACACTTACAGTGGCTTTGAGCCGGAAGCAGGAGCCTAACTCCTAGTTCGTAGTAAAATAAGTAGTTACTCCAAAAATGTCGTTAACAGAACTAATGGGATAAAGAGCAATTGAAAAAAAACGCGATTTCATCTTGTATATAACTCCACGGAAGAGGCTGACCAGTGCGTATCCTGCAGAAAAACACAGAAAGATGCATTTATCTTAAAAAATACAATTAGATCAATGCAAAGCAAGTTTCAGAGTACAAGAACTTAATAACTACATTGTCCAAGAGTGAACAAATCTTCAAGAACATTTTAGAAAAGTGCAAGACATGCAACTAACTGCACTGATGTTAACATTATTGAGACTGACAAATATTGCTCAAGGGTCATTCTGTGACAAATTTGTTCCAAAACAAATTGCATTTAAAAAGCTAACAGGTTTGATTTGTACCATAATTGGTCCTTAGTAACCCTTTCAGAAACAGTTTGCATTATTATGCTGGTTTTTCCACAGCTGGTCAATAATAGCTTAATTTTGTTGAAGCTTAGTAATGCTAGTAGTCAACAGTATTGCAGATGTAATGTAACTGGCATTATAATGTATTATAATGCATTTTAGAAGTACTTCAGTAATGATGTTGGCTTTGTAACTACACTGTATTATAGCTCTTATTGATTAGGAATACTGATCTATGACCGTATTTCTCAATATTTTTTATGTCAAGGACAGGCTGACTGACTGCCTTTCTGAAATGTCCCGGGGTGCCTGATCTTTCTGAAGTCCAGGCCATCCTAGCCTGTTTTCATTATGGTGGGATATCATCATATAACCTTTTCCATGTGAACCCTACATGCTAATGCTCCATACGAAATAAACATGTACAGTACATGTGGTCAATAGAAAAGCTGAACATTCTGAAACAGGCAAATTAAATCACGAACACCCCAAACAAAATATACACAATGACAGCGCCCAACGCGCACCACTTTATGAAGTCCCACTTGTTCAATAACAGCATAAAAACAAAGGTTTACCAATATTTTAATTTTAAACTGTCTCAACCAAATCAGATGAAGAAGGTTCTGAAGGCAAATCCAACAGAGCAACGCTTAAGCATTTAGTGTGTTTTAAAACAATATTTAAAGCATCAATGACCGAAACAACAGCCAGCATTCTAGAGGAGAGTCCTCACTTGAACCCAACCTCAACTTTACCCTGAAATGTCAGGCTGGAGGGCAGACAGAGGCCACTGTTCCACACACTTGCTAAGCAGTGTGCTGCAGGTTGCAGGAGAGACAAAAAAACCCTCACCTCTGCAAATTTACAACATTTAACTTTATTTAAAAATTGGATAAAACTGAAGAGTATGTACATAAGGAGATACGACCGACAGATGTGAGAGTGGCTCAACGTCTGCTCATGTTCCATTACAGAGCGGAGATAATGAAGCAGAGCACAAGAATGCTGAAGAGCAGGGTGGGGGTTTTCTGACCAATAAACACACACACATTTAATCAAACTTTTCCCCTTAAAACTGTGTTGAAATGAAACCTCACACAGACCGACAAGGAAACTGCCGAAGATTGGTCAGGATTGCTCATTGAGAAGCCCTGCTCTGGAATTCAACGTTTCACAGTTGTTTGTGATTAAATGGGAACCGTGGTTTGCCACGTACACATCTCACGCTCATTGTTTTCCTTGTGTCACCAGTGATTTATCGAAGACCAATACGGACAAGGCTGCACAGCAGCTCCTGGTTTCTGCAATTGGCACCTCAAATTTTGATCCGTCCGCTGCAGTGAACCAGTTCCCCCAGGACAGGACTTCAGATTTAAAGAAAAACTTCAGATCTGAATCCTTGGATGGATTGTGGGACAAATCGCATTCTCTGAGACATGCACAGTTCCTTGCATTACTCCACAGGTGAGTATTCCAACATTGTATGGTATGTTTTGTGGCCTGTGTACTGTCAAATTTATGCACACCAATTAAGAAGAAACACAAAAAAGGACCTTCTAGAGACATATCTCCTTTTTTAACATTCTAGGAACAAATGAACTTGTTATTATTCCAGGATAAATCATGAAGGGCAGAAACACAGTACATGCATGTCTTTCAATATGTTACTGTGCTTAACATTAAGCCTATTTGGTGCCATTTACTCCCCTTGATCTTGGACAATTTTAGCTTCAAATGGCTGGTGACTGACGCATTCAGTCTCAACAAACCACTGTAAAGACAACTAACAATCCTAAAATTCTTGCATACCTCCCTTTCCCCCAGAATTCAAGAGTTCTAGGTCAGGAGTCAGCCACTCCAGTCCACTCCGTCATTGTTCCAGCTGATCCTGAAGTACTTAAGTCAATGCTAAATCACCACTTTCTAAAGATCATCTGGAAGACGAAACGGAAAATCTATCCGCTCCTAGGGACTATGGCTGCCTTAATCACTTTCTTTAATAAGGCTATGGAAAAATAAGATTTATATTAATACATTTTTTTTAAATCATCACTTGTCAAAAGTTATAATACAAATCAGGAGTTACTAATAAAGAGGTTTTAGAATAGGGGCACCCAACCTATACTCCTAGGAGCCACTGTCTCTACAGGTTTGTGTTCTTTCACAATTTTAATGACCCAGTTAAACGAATTGCTGGCCTAACCGGACCAAGTTAACACCTCTTCCCCAAGCACTGCTGATTTAAAGGCTGGACTGCAGCCTTCCAGCACTCGAGCTGGGCGCCACTATTTTTAGACAACGCTGAAGAGACATTACCCCTCCTAAAGGAAATCTCGCCATAAACATTTTCTGGTAAATGCAAAGGAAGTGGAGGCATTTACAGCAATGTAATTAAATGCCAGCTCTGAAAATAAAAATAAATGCCCCTTGATGCTGTATTACGTCAGCCCTAAATCTGTGCTGCTTTGTCCTAAAATAAGAGCTGGAAGGGGATTCTCTCCTTGCAATTTCACTGGATTGCAGAAACCCCCTTATCATTGGCTGCATTGGAAGAGCCAAGTGAGCCTGTTCTTCCACCACGGAACAGTTCATGCATTCAAGACTTCAATTAAGTAATTAAGCTTGGTTGGAAGGAAAACCAGGTGTGTGGAGTCCTGGACCAGGACTGGGAACTCCTGTATTAGATCATTCCTGCACTCTGCTTCCAGTGCAGTTTTGCCTCCATATGTCATCGGACAATGAAACAAAGACAACCTTCGCAGGCCTATACTGAACACCGGCAGTGGAAACTGCTGAATCAGTCAAAATGTTCTTGTGTTTTAATAGGTTCTATTTAAGATTGACTTTTCTTTTCGTCTCAATAAGTAAACAAGCTCCTCTTCGATCACCTTGATTTTCGACAGAAGACTTGATATTGTGCTCCAGTACCGCTTTTTGACCCATTAAATTGTATAATCCTAACTTGCAAGACAAACAACTCCATCATTTGATATATTTGTGTGATATTTCTCTTATAAAAAAGATCATCAAACGGGGCGAAACTTAACACCACAGATTCTGTTATCACAGATATTTAAGTTTTATGTGCTGAAGTAAACGAAATTGCACAGGAAAGTCAACATAGTTTTTGTAATACTTTTCGTTTGTGTAGTTTTGAGACCTGTCTGCATTAATTGCAAAATAAAATCCAAAATTAAAGGTAGGAAAATTGTAATTGCGACAAAAATCATAAAAATATAAATGATAAAAATACGATGCAAAAAGTTTTCCTCTCAAGTGACTCCTGGAAGAAACAGGAGTTTATATCTGGACCTACAGCGACCTCAGGCGGGAAGAAATAATATTGCAGGTCTACTTCGCTCTTCTAGCAATAATACGTGCGCCTCGAAAGGAACTTCACCCTCACAAAGCAACAAACTCATTATCAGGAATAGGTTCTGGGGCCCCTGCAACCCTGTAATCAATAAAGTGGATAGAAAATGCATGGATGGTTTCATCAGCAGGAGGTCTGTTGGGGTACTCACAGCCGGTCACTTCTGGAACCGATACAAGCTGTACTTCTGTGATGCAGTTTGCACCTGAGGTCTTGCAGGACTTTCTCCTACTCCTGTCATAAAGCCTGGTCAGTATAAAGCCTATTGACTGGTCTCTGAACCCTAGAGTAGACACACCACGTCTTCCCAGCTCACTCCACAGACGTTCAGGTGAGTTCCCAGGGACTTGAACAACAAAGCTCCATGCAGTCAGGCTGCCATCAGTCACTACAAGTGGACTCATCTCACGACTGGATGTCCCCATCAATTGGTCTGTGATCCTCAACAAGCTAGTCCACCATTCTACACAGTTGTGCCACACTGGCGTCCATCAGGTGGGTCTACAGCAGGGCTCCCCCGTCCTGGTCCAGCAGGGGGCGCTGTGTCGACAGCAGGGCTCCCCAGCCCCAGTCCAGCAGGGGGCGCTGTGCCGACAGCAGGGAGTTACAGTCCTGCTCCTGCAGGGGGCGCTGTGCCTAGAGCAGGGGTTCCACTCACCTCAATTCAAACGGGTGTATTCTTGTGATGGGTTGACATCACTCTCCCCTGGCGGTCAGGTCTGGTGCGTGTTCCCAGTGAAATCCTGCACAAAACCATGAATAATCTTATCAATCAGTCAATATCCGTGATTTTCACTTGCGGATAATGAAATGTGTAGAGAAGTACAGTACTTTCTTTCCACTTTTTAAAAGTAATCCTACGGTTCCTTCCATCATTTGTTATGCTGATAGGATTTGTGAGGTATTTAGATTATAAATATAAAACGATAAACAACTGGCAGCCCACATGAACGAAGTACAGTAATACCTTGTAAAGTAGCTGACAGGCTGCAAGCAGTTGTCTTAACAGTTTAACCGCGTCTATTTTCTGTTGTCGGACGATAAGTTTTAAAATGAGACTCTAAATCGGTTTTACTTCCTAAACCAGTTTCACCGTATCAATATCACATGCCAAATAAGCTTACTATACACAGTACAAGACACGTTCAAATTGCAAAATTGCACAAAAAAATGATCCCTCGACCCATCGACGGCGCCCGTTCGACTACACTTGCCTTAAACATGACTCCCTACAGCGTCCTGTGATCGCAATTGCAATGAGCCAAAGTTCATTTTTCGAGAGAAGCAAAAACAGCCGAGGCGCCTTTATCCTCTTTATTCAAACAAAGAAACATGAATTTAAAACCTCTAACCTTCTCGGCGCGCAGACTGCTGCATTGCAGGACCCGTCGAGCGAATATTATTAACGGCGGTTCTGTGAAACAGTGGTCTGTGCACGGCGGTGCTGCAAGGGGCACTTCAGTCAGATACTACTATGAGCAAACTCAAGGTGCAGATCGGATACACCCAGGCTCGTTTCCAGTTCGGACTGTAGACCTCCGCAGCGACACCGTTACCAAACCCGGACCTGCGATGCGCCGGGCCATGGCTGAAGCCGAGGTCGGGGACGATGTTTTTGGGGAGGATCCGACTGTTAACGGTGAGAGAAATGCCCCCCCTCCTCTCCTCCTCACACGCTCAGAATATATAAGATAGTTATTAAAGCAGGCGGGTTGTTCCAGTGTGTGTTGTTCGAACGACACAAAACTGGCCGTTTGGTTTGGATAACTGAAATGTCACTTCCAGTGAAAAACGTCTTAGCCCATAAAACCCAGAGACCTCGAAAGTCATTTTTGAAGAGTGGGGTAATTATGTAAACTTACAGGGTCACAATAGTCACCATCCCGGTTCTGTAGAAACACACTTGTTCCCCCTGGGGTATTTAAACACTCAGGACAGACCAAAGAAACAAGTTAAACAAAGTCTAATCAGGCAATAATACCAATTACATCATCAATTAGCAGTGGAGAAGGGTAGCCATATCACCCTGCAACTCCCAGCTAGCAGCCCACTGAAGCTCAGCAGCTGTGAGCCTGGCCAGTACCTGGAGGAGAGGCTCCTGGGAAAGCAAAGGCTGCTGCTGCAAGAGGTGTTAGTGGGGCCAGCAGGGGGCGCTCACCCTCTGGTCTGTGTGGGTCCTAATGCCCCAGTATAGTAATGGGGTGAAACATAAACCCAAGGTCCTGACTGCTGTCATTAAAAATCCTAGGGTGTTTCTCGAAAAGTGTAAGGGTGTTACCCTGGTGTCCTGGCCAACGTTTCCCCTGTCTTTTACCAATCATGGCCTCCTAATAATCCCCTCTGTGAATTGGCTTCATCATTCTGTTCTCCTCCCCGCTGGGAGAGCTGGTGTGTGCTGAGCGCACTGGTGCACATCCAGGTGGGGCTGCATACTGGTGGTGGAGGGGAGTCCCCACTACCTGTAAAGCACTTTGAGTGGAGATTCCAGGAAAAGCGCCCTATAGGTGTAAGGAATTAATATTACAACTGTTATAACTCAGCTGCTCTAAATGGTCTACTTTGGACTAAGTTTCTTTGTGAGATGTGGTTTCTGGCCAGATTGTTGGCTATAATGTTGCTTAGGCTTAGAAATTGCCTCGCTTGTCTCCAGTAGAGGGCAGAAGCGGACAAATGTCACAATCAAACGCTTAAACCTCCAAGCAGCTTAATTGCACACTGTAGAACTTCCCCTGTAGAGAAGTACCCTGTGAACAAGAAAATAGAAACTTGGTAATGACCAGCTGGGGATCTGAAATGAAATATGACTCATAAGCTGTTTCAGGCAAAAAAAAAGCCTTTTCTTCTTAGCAAAGTTAGAAACGGGCAGGCTGTGGTCTACAGATGATTAATTAAAATGTCAACAGCTTTCCTGCCTTGTAGCCTGATCTTGTTAGCTCTCACAGGCCCTGCAAGGCTGAGCCTGCTCAATACTGGAATGGGAAGCCTGAGGAAAACTGCATTACTGCCTGTTGTTGTCCGACCAGTAGGTGGCGCTTTGTCTTCTGGCCTTGAACTTCCTAACCAGCGCCCCAGTATGGTGATACTGAAGTGTAGGCACTGCAGCCCCGGGGAAAAGATTTTAAACAGAAGTCCTTATTCGTGGTCATTAATTAACCCAAACCCCTGTCCGTACGAGTAGGGGTGTTGATCCCTGGGTGCCAGCTCAGTTCCACTCAGGGTTTGAGCAGTGTGGCCAAACCCCAGTTCCCCTTAATTGAACTGGGGAAGCAGTGTCTCGCTTCTTTCCCTGATCTGCTGTGTATTGAAGTTAATGGTTCTGAATGATTGCTGAGGGTCACCCAGGTGGTGGTGCAGTCTTGGGGGGGATGGGCTGGGTGCCCTCCTCTTTCCAAAGCACTTTGGAAGTGCTTTACAAATTCTAAACAGTGAGCAAATAACAAAATATGGATTAAAAGGGTTTTGTCATAACGGGCAAATTCTTATTCTTAACTTAATATCGGTAGTAATATAATAGAACATTATATAACAATTAGGGATTAATACTGAGCTTTAAACATCTGTCAGAATCTGCAGTCATTTGTATTAAAATGAGGAAAAATGAGAATTATCAATATGAAGAGAATATGAAATATATCATACTAAATCAGACCCCCAAATACAAATTAGAGCTGGCACAAACACACCAGGGCATAGTGTCTTGCACAGGCGTGGCAGTAGTTAGACTGACACGAATTACAGAGGGAATCATGATCTGCGAGTGATCATAGGCCCTTGCATGAGTATTTATGTGAGCATCAGGACTTGTGTGTTATGTGTTTCCCCAGAACTGCAGAAAAGGGCAGCTGATGTGTTTGGGATGGAGGCAGCTCTGTTTGTCCCCACTGGAACCATGAGCAATCTCATCGCAGGTGAAACTGAAACTCGAACCCGCATCTGCCTATGTGATTTATTGTGCTTGCAGTTTCTCTCTCGATTCACGGCGTAATAAACAAAGCAGGTTTGTTTTGCTAACAGATGTCCTGCATCGGTACTGTGCTGCCGTGTGCCTGTGTGTGCATGACTGTGTGTGCGTGCTTATATCTCCTTCAAGTCATGGTGCACTGCTCGGAGAGAGGCGATGAGATCATCGTGGGGGATCAGTCACACCTGCACGTCTACGAGCAAGGGGGCAGCGCACAGGTACAGTATGTGACATCTGACCCTTCACACCCCTGCCACGTGTCCTGGTGTGAGGTGGGAGAGGAGGGGGCAGCCCATCAGACAGTTTAGGGGCATCCATAACTACAGGTGTCAGCCCTGATTGACAGTGTCTGTTTGCCCAGGCTCACTGGCTCAGCTTTAGCTTCAGGGTGATGCAGACTGAATGGTAATGTAGCCAGTAGTCATGTTAAAAATGCACCATGGTATTGTTTAGGGTAAAAAACATGGTATTGTTTTTTACATTTCTTGTACCATAATTTCTTTCAGTTTACAGTATTTTTAATCCCACTTTCTAACCGAATTGTAGAAGACAGGAAATTATTTTTTGTTAACCTGCGCAGTCCTATAAATAAACAGTGCACAGCGTGCTTTGAGTTTTCACACTCTCCCTCCAGCCTCGCAGCTCATTATTTTAAGAAGCACTCCAAAATACGTTAATTGCCGAAGCTCAATTTTCGCCTCTTCTGTGTTGCCTCGTAATCAAATCCGCACCCCTGTGCGTCTCGTTTCCGCCCAGCAGAAATCATGCTCCAGCGCCCCTCTGATTTGCCCTGCCGTCAATTTATGAAGGTGTTTATTTTTCAAAAAATAACAAGAAGATTGCATTTCAGAAAATGGGGAAAAAAAACAACTTTTATCAAGGTATCTTAGTGTTTCACCCAGCAAAATATTTATTTTACCAAAAACAGTTTAAATGCTGAATGCCATCAATTATGATTTGATTTAGAGGCGCAAGTCCTAAATTAATGACCATGAAGAAGAAAACACATGATCTGTCTAAAGCATTCTGGGATAGCAGGACTGTGTCGATCACCTCAGCATGTCTGCTAGTGTTCACCTCTCCTCTTCTTTAATCTCCTCCCTGCTGCCTCCTCTCCTGACTTCTGCTCCGCTCGCAGTGTGCAGGCGTTCACTCCACTACTGTCTCCAACCTCCCTGACGGGACCTTTGACCTGGAAGAGATGGAATCCAGGATCAGGCACGGCTACCCTGATGCACATTACCCCCGTTCTCGTCTGGTCTGCGTCGAGAACACGCACAACATCTGTGGGGGGTGCGTCCTGCCTCTCTCCTTCCTTCAAGAGGTGAGACCCAGGGGGGTCAGCCAAGCAAACTGTGTCTGCAGCTTTCCTCGCTGACCTTGCCTTGACCGTGATGTTCCCCTGTCTGGGAAGGGGAGAATCATATCTTACAGCAAATGAAGTCTTGGCTGAGTCTGTAAGGCCATGTTGATTCTATACTTTCAAGGGGGAGTTTTTTTTGGATGTGATAAACTGAGCAAGTCTGGAGGCCAGTAACCTGGGAGGAGGAGTATTAAGAACGCAGGGCTGAATAGATGTTTATCACAATGAATTAAGTCAGACTGAACCTTGCCGCATGTCAGATCTCAGCTGCTGCACGTGCCTCGTCTGAAAGCTTCCTCTCCAGAAAATTAACTTACTGAAAAATGTTTCCCCCGTAAGATCTGTTTGGCTTTGCTTTAACAGATGTAGCAAACATGTTGTGCAGTAGGGAAAGAGCAGCTGGGATAAACATAGACACGATAAGAGCGAAGTCTGGTATTTATTTTAGGAGGCACTTGTTTCATGAGCAGCGCATATTCCAAAGGCACACGTTTCCTCGTGCACAAAAGAGCAGAGCTCACTTGATGATGCCGTGTTGTAAGAGACGCACACACCGGCGTGCTGCTCAAGAGCAGGCCGCCCTGACTCTCCCGGCCTGAGGTCTGCGTGCTCTTCTGTCTTTGCCCCCCTCAGCTGCGCCTGCTGGCTGACCGCTACCGCTTGGCCGTGCACATGGACGGAGCGAGGCTGATGAACGCGGCCGTGGCGCTGGGCGTCCGCCCTGCCCACATCCTGCGGCACTGCCACTCTGTGAGCGTGTGCCTGTCCAAGGTAACGTGGCCCCGATACCCAGCGCAACACAGGGAGACGGCAGCATCAGAACAACTAGGGCTAACGTGCAGGGAGGTCCGTGCTGAGATGCAGAATCCTTTCCTTATGCACTGAATTGCCATTTGCAGAAGGTAACAGGAACCTCTCATGGTTTTCGAGTAAAATAAAGGTGCATTGTCACAAAAATAATTCAATGGTATGGTGGAGGATGGTGAACATTATTCTTGGAAAAGGACAACAGAAAGGTACAATGAGTAGCACAGAAAAGATGTGTTAAAGCAAAGCAGGCATTAAAGATGTTCGAGTGAGTGGACTGTTGGAGTGATGCAATCAATCTCCTGCCTGCATGCAGGCGTCCCGGTGAAAGTCTGTTGCCACGGTCTGCCTGTGTCTGCGCTGACGCTCTGTCATCGACAGGGGCTCGGGGCGCCAGCCGGCAGCCTGCTGGGCGGGCGCAGTGAGTTTGTGCAGAGAGCGGTGCGTGCCCGCAAGGTGCTGGGCGGAGGGATGAGACAGGCGGGCATCCTGGCAGCAGCTGGCATCATTGCCCTGACGGACATGGTGGCCAGGCTGGAGGAGGACCACTGCAATGCCAAGGCCTTTGCCAGAGGTGCGTTCTGGTAGCCGGGAGAGCTGGAGCACACAGGGGGGGGGGGGGACAAATTCAGGAAACCACACTGGCACAGCAGAGTACTCACAACTGTTTCACATCTGCTTTTTCCTTTAACAAACACTTTCTTCCACGAAGGCTGAAGAAAAAAAATCATTTTGAATCAGTATTCAAAGCACACTTAGACTTTATCAACAATAAAACAAGTGGCAAGACAGAAAAGTGAACCTTTACAAGCCAGGGTCTGGATTCCTAGATGTTTTAAAACGTAAACGTGAGAGTGCAAAGGGCAGTGGGTAAGTGTAGCGTTAGTGACAGGACAACTATCCGCGGTTTGTCTTATCTGACAGTCCGGAGTGGTAAAAGAATGATCCATCCTCATCCCCATTGTCCCCAGCCTTACTGCAGAGCGACCCTTCCCTGTACCAGCTGGACCTCAGGGCTGTGGAGACCAACATCGTCCGCTTCCGCCTCTGTGACCCCGGCCTGACCCCGGAGGAGTTCTGCCAGCGGATGGGAGAGGCCTGCGGCGAGGAGGCGGAGTCTCTGGGCCAGGCGGTACGCGTGCTGATGTTCCCCCACGTGGGGCGCTCGGTACGGGCCGTGTGGCACCTGGGCGTCAGCCGGGAGGACACCGAGCTCGCCATCCGGAAACTGCGCTACGTCACTCAGCGGTACAGAGAGGAGAGCTGCCGGCACGCTTGAGCCCCGGCAGTGGACAGATGTCGCCTCCGGGTGTGGATATCGGAAGGAAAGGGAAAGGGCTGAGCTATTTTTAAAGAAAATTCCCTACCTGCGCGTGATCCCGCTCTACACAATTTCCTTAATTGCTTCGAAATGTCAGTCTCGCATGAAAGGCAGACGGCATTTTGAAATCGTGACTTTTGTAATGTAGTAGATTTATTGGGGAGGAAGATGTCTAAATTGGAGCCTAAGGGGTCACAATTAAAGTGAAGAATAATTTAAGTAAGGAAGAGGATTTTGCCTTAACCTGCCGCTTTTATAGCCAATATAGCACTTATATAGCGCTTTTCTGGACACTCCACTCAAAGCGCTTTACAGGTAATGGGGATCCCCTCCACCCCCACCAGTGTGCAGCCCCACCTGGATGATGTGACGGCAGCCATAGGGCACCAGTCCGCTCCCCACACACCAGCTCTCAGTGGGGAGGAGAGCAGAGTGATGAAGCCAGTTCAGAGATGGGGATTATTGGGAGGCCATGATTGGTAAAGGCCAATGGGAAATTTGCCCAGGACACCAGGGTTACACCCCTACTCTTTTCAAGAAACACCCTGGGTGCGGTCAACACCTTCACCTGTACATCTCAACTGCCTGGGAAAAGGTCAGTGATTCATGAGCATAGTCCAATTGCACCCATTGTTTTCAAAAGGAAAATTCAAATATTTATTTCACAGAAGAAATGCTCTAAAAAAAGATCACCGTATGTCATTACACTCCCTTTTCGTGTTTGAAGTGGAAGGTGGCTGCAAGAATTCGAACATCAAGGCACAGAGACACAATTTCATTGTACTCTACGTGTGTGCATTCAAAATGTACTGGAGAAGGATTGAGAATTTGCTCTCTTCCTTTTTTTGTTAATGACCCTGGTGTAGGTTCCTTACCTTGACCTATTCATTGAATAGTTCAGAAACCCACAGGTTGCGATGGAACAGGAGATGTGGGACTGGTGCAATCGAAAATGTCACTCAATTAAAAAAAAAAATCCTGCGTGGGACCGGAAACCACGAAGCCTGAAACAGAGGCTCAGAGCTGAAGAAGCCCGTAGCACTTGAGACACATTTGTAGGGAATGGTGAGAAGGGACACTTGGAACCTCGCTGTAGAGTACCTGCCTGGCAAACGAATAAAACAAACTGCAGTTTCTTGGTCTGTTTCTCTGGATTCTGTCATCTGAATCATCACCCTAAAGGCACACACAAGTCACCTTGAATAAAATGTGTCTGTCTCCTGAAGACGTCAGTGAGCATCTGAGTCTGACCAGCAGTGCTTGTTCATTGTTAAGGTTCACTTGGCCTTCTTTGAGAATGTTTTTTTAAGTGTAAAGCAGTCCATTGTGGTGCACTGTCCTTGATATTTTCCTTGAGCCTTTCCGTTGGAGTGACATGTCTTTTAAAATTGAAATTAATATACTTCCCCCCCCCCCCCATCTAAGCAGGGAAACTGCAGACCATTGATTCAGGGTCACAGACAGTGGATAAGGACCTGCATCTCAATGAAGAAGATATGCGTTAGAAGCCATGAATGAATGAGTTGCTGCTGAAAAAAGAATCTGATTCTTTATCAATCTAAAAGAAAAAAGAAAAAGTAATGAAAGAAAAAAAAGATTTTTCAGAATTTTCAGCTGCCTGTTTGCTCAATGCTTTGCTGAGAATTTATCATGAATCTTTTGAACTGCTGCCTCTATCAATCAACGGGCAGAAAGTAAAAAAAAAGACTTTATGTACTGTATAGATTTGCACAGACTACAGTGCAGTTCCTTCTACTCAGAGAATTGTTCTCACTGTGTATCTCCCATACTGCTGGTTGACCTTCCAATGATGACATCCCTGGCACAAATTTGCCTCCTGTCCCACTGTCCTGATAGTTGTCAGAGGGTCCTTAGCCCTTGACCAAGGAAGACCAAGAAACACCAAGGCACCAAGAGGAGCCCATTAGGCCTATAGAAGTTGTTTGGTTGTTGGCATCTAATTGATCCAAATATCTCATTCAGCTGTTTCTTGAAAGAATCCAGGGAACTGGCTACAACAACATGGCTTACTAGTTTCATAGTCCTTCAACACCCCGTGTTAAGAAACGCCTCCTTTTCCTGGTTTCAAATGCCTTTCCATGTTGTATGTAGGTGTCAGTCATGTATTCAATTTCATTTACACCTCAGTGATTCTGGTGCAGTAGGTTTCGAGTTAAAAATCATTCAAAATAAAATGTCATAAATCAAAACGTTTGAATCGGGCCCATTCAAACACGAAGACCCCTGTTAATAATCCATAGGAAGAAATAGGTAAATAGTATTGCCAAAGCAACACTTTGTTCAGAGTGTTTTGCAGCACGTGCCTGCATGATTCCACAGTATTCTCAACAGACGTGTCGATGGGGTAATATCAACACAGCAGCATGAGGCTGCCTTCTTGTTGATGTCTGTGTCAACAACACCTCCTGCCTTACTGGAGTCTGAACTAAACTTCTTTCATAATTGTTACAATTCACAGTAACTGATCCCCGCATAAATAAGATAATTCATCTCATGATCTAGTGGCGGAGTGCAAGTCAGTGGCTGTCTGATTAAAGGTTAGTGAAAACTGGCTGTGAAGGGATACCTGTTCTTTTGATAAAAGCCACAGGGGTGACAGCAGGCAGCCCCAGAGTGTGGAATTTTCACTGTGTCATCTCATTAGCTGGAGCAAGGACAGTGCTGCCAGAGTCTCTTCAGCCAGTGATTAGTCTGTCACCTGGAGTGTGGCTCACCCATCCTGCAGTTCACAAAGATCTCTCCCTCTCTTCCTGTATCCCTCTCCCAGCCAGCTTTGATCTCTCAACTGCTTCTTCTTCAGTTGCCACATTAGAATTGTATGAAATAGTACCTTTCAGCTGCCCTCTTACGCTGAAATAAATTCCACTACATAATGCCTTTACCCCTTCATCTTCTGTGGGTATTGACATGGCTTTCTATGCTACTCTGCTCTGAAGGGCCTCAGACATGATATCTGTGCTAACAAAAAGAACATTAATGACATACCTCCGAGCTCAGGCTTGGAACATTATCCAGTGGAGTGGCTAGCTAGCAGAGACCATAACATATTCAAGTGAAAATGCATTTCTGTGCACAGTCAATTACGCTTTCACCAAGTAAATAGATTCACTATAATTGCACCTATAGGTTGAGCAAATACCCTGTAGAGTAAATGGGATTCACCGGAACATGGTGTTATTTCCCTTTTATAATAAAACCTGAGGCTGAGGGTTTACCATGCTTGTAGAACAGCACTTTTCTGTGTCTCCCTGACGCGGATGTAAGGCTCCACCTGCTAGGTAATTCTGCGCACAAAGCCTTCCATGCACCTGTGGAAAATTGCACTCAACGGGCCGCCGTGCCACACTGCAGGAGGTTTCATTAAAAAAAACGATGAAGACGCGAACAGAAGGACAGAGGGTGACGCACGCTCGCAGCTTCAGTAGCTGATCCGCAAACCTAAAATGAAATAAAATGTTTTCGAAAGATTCGAAGGAGTGTGACTAATGTACCACACACAGGAGCCGCTCGATTTCAGGTCTGTGTGAAGGTGACACTCATCCCAAGACCCACAAACCCCCAGCGTGTGTATTGCATTAAGTGTTTCCAGACTCTCCTTTATCATGGTTGGCGTGACCTGAACCTGCACTTAATAGACATTGTTGAGTAAAACAAGCCTGATTCCAGGTCTAGTCCTCTGCAGTGTAAAGTTTATTAAAGCTGTAGCGGGTCACCTATAATCCATTCCTACTTTTGTGCTTTTTATTCAGCTTCTCATCTGTTCATAGTACGCCGCCCCAGACAGCTGTATCTCCCTTATTCGGGTTCAAAAGCATGGTATAGCTAGTTTGACCAACAAAACCTTCCATTTAATTAATAGAGATCAATTAAACATCTGATTTAATCATTAATTATCAATGAAGTCACAGGTGACCTCAACTCATTACCATAATATTTGTGAAAGAACAGGTAAAGGTTCATTTCATGCTGAAGGTAAAGAAAGAAACACCGAGCTTCAGCCTTCCTCTTTTCTTTTCCTTTCAGCATGGAGTGAACCTTTACCTGTTTCTTTGCAGCTTACGCATTCAGACGCAGCTACCTACTCGAAAGTCTTCGATATAATGTTTTTGTGTCAAATGTAAATACCCACTGTTCTTACAGCAGAACAAAGACATCTGAGCACAGCCAAACTTTCTTCCCATATCATTTCCTTGCCCACTAGGTACCAATCGAGTTGGCACATATGCTGTGCTTGTGCTTCTTTTGCTGCTTCTGCTGCTTCTTCTTGCTTTTGTGCCACACGTTTCTATCAGAAGGGCCAGTCCGTAAATAACAAGGCTCCATGCAGATTCAATTCCTCGCGCAGGTGCGGTTTTTCATTGCTCATATTGCAGATGTTCAACAGCCACCGCCTACGCCAGGAGTAACTGCTCGTGCTTGTGTGCAACAGGGGAACGGGCCAGTGCAGAGCTGTGCTCTTCAGTTCAGCACTTCGGTTCTCCGCCTAGTCCAGGTCTGTGAGCACGGGGGAATGAGAGAGAAGACATCGACAGCCACGTGCCCGATAAGGTACCCAACACGGGGAAAAAAACACACTGTTTTTAACTTGCGTTTAAAAAGCAAAATATCATTATTTCTGGGTCTGAAATTAAATGTGGAAGATCAGCAAAGTCCCCTATAACATGGGCAGTTTCTCTCTCTCCTTTCACCTTGGCAACTGACAGCTTGTTCCCTGATTAGGGAGAGCTCATCTCATGTCTCGGGAGCCTTGGGCAGTTCAGTGTGCACAATGTCAGCCTGTGAGGTGCTTGTTTCTATGGCGACTGCACAAAAGGGGGTGCCTCATAAATGTTTACCACAATCTCTGTGTTTAATTCATAAGCAATGCGCTGCACCGCAGCCTGGCCAGGATTAACCTTTTTCACCTGGTAATGCTTCATTACCTACCTGCTTACATTTGGAAAGAGCTGCCTGGCAAAGCCCTTGGAGGTCAACTGTAAAGTGTGGGACTGTGGGTTTTTTTTAACAGAAGCCTGCAAATAAATCCCATGGAATGCAAGATCCATAAAATAGCCTGGATATTCCCGGATATCTTGCTGAAAGGTAGGTGAAGGACTCAGCAGGAATCAAAGACACAAGAGGAAAGGAGCTTTTTCAGTCCAAGGTTTATAAAAAGCACTTTGGTATGTCAAGAATGTTTGCCATTGTATATCAATCTCTGTTGTGTTCCATAGATATTCAATTATTAAAAAATGTATTTTTTATATGAATGCCACAATAAATTCCATTCAGGCTTTGATACAACCCTGCAAGAGCAGAAGGATGTTAGACACATGAATACTAATTAACCAGTTCCACAATACCAGAAAGCTTAATGGTCTCAAGAAACCTTTAATACTGCTCACTACATAATAAATCAAGGTATACCACCATACGGGGTGGTGGTGGGGCAGTGGCTCTGTGGCTAAGGATCTGCGCCTGTGGCTGGAAAGTTGCTGGTTCGTATCCTACGGCTGGCAGAGGAATCCTACTCCGTTGGGCCCCTGAGCAAGGCCCTTAACCCCAACTACTCCAGGGGCGCCGTATAAAATGGCTGACCCTGCACTCTGACCCCAAGCTTCTCTCTCCCTGTCTGTGTGTCTCATGGAGGACAAGTTGGGGTATGTGAAAAGACAAATTCCTAATACTAGAAATTATATGTTGCCAATAAAGTGATCATATCAGCCTTATTAGCAGTGTTACAACCTTGTAGTCTGATCTTGTCAAGTCACAAAAGCTAAGCAAGGCCTGTCAGTAATGGGGTGTGAGAAACAGTTTGCTGCTGCAAGTGAAGTTGGGAAATTGATGCCCCAGTATAATAACGGGAGACACTGTGCTGTAAGTGTCAAACCACCCTTTGAATGAGGTGTTAATCAAAGCTCTCCTTAATTCATCTGGTGAAGAAATGTCTCACTGTTTTCTAGATAGTGTGTAGCTGTGCTTCTAGTGCACAATTGTGTTTTGTTATCCCCTTGGAATGAAAATGGTTTATTATTATTATTATTATGGTTTGCCTTGATAATAATACCACTCAACCTGATGTAGTATTAGATGCAGAGCTTTACACAAACCTAATTATAAGTCTCTTTAGACAGTTCTACTTTCTTGCCTTTTGATGACTAATTATTAGTAAACTATCCTGTAATGCTTTGTCACTTCCACTGATTTTGAGATTTCTGTCTGGTTTTAAAAACAGCCTATTTTTGATTAGTATTCCTAGATAGAAAGACCAACAGCTACAGAAAGACGAAGAGAAAAGTAATCATAACAGGACCACATGCATCAGCAGAAGAAAATTGTTTAGTTCAGTTTCAGCTAAACAGTACATTACATTAGTATCTCATTTTACAAAGGAACCCTCATAGTCTGATAGCACCAGCTGCGCTGACACAAACACACACATTACAAGACAAAATGAGGTTAGGTGCTAGCTGTGTGCTCCCCACAGAACACATTGAGCCTGATATGGAAAGCATTGTTTCTGGTATGCCCAAGAAATGACTGATTTGCTGTAATCATCTACATCTCCACAGGTTTCACATGCTTTTTAGCTCCCAGAGCTAAACTTAATCACGTAGGCATTTCTCATAACAATGTCCAGAACATAAAGTCTTACCTGTTCTTTTCTCTTGTTGCTAAATCAGTAACAGTTGATGCAAATGTAAGATGACTACACTGCTGGGTGACCAAGCGTTATACATTTTAATGGAGCAGTCTGATTCTGCAGTGCTAGAGAGTGAAAGACATTTTTATATTTCTTAAATTTGATGTAATACAGACATGCTAACATGTAACTGAGTTTTGCCTTTAAAAAACTTTCAAGATTCTTCTCCGATCATGAATATTAGGCGAGACTAAGGATGGGCTGGGAAATGTGAACAACTTCTCCACATCTGGCAACATACCAAATAATGAATAATCTTCTGACCAACACCAATCTGACAGTTGAAGAGTTTTGAAAAGTCAAGGAATCCTCTGCTTCTGAAATCTCAGATGGCACCTTTTATTCCAAATCCCTGCTTATTTCAGTTTCTAAACATAAAAAAACAATTAATGTTTCAAAGGTGAATGTTTAATAAAGAGAAAATACAATGTACCTCTTTCTAGCTGTATTTGCATAATTAAATCACTGGCTTCCCATCATATTATAAAGTGCAGTCAAATCGAGGTAAGAGCATTAATCCCTACAATGTACAAGCTAGTTTTAATTAGGAATTAATTATTAATGCCGATTATGACACCCCAATCCAGTTAATTAGTCAGTGTAATCTGACACTTCAACTCTCCTCTTCACATTAGCAGAAAGACTTCTAATGATACTAGGAGAAAGGAATAGTGAACTCGAATTATTCTGGCAGTAGTGTTATTAAATATTGAACATTACAGCTATTTGGCAATGGCTTATTTTTTTTTGTTTTTTTTTTAAAGATGGTGTAGTGTTTATGGTGCAACTACACCAGGCATAGCATTGCTCTTGTGTGAATGACAAATTAGTGGTGTTCTTTGACATCTGGAGCCATTTTAAGGATCAAAGTGTATTGGGAACTTCTGCAGCTATGTACAAAATCAATAGAAGTGTTTTAGCTCATAGCCTAGAAGTAAACTATTTGTAATACACGTTCATGGATGCTTAGCTAGGAGGAGAAAGTATCAGTAAGAGAAGCTGGGAGAAAAGCAGGAAAAGTTCAGCGGACATAACTCCAAACAGGACAGAGCTTGAAAGACATTTGCCGCTCCCAGCTGTACACAGATTTATAACACCAAACTGTAACCCTGTCAAGCACTTGAATCAACAGTGGCCGAAGACACAAAAGCAATGTAAGACTTTAAGAATTGCATCAGAATTGCAGAATGGTTGCATGTTATCCACAAGCAAAAAGCTTATCTTTGGATAAAATAGCACTGAAGCTACACAGCTGCCCGAACATTGTCATGTCTTTTCATACAGCCCTACAGTCATGGAATTCATAGCAGTGTACCATACCCTTACTGTAGAGGTGTTAATCATAATTTTAATAGAAGTTATATATTTTTTTGTTTTTAGAAAAATACTCTGCATACTATCTTGCTAACAGTAGGGACAGCACACATCCATTCAAAAAAAAGCTGCAGCTGCTGAAGGTTTAGGGGATCATTTGCATATTTCATGCTACTTCTGATACATTCCCTGAGACAAAAGCAATGAAAGAATGCAGCCCTACATCATGACCAACTGGTTTAAGTCCTGTTTTTGTATGGCTGAAATGCAGGTTCAATGGCAGTAAATAAGCACTGAGACAAGGAAAATGCTCCCCTGGTGTGCCGAGTGCAGACGCGGCTTTTGGAAAAACAATCATCCTGGCTGTTTCAGCCGAAGAAGAGAGCAGCCTCCCACTCTGGCTCACTGCATGAACAGCCTCCAGATTAGCTCTGCTTTATCGGACTGAATGCAAACCCGAGGTGGGTGTGGCGCCACCCATTCTAGGCTAATGAGATGGCCGGCGCCAGCTCCTGTCTGCTCTGCAGGTAGGTGATCCTGGCTCCCAGGAACAGAAGCACTCCCGTGATGACCTCCAGGGAAAACGAGAGCCAGGCCAAGCCCATGGACCAGCCGAAGGAGATGTGGACATGGGTCATGCGTGCCGGCCCCACTGTGCGCACTATTTCCTCCAGGGCCATGTGGGAGTAGCTAATGTACACACTCACTCCCGTCAGGGTGATCGCGCCTGCAGGGACACAGAGGGACAGTGGGATTGAGCACGGAAAGGAGTCCCCACTCTGTCAACATTACTGGGTCGTACACATCGCTGTGGTGGAGTTCAGGGAGGGGTCAAGACCTTTGTCGTGAGGAGTTGCAAGCATAGGTCAAGCTGCGTTTGTGTTGCCCAACAGCAAAAAACATCCAGCCATCCATCAATCTCCTAACCACTCCATCCGATTCAGGGTCGCAGGGGAGCCGGGGCCTATCCCAGCAAGCAACGGGTGCAAGGCAGGGCGCACCCTGAACGCCAGTCCATCACAGGGCACACACAGACACAGACACGCACACACCTGGGCCAGTTTTCCCAAATACCAATTTACCTACCAGTATGTCTTTGGACTGAGGGAGGAAACCAGAGCACCCGGAGTAAACCCACACAAATACAAGGAGGACATACAAACTGCACACAGATCAAACCCCAGGTCCTTTATTGAACCCTGGATCCCATAGCTGTAGGCAGCAATTCTCAGCACTGGAGGACCATGCTGTCCAGCAACAAACATTTTGGAGTTTAATATACATCAGAACATTATTATATAGTATGTTACATATAATATATAGAATGTATAATGTGCTCCTTTAAAATGTTTTAATATTGTATAGGCATGAAATAAAAATGAGATGAAATACTAAAACAATGCTGATGTTACTAAATTACAGTAATAAAAAAAACTGATACAAAATGCTCCCCTCATTACTGCATTATTATAGAAAATGTAATGATTAATTAATATCCTATAACGGGTTTTTTAATACACAGTACAACATAAATAAAACCGTTGTGAGTAACACATTACTAGAAAGTGTACTGGGTTTGGTTCATACTTTAATATGTTCAGTGAATTAAATTCTAAATGAATGATGTTTCACACATCTCGTTTGCTCCTTATTAACTTACATGGGCTTCTGTCTATAGCATAAAGATTCTTTTGTTAGCTGGTACAAACAAAATATTGTCCTGTATGACACTTAAAGGGCACATTTCACTTGTTCATTGAATTCTGATCCCAGTCCTCTGTTAACACAGAGCACCTGACTTGCTTATTACAGAGCTTTCAAGTCTACGTGGCACCAAAAGTGTCTGCATTCTTAATCTCTTTATTTTAATATCATAATAAGAGAATCTAATCATGGTATTTAGTCTGTTCTGGTACAGTGTCAAGCTGAATTAAGAAGTCCCATGTTCTGCTTCTCACTGACTGAATTATAATACTTAATTTCTGTTAACAGTAGCATCTCTGAACGTCAGTCCCAGCTGTCAGGGGGCTTTGAAAGGTCTAGGTATGAAAGATGTGCTTCAAAAACAAGGAGCAAACAACAGTTAACAGTATTCTGGTCAAAATATCTTCTAAACATTGAAATGCAATTGAGATGAATTGGCATGCAATCATACAGTATATGAATTAATAGCACTTAATTCAGTGTAAAAGAACAAACCTTCTTCAGTTTGTTACCTTTAGAAGTGATTTTTCACCCTGCGCAGTCTTTGGAAAGACATCTTTACACAAAGATTGATTTTTTTGTTCAAATGTCATATTCATCTTGAAATGTATTTAGAAGACTTGTTCTTTTAGTTGTTACTGTGGGGAATAAATTACAATTAGCCCATTTTCTTCTTTTTGCTTCATACTGCCTTTTTTAACGAAAAATATGACTTAGCCTTTGTTTTTCCACTTGCTGCTTAATATTAAGCTGCTGTTCAGCTAACAGAAGCCCAAAGGGTGAGCAGGAATAAAATGCACAAATGAAGGTGGCAGTTTTCATCACATTGGGAATGAGAGATGGGCTTTTAACAATAATCATGCTGCCGGCGCTACGACTGGCATTGTAAATGGCCATGAGCTCAGAGCCCTGGATAAGAATAAGCAACAAATTTGCAAATGTTGTTAAAGCGCAAATAACTCCAACAGATGGTAAAAGGCATAATAACAAACGCGGGAGAAATAACAATAAAAGCTGGTGTTAGCAGAGAAGATCATTTTATTGGCAACATACAATTTATTGCATTAGGAATTAGTCTTTTCACATACTCCAGCCTGCTCTCCATGAGACACACAGACAGGCAGAGAAGCTTGGGGTCAGTGCGCAGGGTCAGCCATTGTACAGCACCCCTGGAGTAGTTGGGGTTAAGGCCCTTGCTCAGAGGCCCAACAGAGTAGGATTCCTCTGCTGGCCGCAGGATTTGAACCAGCAACCTTCCAGCCACAGGTGCAGATCCTTAGCCACAATGCCACCACTCTGCCCTAAAAACCCCCAAGAATTTTATTCCTAAAAACAACAAGATAGCGATATCTTCTCTGCTACAGGAGAAAAGAAAACTGATGTTTTAGACAAGTATTTCAACAGTTTTAAAGGTTTTGACTGCCTCAGGCAAAGCTGCTCTTTAGTGCCCATTAATACAGTCTGTGTTACTCTGTAATTCCCATTCAAGTCAATATACTGAAAAAAGGCGTGCCAGAAATTCATTTGGTACAATACTTGCTTTTACCTGTCTCTTTTAGATTTCAGACATTCCTCATTTTCTTTTTTTCTGTCTCAGCTTTGTGCGAAGCTAATTTGCCTCCCCTGCAAATGCCCTGTCAATCATTTTTTCCCATTGCCGCTCAGCATGAAAAACAGAAGCATGCTCAACCGATCCGCCAGAAGTCTCCCGGAGAAGGCCCCCGTTGTGAGTTTTTAACTGTTCGAGGTTAGTCCTATTTGAACCTAGCTATGCGTTTCGACATGCACGTTTTGAGTCCATAAGTGCAGTTTGAAGCTGCAGCTCGCCATGCTTAGTTATGTAAATATACAGGAAATCGACGCTCCATTCTGAGTGTTAATCATTCCGTATTCCCCCCTTGGCAGCTGCACCCCCTTAAACCCACTGGCCTTATCCGTGTGGCCAGGCTGCAACTGCCCTGGCTAAAAGGGTTAGATCTCAGTCTGCTCACATCCATTGTGCTAATACAGTTATAAGGTCACCTGCACCAAGGGTGGAGTTTGTATGTTCTCCACTCGTTCACAAGGGTTTCCTCTGCTCCAGTTTCCTCCCACAGTCCAAAAACATACTGGCAGGTTAATTGGCTTTTGGGAAAATCGGCCCAGGTGTGTGTGTGTGTGTGTGTGTGTGTGTGTGTGTGTGTGTGTGTGTGTGTGAGTGTGTGTGTGTGCTCTCTGATGGACTGGCATCCCGTCCAGGGTACACCCTGTCTTGTGGCTGTTGCTTGCTTGGATAGGCTCCAGCTTTCCCATGACCCCAAACTGGAAGAAGCACTTGAAAATGGATGGATGGAATGGCAGATCTCAGTCCTTAAATGTTATCTTTCAAGCTTTAAAAATACATGCAGGGGAACAGGGGTAGCATCTCAAGTGTCTCATCCAGAGTCTATTTGTGCTCTCCAGAGTGTGCCTAATGGCGTTATGTGATACAGTTTGCAAATATATATTTTGTTGTGTTACAAAAGGTCATATCAGATGTAGGTGTTCTGAGATATTTTTAAAATCATCCGTACAGGTTTCAATCATGCCAAAAATGTTGAGAAGGATATAAAGAAGTCATAGCATTTCGCTGCCCTGCTGACATATACTGTAGTTCTTTTGCTAGACACAGCAGATGAGGACCATCTGCCAAAAATACCATCAGCTTTTAAAGACACCTTTATTTATATAATTTAGAACTCCATTTGCAAATCAGTGCCATCAAAACAAAAACAAATAAAATGCAGTTAAAAGCTCTTCTGGTCCATCAAGAGACAGCTCAGGATTTGAATGCAGGAAGAAGCTTTTTTTAAAACAAATTAAAACTGATTGCAAGGCTAAAACATGCTTCCAATTTTTGACATTACCATTTCTACTATTCATAGGAGCAATGATGGCGATGGTATGAAACCCAGAATGTTTCTACTTGTCTCTGACAAATGTGTTTAACGTCACACTGAACCCCCTGCTTTGCAGTAGGGCTCACATGTGCAGGCCAGAAGGTGTTGTTTCCATAACAACATTTCGGGACAACTTCAATAATCTCGAAGCCTGTGAGTTACTGGAAGTCACAAGTCCTGCCATGAGGTCCCGAAAGCCTCAGGGACGATATGAGTGTGTGGTGCTTTTAGGGATTCATTTTCTGTACACCATTTGGGAGGTGCGGACTCAAACTTAACTTGAACTTGAAAATTAACTTGAAGCCAATTTGTCTTCAAGCTTAAATAGCAAAAGGATTATTTAATAAGAATGAATTGTTAATTAGAATGAACTGATAATATTTTTTCCCTTAGTAGATTGATTTTACAACTCAAAAGATAAAAAGACTATACTTTTTTATGTAGACTTATTATTAGTAGTATTAAACGGCTTTCTAAATCTTATAATTAACTTCATTCCAGCATCAAAGTCTCTTTTTCCTGCTGGACAGACTGATATGTAGATACACCAGGGTAATGGGAATATTAAATAGAGCAGATTTGTTGCATCAGAGGTTATAAAACACCTACCAAACACACCAATACCTTCCCAGGTATGAACCAATCCTTTCTTTCTGGACCTCTTTCAACTGAGCAAAGCTGACCGCAGCCCCAGCGACAGCTACCAACAGACACACAGCATCAGCAAAGCCCCAGGCGATGCTTGTAATCAGGGAAACTCCTTCCAGCGTCGAAGACTTACTGCAGAGGAGGAGGTAGGCGCCCGTACCCACGAGAAGGGGGCAGCTGCGCGCCAGGGAGCTGACAAGACCGCAGATCCCCCCGAAAACCAGGAGCACCAGGCTGAGGGGCAGCAGGACGATAATGACCTTCTGCATGTCTGCAGGGAGGGGCAAGAGAGCAGGTGATCACATCATATGGACACAGACAGGAGCCGCACGCATATACCACATACAGCACACCCAGCACCCAGAACCCCATCACATCTGTCCTGCTGCTACCCAGCTAAGCACTGGGTGAGCTACAGCAGGTGCACTAGCTTTCCCCTCTGACCCGAAAGGACACATAACCATAGTAGGGAGAGTCGTTCCATCCACAGCATGGGAAAACTGAAGCACCTACTGTAAATGATGTCCCTTAAAAGACATGATATCAACTTTGTGAGCCACGTTTCCTCCCAGACGTTGAATGGCTGATCATTCGGAGATTTCCTTTCAGCGTAGTCTCCCATGTCCACCCAGGATGCCACTTGAGAGGAACGCCAACTGGACATGGTACCCCGGTGCCGTCACCCAAGGGGGCACTGATGATAAGGGCCGAAATGGCGCAACGGTGGTAATCTCAACAGGAGTGTGAGCAAAACCAAAAGATACAATTATCACTAAGTTGTGGGGGCATGGAACAAGCTACCCAGCCATGTCGCTGAAGCCAAAACCCTGGCTTCCTTCAAGAAATGGGATCCTCAGATCAATTCACTTCTTCCAAAGAGACCTGATGGGCCAAATGGCTTCCTCCTGTTTGTAACTGTTCATACTGCATATTCTCCTCTCGTGCTACTGCAGTACTCCATGACACAGGTGACCTAACACTGTTTATAATAATAAACAGTGGCAGGAATTTGGTCATTTCAGAGCAGGTGGGTGTACAACTTAATAACTATGTGCATCACAAGAAAGACATGAATTATTATGTGTAGGTTAGTAATTTAAATGTACTGCCTGTCATATAATTGCTACATTATTTTGCTGTGATTAATACGCATTTTAGTTAACAAAGGTTATCTTTGTCTGGCACAATTGAATTTACTACAAAGACTATGCAAGTGGATTTTTTGAAAACTGCAAAGAATTGAAGCTTTGGTACAATAAAGACCACTGTGTCAGACTCAAACCCACTAACGTGTTTTTTTTTAAGGACTGCTTAAATTAATTTAACCTCTAATTAGACATGAGAGAGACAGAGTTTAGTAAAGATGTTGGCTTTCATGAAAACAGCATTGGAAGGGATATCCATCGTCCTTCTCCAACACACACACTCCGTGGATCTGGAAGACCTGAAAAGGCTTGAAAAATAAATATTTTTAAAAGGCGGCGCTTACGTTTAATGAAAAAGAAATACGCAAGATATTATTATTAATCTCTTTGTTTGAATGCCTTCGGCTGTCATCTTAGAAAAGCAATTCTCAGTAGACGTACACTGGAAACAAAGAGCAGTGCAAAGGGTACTCACTGATTAAATACCTCTCAGCGTCTGAGAACTTGGAGGTGTCTTCAGTGAAGGGATAGACGAGAGGGATACAGGCATTGTTACCTGGGACAGCAACACAAGAGGAGAGAGGTGAGAGGTTTAAAAAGGTGTTAAGGTGTTGTAAAAATATTCTTCCATTCCCTTTTTTCAATTCAGTTCAATTCAAGGTGCTTTATTAGCACAACCGATGGGTACAATTGCCAAAGTTGCCAAAGCAAATAAAAATAATAAAATTAACATGAAACAAAAAGTAAAATGAAATCTACAGACATTGCTTATTTATTTTACATGTATTTTCTCTCTGTAAGCATATCAAAGAAAAAGGGATGTGTGAGATTTTCTTTGAGCTTTTACCTGCTGCACATTGTTTAAGCAATTTATACATTGTAAGCAACTGCCATATGTTTGTCTGGTAAATCTCTTTGTATACCCTGCGCAGCTAAAAGAAGCCTTTTTAGATACCTGTAGGGCAGCTAAAAATTGATTTCTTAAGTATAATTTAAGAGCCTATCCAGACAAGGATTGGGCCCAAGGCAGGGTACACCATGGACAAGACACCAGTTAATTGCAGGGCACACACAGACAAACACACACTCTCACAACAGGGACAATTTGCCCCTAAGCAAATTGACCTACCAGTATGTCTTTGGGCTGTAGGGAGAAACCAGAGCTCCTGGAAAAACCCTAATGAACTCAGGAAGAACATGCAAACTCCACACAGACAGCACCCCAGGTCTAGAATTGAACCCACCACTACAAGGCTAACCACCACGCCGCCGTGCTAACCCATATGCCAACTATTCTGAATAAATACAGCACAAAACATTTAAGGCTAACTGAATACTTAAGGAAACAAATCATGAAGCAAATATTAGAGTTATCAGCTAATACTAGGGTTGCCACATCAAACATAAAAGCATTGTAGTGATTCCACACTGATGGCACTTGTGTGGGTGGAGAAACAGAAATACTTCAGATTATTTTGAGTTAAACGTTGCTCAAAGGTACACAGTGTGTGTTTTGTGCTTACAAGCCAGGAATCAGATCAAATATATCCCAGCATCCCAATGATAAGGTGACATTGTAACAGGAATTCCTAAATTTAAGCCCACTCTACTAAAACTATTTTAAACTACCAAACTGGGAGGGCATAAAAAGAAAAATAGCATGCTTTTTCTAAAAGAAGTGAAGGACTAGCCATCTTACAAAACCATCAGCAAAGTCTTATGCTTTTTTATACAGCATCTCTATCAAACATGCTGCATTTCTCCATTCACTGGACTAACGCAGTACTGCATCTGCCCAGAGCCCCAGGTTATTCAGCTAAGCATGCCAAGAGATCCAATCACTTCTTACCCTGCTTCTTCTTCTCTGCAGTAAACCATTACACCTTTTTTGTTTAAAACAAATCCCTGTCTTTCTTTTTGTGTCCACTCAATGTTGAATGTGACCAGTACCTCAAGATGCACACTGACCTACAGTTTGGGGGAATCCTGGCCACAACAGAACAAGGGCACTACCTGGATACAATCCAGGACGTTTGGGCTCAGCCTGGCAGGACAGTCTGGGCTCCAAACCGATACACTGCATTTGCTAAACGACCTGGAAGCATTTTAGGGTCAGGAACACATTTTTCCATATATGACCAAACATTAAAACAAGTCCGTAAGATGTAGATTCCTGTTTTTGCTGTTTGGAAATCCACGTCAACAGTCATTTAGGTGCATATGTCAAAGTCTCTGTTAGGCACCGCAACAACATAATTTCATGCCATATTATAAAGAGAGTTGAAATGATGTAATTCATACATAAATTATACTGCTAATCCAGGAGTCATTGTTAACATTCTTGGATTGGCACATCGATATTGTCCACACCAGCCTGAGCCTCACTTTATTTATGATATCAAAGCAAAGTTCAAGCAGGCCCAGAAAGTTAAATAGAAGCTATTTGCGCCGGTTAGTGCTCCTGGCTCCAGATTTGTTTTTGTGTGAGCTCGTAGCCTTGTTATTTTCTGCTACACAAAAGAAAGAGCATGGAGCAAAAGGCTTTACTAGAAAGAGGTATGGTTCCGCACTCCCCGAGGAAAAACCTGTTACTTCACAGCATTTTCTATACACAAAAAAGAGCTCTACGTGTTCCTCAGCACCTCCATTCCATCAAAGCTCCTAGCTCTTTGACACTGGCCAAGCCATTAACTTCCAGCAACATTCTCAGCACAGCACAGTTTGCTCAGGGGGACAGGCTACAAGCGCCGTGCCCGGTTAAGACACATGGAATGCAATTAGAGAACTTTGATTTAATAATCCACCCCAGGCTCCTGCAAGATGTCGCATCGATCTGCATGTGCCTCTGCACAAATTTGCATCATATTGCGTGGGTTGCTTTCATTCAAAGTGCTTGCCTATCTTTAGATTGTTCTGTCGAGCAACAAGTTATTTGGAAGGAGAGCTGGCCAGACTAAATCCTACATAAAATTCATGACCTCGCCTAGAAGAAATATGTTTCCCTAAATGCACAAGGCCTCAGGCACAAACATATTGATGTACTTTTAGAGGCATGCCCTGACTTCATAATTACACTACTCTGAACGATTTAGCATGCTTATTTGATGTGCATTTTTCATCATTACAATCTCCTCACTATTTGTAATGATCTTGAAACTGACTTAATTATTTGGGGGCAAATGGCACTTTCCTTCTTGGATCCTGCTCACCATGTTAATTATGTGCCAAGCCGTTAAAAGCTAAATTCCTCTTATTACACAAATCCCAAGAGGTCCCTTGATTTTCTGTATCGAATTGGCATTTGCAAACCTGAATGTAGAAACCTAAACTTACCCCTGAAATAATATTCACTGTTTTTATTGGGCAGGAGACACAGAAATACTCCGATGCTCACCTTGGTCCCGTTTAAGTCAAATCAAGGCAAAGGAAAGAGAAAGGCTCATCGTCCAGTATTTTTTCTCGGTATTAGCAAAAGCACTATATAACTGTATTAGTTTATTATTGTATTATTATTATTGTAATAATTATTATTATTATTATTATTATTATTATTATTATTATTATTGATTTAATGCAATACATTGAGATCAACTAGAAAATGTGTTGACATTCTCAAGACACCTGCCAGGCTTCTCCCTCTTAAGAGACACACATCCAAATCAATTAACTTCCAACGGAGAGTCATATTCTCCCTAATGGTCTAAAGATCCAGAAGCCTAACTCGTTTGCTCTCTAGTAGCTAATTGACCGGCAGCTCTCATTAAATCTCATTAAACCTCATTAAACCTCAATGCACGTTCCTTACTCTTTGATGCTGTGCATTACCAGATCACTGGCCAGTGTAAGTGTACTGTATGCCTGCGCACGATTCTGTGTGTAGGGTCCTCTGGAGAAGCATGCTTGTTCGCTCAGGCGGAGCAGCTTCAATCCTGCTTCAGCTAATGAGACAAAGCAGCTGCAAAGATGCCTCAATGGTCCTGTAATGGCAGCAATTGGACGTTTAAATGCTGGCGTGTCAGCGCACGTTGTACCCTTGTGTCGGACTTTGTGCTGTTCCAATGCGCCTCAGTCGGATTGCTGTACACATGTGAAAGCACCTACCACATACTGTACTGTACGTTATTAATATTACTTTGATCAACATACAGTACGTGCGGTAAGAACTAAACAGGCAGCTGGCTGAAATCCCCAGGATATTCTTTTAATTGTGGGATTAGGATGCCAGCGGCTGTCCTCCAGTGAGCCAGCGGACTCGCAGATCAGGGAACGCTGTACGACGCAGACGTGTGCCGCAGGGAGCGCGGCGATACAAGCAAGATCAGAGGCCAAAGCCGTAAAAGAACAGTGCGTATTTCTTTTGAATTGTAAATGAAAGTTTAAACGGTTTTCTAAGTGTGCTTGCTTCCTCACACGCTCCGCGAACAGCAGCGGGGGAAGTTTACACTTTGCGGGCACTTGGTCGAGTCTTGATGTTCAGGACCCACTTCAACGCAACCCCGCGCCACTTGAGGCTAGAGGAGGAGGGCGGGCGTGGTTTTGCTTTGGTCTATATACCGAAATGGAGCCCTACCGATGCCCTCCCCAAGTCCCCCATCTCAACCTACTGCACAGAGGACGTCCGCATTCCTCCTGCACTGCGGGGTGTATCTGGGGTTAGCTGGAGACTCCTTTCTATCCGTTTCTTGCAGTTTCGTAGTCCGAACATGCATGAAGGAGCCTAAAGCGCCTTCCGATTTCAATTCAAGTCATTTTTATATAGCGCCTTTCACAACAAGGTTGCCCCAACGGGCGCAATATGATGTCAGGTGGGACGCAGAGCCCGGGACCTCAAATCAATGCTAGTGCTCACGGAAAACTTTGAGCTGTACAGGTTCGGAGAGGTCATGACACCATGTCTGCCTGGAATGTGGAAAGTCGATTAAGGAAACGTACTGTGAAACGTATTGTGTGTCATTCATTCATGCATCATTCATTCATTAATTCAATCAATTAATTCATTCAATAGAGCACTGTTCATAACGGAAACATAATTCAGAAGCAGTGGCTTGCTTTATAGCTCTTAAGACATTGTGATTGTACGAGACATTTTATGAATCCGTCACCTCCCCCCAGGCGCACCCCCAGAGTCGCGGCGCTCAGGAGAAGTCAAAGTGGCGAACAGGGAAGAGGAGCCCTGCTCTCCCCTTCCGATCGCCGGAAACGGAAAACCTCGGTACGGGGGGGTACTGCCATATATACGAGCGAACTATTTAATTGAGCGAAGCACATGTAACTTCTCGCAGCGAAACCGCATTTCGGTCGTAGATTAAGCGAATTCTCTTCAATTAATTAACCAATTAACCGCAAGAGCGGCGTGGGGTCTGGAAGTTTTAACCCGGGACACGCCGCAATGAAATTCTAGCCAGTGCTCAATCGAACACCCGTATGACAAGCAGGGATAATCCAGTATCTCCCCTGGATACTCCAGTATCTCCCCTGGCTCCCGTTGGTCGAGGGGGCTCGATGCGCACAACCGCGGGCGCGTGCGGGTCAAACTACTGACGCCGGCCCGCGCGTCACTACTGCTCCATGTCCAATTGTACAGGTTACCTCAGTAACAGACTCGCCCACACGATGCAATACGGTTCGTAGCATTTTAGTAGCCAGAAAACGTTTTAAGTGATCGTGACTGATATACGATAATAATATACGTCCGTCAATTCATCCATCCATTTTCCAACCGTTCCATACACTGTAGGTTTGCGGGTGGAGCCGGAGCCTATCTCGGCAAGCAGCGAGCGCAAGGCAGGGTACACCCCGGACGGGATGCCAGTCCATCGCAGGGCACTGACAGACACAGACCCTCACACGGACACACCTGGGCCAGTTTTCCCAGAAGCCAATTCACCCACCAATATGTCTTTAGGCTGTGGGAGAAAACCGTAGCAACCGGACGAATCCCACGCAAAACACGAGGGAGAACATACAAACTCCACGCACAATTCCAGTGGCGGTGTGAACCCCGAACCCCAGCAACGCTAATCGCTGCGCCACCGTGCCGCCCCGAATGTGCACCCTAAAAAAATATGTCAGCTCTCCTAAGATATATTTCTCAATTAGCCCTTGCAGCTCGGATTCCACAATTAAACACTGACGTGAGGTTACAAGATGCCTTTCTAAAATAAGTACAGCATCTGAAACGACACAAACCTGAAGTCTTGAGAGGCAGCTAACATTTCACCACCTTCCTGGACCACAACAGACGTAAACATGTTTTTGTTACACTGGGTAACAGCTGGAAAGCCGCCTGTGCAAAAAATTTATCGCACCTTCATTTGATACGAATTGTTTCTGAGGACTCGCGACCCACGCTCCAGCCTGTAAAATTCTGAAAAAACTCAATGTCGCAGTCAGTCATTTCCCATCTTCTGATCGGAGGAAAATCATTCTTCAGAGTGTAATATTAACACTTTCAGTTACAGCACACTCTTCATTCAGAAAGTACTGGATGTAAATTTAAAATGGTTTATATATGAACAAACAAAAATGTGAATACATTACATCCATAAATTGCAACATATATATATAAAGCAATGGACAATATTTCTCAGTGCTTTCACGACTCTCCTTAATGTTGCCTTCTAATTGTTCAATTGCGCTTTATTCAGGTAAACTGACGCGAGTTAAAATATTGAACTCAAATTAGCCAGAAAAGTTAGGTACATCTCTTTTTGTAAATGCGTTGCTACAAATATATTTATCACACAGGATGTCCTCATACGCGTTTTCTTTATATTTTTTGTCTTCTATTTTGTGGGTTGTGTCCTGCTCAGGGACTACAGAGGTAAATGAGCTTTTTTAGCGAACTCCGGTGCATCTCAACAGCCGTGTGCTGTCCCTGTTCAATATGCTGAAAACTAAAATGACATTTTTTCTAGTATTAGGTTTAACAGCGATAGTTGTGTACTGCCTCTGCCCGTACTGCTGAGGTCTGTCGTGCTGTACGCTACCTTCATACCTTCGCAAGTTCTCCAGAGTCCAGTATGCGAGCTCAGTTCTTCCGACTTGGTTCCGTTCGGTTTATTCACCTCCAGAATGTACCAGTACTCGCTCGCTATTGCCGCTGCCAGGAAGCTGAAACTGAGCAGCCCCATTAAGCCCGCGACAACAACCGCTGCCCCGAAGTTCATCTTCATTAACGCCGGGTGGCGAGAACAACCGATCAAAGCGAACGGGACAGCGACGCCTTACGGAGTTTAATTCGGTCTCTCCGTGTCCTGGTTCACGTTCCTCCTCATTTCCACTCCGTCCTTCTCTCTTCCCAGGAGCAGAAATATTGTGAATGCCTTTCCTCGAATCGCCAACTGGATCAGCTGACGTGTTGTCTCTTCACTAATTACTAGCCCACTAACGACCCTTGCTCCAAAACCTTCCGTTTTAGAAATAAAACTGGTCTAATGCGAAGAACGGTATTTTCACGTTTTTCGGCTTGAAGCAATGTGTTCTTCCAACGGTTATACACCCTCCCCAAGACAGACACCTTAAAAGGTTGTTTTTTTTTACTGTGCAAAGAAACACAGATGTGCGTCTGCAGCTTCCGAAACCAACAGCAAGAGAGCTTAGCACACTCAGATCTGCGCCACTGTGCCTAACTCTCTCATCCCACACCCGGCAACCGCACTTAATCAAGAAGGAATAAGCTTCAATCAACACTTCAATAACGGTGATAATCAAATGAATTTTCCTTCCTGCACCTGAACAATCCCTGCCTGTTTTCTTGGTCTGCGCAAGAGATGGGTTACCTTAACAAAAAAAAAAAGAGAGAAGCAAATTTCAGTCAGTGTCACAATACATAATGATAAAAACACAAATGAAAAAAATCGAATTCTGTGAGTAGAGGGCCCGTCTCTGCTTGGGAAACGCAGCCAAGAATGAATTTCAAGAACTTTCCCCGAAATCACAGATGATGGGAATAAAGAACGCTCACCTGTCCAAATCGCCATCTGTCCATTTTCTAACTGCTTAGTCCAATTCAGGGCCTGGGGGGAGCCAGAGCCTGTCCCCACAAGCAAAAGGCACCAGGCAGGGTACACCAGTCCATCACAGGGAGCACACAGGCACAGACATGCACACCAGTGCCGGTTTTCCCAGGAGCCACTGAGCCTACCTGTACAGTATGTCTTTGAACCGTGGGAGGAAACCAGAGCACCCAGAGGAAACCCATGCGAACTTACAAACACCAGTACCAGGGTTGAACCACTAACCACTGCGCCACCATTCTGACACCCAAGTCAAGAGCTGACAGGATGTCTAAGAGAAGGAGGGCTGTTACTCTAGATCAGGAGTTCCCCATATAATAATAATAATAACAATCCTTACACTTATAAAGCACTTTTATGGATGCTCCACTCAAAGCACTTTACAGGTAAAGGGGACTCCCCTCCACCACCACCAATGTGCATCAGCCAGAGTGCACCAGTACGCTCACCACTCACCCGCTCTCAGTGGGGAGGAGAGCAGGGTGATGAAGCCAGTTCAGAGAGGGGGATTATTAGGAGGCCATGATTGGTAAAGGCCAGGGGGAAATGTGACCAGGACACCGGGGTAACAACGTTACACTTTTCGAGAGACGCCGTGGGATTTTTAATGACCACAGAGAGTCAGGACCTCGGTTTTACATCTCATCTGAAGGATGGCGCATTTTTTGCAAAAGAGTGTCCCCCTCACTATATTGGGTGCACTAGGACCCACACAGTGAGTGCCCTCTACTGGCCCCACTAACACCTCTTCCAGCAGTAACCTGAGCTTTCCCAAGAGTCTCCCATCCAGGTACTGGCCAGGCTCACCCTGAGCTTCAGTGGGCTGTGGGGTAAGATAGCTGAAGCCACGGATTGACCCTCAAGCACCCATCCTGCAGATACATGGCCCCTCTGGCCAGTTCCAGATCACCCAGAGGGCATCTTGTTTTTCCAGCCGGCTCATAAATTGCAATTCCTGCAGAGCGTGCTCTGGCATTTATACATTGATACTAGTGAAACAGGAAGAAGGCCAGGTGTTTCAGGGACCATGTCAGAGCAGCGTGGATCAAAACTGCTCATTCTTATTTCACATTTCCAGGCTATTCTCACATCTATTGTCACATCCTATTTCTTTTTACTCTGCCCACCCTGCTCTCATATTTTTTTCACATTCCCTCATTCATTCACATACCTTCAGAAGGCCAAAAAGTTGCTTTTTTTTTTCTTTTCGACATGTACCTTAATTATAGTCATTACTGGCAAATGGCTTGAAATGATATGGTCTCGTCAAAAGCACCACATTTTCATTTATTCCTTAAGGAAATAAAAATAGAAAAGCACTTTTAAAAATGGACACAGAACAAAAAAAAGGGAATAAAAACGAGTGAATTTGTGCAAAATGAGTGGGTTAAGAATGCAAGCCCACGTAATGTATTTTTCATTTGGTTTAAAAGGGGCTGAAGTTCTGTTCATATTTCCCACCACAGAACAAATCGGAAAACACAAAAAAACATGACGCACATCAAAATAAAAAAAAATGCCTTTATTTCAAAATAAAGCAGAGACTAATATGCCTGGAGACTAATTACCCTGCTACTAGACTTCTGCAGCTGGTGTAATTCAAATGTGGATAGCTAAATAAAGCATTCACAAGCATTCTGGAAAGCATGCATTTCCTCTGTAATGAAAAAGGGAAAATTCATCCAAAGAGATGACTGAGGTCTTGCAGATAACACTCATTCTCTCAGTTCCCTGAGAGAATATTTAATATCATTTTATTCTCACTTTGTCCCCACTTTCCCAAGGTTCGAATCCCAGGTAAGTACACACTAGTGCGGCATACCTGAGCAGGGGCTTTCTCCAGGATACTCCAGCAAGCCTGACTGAGTAAACAGATCCCCAAATGTACGTGCTAAAATAAGAAATTGTAATCCTTGTAAGTTGCTCTGGCTATTAAATGGCTGCTAAATGTCAGCAAAATAAACTGATGTTATTAGTTTCTTCAGGGATAGTCTTATCCAGGGTGACATGCAGTAATATAAATTCAATTCAGTGAATAAACAGAGTAACGTAGAAAAAATGTACAATCAAGTACAGAAATTGAATAAATCAGCATAAAGATGACCTACAGGAACAGGAAGGTCAGGTGCCCAATAGTGGGGCCATTACAATATTTGCAATATTTTTGCCCCTAGTTATATAATTCGCTTCATTAAGAAACCTGGTAAGTAACCTGAATTTTATTCTCCAATTTTCTTTTCTGCTTGGAGTCATATACTGTATATATCACTTCCCATTCCTGCTAAGCTGCAGGGTTTACTTGAAGACACTGTGACACTGATAACATTTTTATGGCAAGAAGTGTAAAGATCGTCACCCCTGCCTCTCTGAAGGTGATGAATGGGTGTCTGGGAGACAAAGGGGTTGGGAGTGACAGCACCTGTCCAACATGTTCGGAAAGAACATGAGAAGAGTGCTCAGCTTGTAAATGTGGACTTCAAAAGAGGCTAGAAGGCTCAGTTGATGAAAAGCCTTTCTTGCAGGTGAAGGAACTACCGTGCTGGAACTTGAAAAGGATTTTTTTTTTCTGCAAGCGAGTGGCCAGGCCATCAGTGCTGGAGTTTCACAGCTCTCGGGGCCTGGGTTGGACTGTGTGGGCTGTGAGACTAGGTGTGGAGTTTGCATGTCCTCACTGCATTCACGTGGATGGGCTCCAGCTTCCTTTGACATTACAGAAGCCTGCTGGACAGATTAAACAGTGTTTCTAAACTGTCCCATGCGTGTTCCCAGCGATGGACTGGCATCCCATCCAAGGTGTCATCCTATCTTAATTCTTCGGTCTGTTGGCTCTGGTCCCAGCTTGGTGCAAGTATCGGTAGAATGAAGCTGCTCAGCGATAGATGGATTTTCTTAAGGAAGCATACAGAGTGACCTGATACACTGAATGATATTAGTTACATTTTTGACAGTCTTTTTTAAAGTTAGGAGTGAGATACAGACTCCATCTACAGGCTGTTAGGTCATAACAGGCTGTTAGCTCATACTAACACACATGCTCATGAGCTAATGAGCACAAGTTTCAATAGTATAAAAATATGTAATAATGGAAAAGCTCATTCAATTTTTGCCTCAGAATTCTTCAAATACAGAGGCTTTATCTTCCCCTAAAATGAAAAACACGCAAAATTTAGCATGAAAATTTGTGACATGAAAGTTAAAGGCGGTACCAGATTGCAGCTGCAGATTTCATTAACCTTTTCTGACCTTTATTCATGAACAGATTCTTATGAGCACTTCAAGAAAGAACTAATCTATAAGGCTAGATTGGGACACAGAAGGATAAGTGGATCGTGAGTGTTTCTCATAAGTTTTAAAAATAATGAAATCAATTTCATGGATTGACTATGCAATTACAGCATATAGCTGGATTTAGAAGATGTAGACCTGTAATGAAACTAAGCAGGCATAATGAAACAGCAGCCCTTCCTAATGAATATTGATTCCAAATATGTACATACAGCAATGAAAGAATTGGAACAGTACCACATACTTTAAACAGGTTCTCAATCTATTGCCAACTGAAATTGGGATTTCAGAGTAAACCATACTATATAATACACAAAAGCACGAAATTCAAAATTAGTATTGCATTGTCAGAAAGTATAATACACAAAAAGTAGACAGTCACATGAAATTGTTTTGCTAATTTAGATGACTATGTCTATAGTCTATAGCACCCATATAGTATTTTAGGTTGCAGTTTATTTCAGGGGGCATTTAGAAGGCTAAATTGTATATGTAGCTCAGACCGGAAAAGACATTAAGTAACCTCTTCCCAGATTTCTAGTCAAACTAAATAGCTCATGACCTCCAGTGCAGAATCACGTCTTTGCCTGGACAACTTACGTCAGCATTCTGCTCCCCACCCCCCACACTATAGGATGTGGAAAAAAAACAGGGCACTTCAACCTACAAAATTGTACCGATGAATTATCTTCTTCCCACTTGTACACTCCCCTGTTGTGTGCACAACAAAGGCAAGACGGTGCACAATTACTGCGCAATTTACTGGGCAATTTCATCTCCCGATGAATACGAGTTCTGCTGTGCATGGACCAGATAGCAAAGACTTTCGAGAATAAGGGCTGATAATATAAAACTAGGTTTTTGTGGATAATATGGCACATCTTTCTGAAGCACTTTAATAAGGCCAACTAATTAGTGCTTATCAACTGATAAACTACAAAGAAAGGAGTGTGCAACACCCCAGTTCCAGGTAAAGAATGAAAGCAAAGACAAAAGACATTCAATGAATGAATTACTAATTTATTGGCCTGATTCTATTATCCCAAGCACGTTACATTTACATTTAACGTAATGGCTTAAAGCTAGGCGCCCCACTGAAAAAAAACTGTTTGCATCCAAAACATATGGATATTAATTATTTTGTATTCAAAAAGTATATTGGATTTTGCTTAAATAGTGGCATGTGGTCCAATGCAGTACTCAGATCTAAAGTAGAAGTTCCAGAGACCAATCAGGTTTATATATATATATAGGTTTATATATTCATGATGTTATTGAAAAATGTGAATCCTGCAAAAAAAAGATCTTACACAGTCAAGTTTTGTAGAAAAAGCTGACTAGTCACTAGAGTAGCAAGTTGTTCCAAAAAATACTTTTTGCAAATGAACACAAATGTGACCTTAAGGTATTTCAGACTCCACTTTTGTAGCTGCACATAGACTCTCCTGCAAAAGGCATTGCACCTGAACTTTAATAACAGACTTGTTTAATAAAAGTCATACAACTAACTTTCACTATTAAAAGAAAGCCTAATATGAGAGGGAAAAAAATAAAATTGCTTCTATGCAAGTAGACAGCTAAAACAAATAACGTACTAAACAAGCACCTCTTTTCTCATTATTTTCCTTGAGTACAGAAAGGTCCTTTAAAAAGCCTTGACTACAGCAGCAGCCTTTGCCCTTTTCAGAGGATTGTTCCATTTCAAAAGATTGTTTTCCAGCAAGGGTTGAAAATAAGGTCAAGGAGTTGAAGATGCTTAATGAACAACCACACTACCCACCACTGTAGACCTTAAGAGTCTGACAATCTCCTTATCCATTTAGCATCTTCCCACTATAGACAGGCCTTATGAAGAAAAAGAATTTCATAAATATTTACAGCAGGATTTGTCTAAAATAAACCCGCTGCAATGCTCCCAACTGTCAGTAAGACCACTAAGCTCAACCGGAGAAGGTGCAGATGGTGCTTTTTCTTACCGAGCACAACACTTTCAACAGTGATGTCCTCTTAAATGCAGTTCTGATAGTAGAGATACGATTGGAAGCATTACACTTTCATTATACAAGGCACAGGATGAAAACACAGATTTGAATTTGGGGTAGCTAAATGAAGGACCAAAGATGCAGAGATCAAAGTGAGTTTTCTAAAAGTACTTTATTGCTGTAGTGCGTGACAGGACACACAACTATTTACAAGGCAGAAAGCAAAAACATTTGAAGTGTCTCAGAAAAATAAATATATACATACGCTTGCAAATGCTGAGCACACTGAGGGATATGAAGCACAATTAACACTTGAAGCCGTGGGCTGCGACAGCAGAGCGCTAGGCTCAGCAGTATGCCCATCACCACTGGAGACGTAAGCTCGCAGTGCCTGCAGCTGCAGCCCTCTCATCATTCTCTTCATTCTTCATCCATTGCAGATTTAACCACCTCAGCCCGTGTGTTTTTAGCTGCTCCCTCGAATTTCTCAATGATTTGACTGCATCTTTTGCTCTGTAATGGGAAAGAACATTTCTCTCAACACTGGGAGTTGAATGCACTGCACGTCTTACCACAGGCTATTGTACAAGTGTATGACCATAGGTCTGCCAGCAATTACATTCACAGATACCACCTAAAAACGTAAAAGGCTACAGTAAATCAGAGGATTGCAGAAATACAGCAACTTCTTAGTAATGCATTCTCTATGGAACAGTTAATTAAATCACCTGACTCAATGCTCAGACAGTAATATTCATTATTTAATACCGCACCCAAATATTCAATTATGTACTCACAGTGAGCACTAAAACTGTACTTTCGCTAAAGTTTTAGAATATTGCCAAGCTTTATGCGATATCACAAAACGAGATTAAACACCCACATTTCCTCTTCTACGCCATGCTATTTAGTAAGAAACCCGATGCGAGGTTAATCAGATTGCTGAAATAAGCTCCTGTTAGCTGCCTTCTCCAGGTCCATTTGAATGTCACTTGCGTAGGCCATGTTGTGAGGTGTGCACAGGCTACAGCATGTTCAGAACAGCAACAGGCCACAGTGACATGAGGGATTACTGAATTTTAAAATACCTCAAGGGCCTCACAGCAAACCCATCACTTATACCTAAATTCTTTGCAGTTCCTAAAAATATTTACTTTTATATTCAAATTTGATCTTTACAATGATGGACAGGGCTACATTTGCAGTTATAAAACAGCTTGCAGTTTATAACACACCACTCAGGAATAACCTTCATCATGTTGATTACATAGTCGCCTTGCACAACATTCATTGTTTGATGGAATCAAACACTTATGAAAATGTAATGGAAATGTTTCCATCCATCTCAACTTGTAAAAATGCAATTTAAATGTATATGAAAAATGTAGATAAAAAAGTATTAGTTCCTCCACAGAACAGTACATATCAAGGCTAATGAAAACAAAAAGAGCTAACACTCGCATGAAAAAAACTAGCCGCTGAAGTAGAAATCAAAAGAAAACAGCCAGGATACAAGGCTTAGTGCACACAAAAAAGGGAGCGCCTCAGGAACCCAGAGGAACCCACTCGCTGGACACTTTGACGAGCACCAAATTCAGGACGCTCAGCTGATCTCCTCAGACCCTCAGTGTAGCATTCTGTTCATGCCAACAGTGTCAAGCAACAGTGAGTTTTAGAAAACTAATTAAAATGGCTCTAGGCAAAATGCCACGTAATCAATGATAGCTGTAGGTCTTTCCTTCGCAGGTGTTGCAGTATAACCAGTTGGACATTTCACTGGGAGCTTTAGCGAGCACAGGGAAGGAAACCTCAGTGGCAAAGGCCACACTCAGGCACGCAGCTGTACTCACAATATAGGACTTCTGCCTCTCTTTCTGCAGCCTGATGAACTCCTCCACTGTAAGCTCCTCCACATCCTTCTTCAGGTTAATGAAAGCACAAGACGGGGAATGGGACTTATGTTCCTTCCTGACAGAGGCATTAAACAAGTTATTAATTCCTATGTACAAAAAAAAGTCAAAGAGGATTAATTTTTTTCCTCAAACAAAACTGAAAAGGTCACAAAGCTAAGCTACACTATACCAGATGCATAAAATTAATTCTTGTGAGCAGCATCGCAAATTTCAGTTCTTGGCTGTTGCTGAACTACATTAATGGCCTTAAAATCAATTAGCGGAAGACAGCTGGCTTCATGTGGACTACAGTGTCACACTAAGAAAATCTAACATCTTTACCTAACAAAGTTATGGAAAAACAGATGTGCTACCATATTTGTGCTCCTACACAAAATATAATTCTTCGGAAGATAATCAGATGCTTTTAATTAACCTTTGCAGGCTTCTCTTAAGTTAGTAGATGCAGCTAATGCTTTTGTTTAAAAAGAATTAACTTTGTTAAAAAACTGGTGCTCACTTCTTTTTAACTCTTGCACCTCCACAGCCCTATTAAATGGTGACCCTTTTGTTCAAGTGGACCAACCCAACTCCTTATCCAGCAGCACTGCATTGTTTATCTTGTAAAAGATGGCCAAACCTAAAGGTTGGGATTAGGAAAGCATGAATACATGCTACAACACAAGAAGAAAAAGGTAACTGACCATTGACTGCTGGCAAGATGCTACTCTGACGCACAGTGATTTGAAAACGTTTTGAGTGTCAACTCCCTGAGTGACACAACGCCTCTGGTTACTCACACAGGGTCATCCTCCGGCTCCCAGCCCTCCAGCTCTTTATAACAGACGAAGCACTGAGCCACATCGGGGCTGTTGTCAGTGGGAGTGTGAAGAAATCCTGCCTTCGCCATCTACCCACGAGAAGAAAACGGCTCTCAGAAACGTTGTCAAAAAGTAAAGACATGCCAGTTGTGGAAAATGGGATTTCAAAAGCTCACCAGGCCATATTTACAGAAGCCAAAATAAGTAAATGTCCAAGACAAAACAAATCCAACCTTGTGTACATTTACAGTCCACCATGTGCATTCATACTGTACTGAAGGAATAATCATAGACTATATGGCAAGCTGCAAGACTCATTACTCTAGCTTGTGTGTGTAGTAAAGTGCGCACACATGTATATAATAAGAGATCTTTTTTCCCAGGAATCCAAAACCAGCTCACATATTTGCTAGTGAAAAAAAAATCCGTAGTGATAACGTTTCTGATGTGCAGATAAAAAAGTAATTGTAATAGAGTTATAAAAATCCAACAACCTCAGCTACTGTGCACAGACTCCTATACTCAATAATTATTGATACGTTTACTGTTAATATCAATACCTTCTGACAATGTCATGCTCTTAGTATCCATTAATGTAACTTAAGCTCTTAGTATCCATTAACTATAATAAAATGGAAGCGATGGCAAACATTTTCCTGAATTATAAAACACATAAAAATAAAAAAAAACGTGAAAATATAACCAAGCATTGAACTACAATCTGCTCGGTACGTAATCAGACTATTCTCCTGAAAAACTGAAGTGTTACGGTTTTGGGGACGAGCAACTTGGAAAATAATGTTTTGATTCTTATCGAGTCACTGTAACATTTCAAGAGATATCGACAGATCATCGGATAAGCATACATTACGGATGAAGACCAATGAAGCATTATAAGCTGCAATGCGTCTCGCAAACTGATGATTGTGTGTTCGAGTCCCAGGTGGGCCCTGGCGTCTCACCATTGTCGAGCTCACCGGATAGTTACGTAAATCGACTGGGTTAAAATAGAGAATTTAAGGAATAACTCATCAACCGGGCGAATCCAACCATGACACAAGCATTCGGATAAAGGTACGAATCACCTCGCGTCAAACAGTTAGTTCCTGGAAAAAAAATCTAACACACTTCAAAGCCGATTACAACCATTGTTATTATCAAGGTCGATTAAGAAAACAATTGAAGAGACATCCTTCTTTGCCCCACTGTCGAGGGTAAAAATTAAACAGGCCAAGCTGCGATTACAGAAATAGAGGATTAAATTTAGGCTTTTATAACGGGCAGATCAACTGTTAACTGATAAGAGCTTTTAAAACATTTGTAACAACTTCTTGTTAAAACTTAGACTCTTGGAGTATTTTATTTTTTATACGAATACAGGACTTACATTTTCCGGCGTGCAAACACAACCCTCTTGAAAAGGCCATCCTGAAAAAGTATCCAAACGGTTTTTATAGAAGTACATTTTAATATACTCTCCTTGCATCACATTCATATTCTAACTTTTAAAATAATAATAAAAAAGTATTTAAGACGTTAAACTTTAATGCTTTAAAAATATTTTCTTCTGTAATTTCTCAGTCACACTCTTGTTTACACCATCTTTGATATTCGTTTAAATTTCCAGCGCGCTTATCCATTGGTTAAAACGTCATTTCCGTTGACGTACCCATTCGCCTGTTGTTTTCTGGGAATTGTAGGCGGTTCGCTTACATTAATTTTTTTCACACCTTTTCTGGCCCAAGAATCACTTTTTCCAAGAACTCCAACCCCAATAAAGATGCAATCCATTGTAAATGTTTAAATGAAAAGAAACAACGTTAATATTGATTATAAAAAGTAGAACATAGGTCTAATAACATTTACATAACGAAAAGGCTCCGAATACATACATCCCTCTGAATGAATTTATTAGACAAATTCTGTTAAAATAACATTTCCCATGTTGTTAAATTCTGGTTATGTTGGATTCCGCTGTTCCTGTATTTGATATCCTGAACAGTACCAGTGTTAAGTGTTGAAGTTGTAGCAACTCTGAAGTACACAAAATTAATCTTTAGTTTACAATAATTTAAGGTCTGCTGCCACCAAGCGGTTCTCAGAAAGATTTGTGTGCGTCCGCGCCCTCACGAAACCGCAAATTCAGAATGAGAGCTGTGATTGGACGTTAAACCGTCAATAACATTCCTCCCGCCCCTGCAAAGTAATTCTGTGCTCTTATTGGGTTATTTCATGCACACTGACCTTCGACCCTACGTCTTAGGCTGCGATTGGTGCGTACTCTCCGGAGCGGTAACTAAGTCTAGGAAGGAGCCGGATAGTGTGAGAATGTTGTCAATGTTTTAACAATCGCTTTACCTAGGTGGTGATGTAGACGTATGTAGTACAATGAAAAAGTATGTGAATGCTATATAATGTTGTATACCTTATTGTTAACGTAATTTCCATCGTAATTTAACGCATGGGGTCCTGCACGCTAATGCACGCTGTTATTGCAGTACACAAGACGGACAGGGATAATCGTGCAAGATAAAAAGTTGAGTCACATGCGAGTTTTGATGCGGGTCCTTTCATTAAGTGTCAAGTCAAGATTTATTCCATGCAGAAAAGAAAAAAAAAGCGACACAACATTTCGGCTGCGGAGCCTTGGACTTTGTTTTAAGTGCGCCCGGTGTTTCCCGGTGTGCGGCGATGGCAGACGGCAGGTGTACAGTGGAACACCTGGCCGGGTTCCAGCGCCCCTCAGGCTCGGCGCAGGTGCTCACCTGCGGGCCCGACCTGCTGCTGCTGCGGAACGGGAGCGAGAGAGTGTTCGCGTACAGCAGCCGTGAGGCGAGAGTGCAGGTACAATACCCGACATGCTGGAGAAACCTCGGTGTCACACGACGGCAGATCAGGGCATGAACACGGTTCTTCGAAAGCGCGAGGAAGTTTATTTGTTGTTTTCAGTGGTTTATTTTTTTTTATTTTCGGTGGGTTTCTGATGGTCCACGGTACGAGTCTGTCACGTCTCGCTTTTACGTGAGCTCTGCACGGTGTGTCCGGGAATAGCTGTTTCATCTGCTGACAGTCTCCCCCTGTCCGAACTGAAGACTGTGCCTATGGCATTATTCCAGTGACCAGGCCAGAAACTTTCTCTCCTCTTTTACTTTACGTGCAAATTGTTGAACCACACAAAACTCGAAATGTTTCTGTTCCATATGATTTTAACACTCTGGAGGGTTTGTTAAAAAAATATACAAAAATAGGGCTGCTGGGAAGCCTGACATTAGCTGAGTGGTTTTCTGTCATGTATTCAAATGGGGGAGTATATTCTATCAAAGATCTTGGAAAGGAAAAGGAAACAAAGTTTGGTGTCTTGAATAGGTTGTTAATGTCTTGGGTGGTAAATCCGTGTCTGTTTTTTCCGGCAGGCCGTCTATATTTTTGTTGGCCGTGTTACTCACCTGCTGGAGAGCCCCGACCGTCGGTGCATTTTTGCTCTGTGCCAAAACGATGGAATATATTGCACCTCGCTGCATCAGATCAGCAGGTGAGACCAGCATAAGTGCTTTAGAGTACAACTCTGTACCCAAAGAGTGGTGGGGGTCTGGAACAAGCTACCCAGCTGTGTGGTTGAAGTCAATACTCTGAAATCCTTCAGGGAAGGCTGGATGAGATCCCTGGATCAATAAGCTATTAACTTCCCAATGGGTCAGATGGTCTTCTCATTTGTTATGTATTTTCTTTAGACGGCAAGCTGGGATACAATTAAAGTAACGAGTGTTTTTTGTTTTCCCAACACTGAGGATTAGTATGGGGAAGCAGGCTTACCCTGAAATTCCCTGATTTATGATCAGCTTTCTAATTGATAATCTGGTTGTTTTTTTTCTCCTACATAGGGAGCCGTCTCCCACACCTACTGAAGCAGCACCTAAGAGCCCAGTCCTGGTTATGGTGCCTCCCGATGCCTGTGTGCTGAAAGACCCAGGCGCCTGCTCTTTTGCTGTGCTGGAGAATGCGCTGGTGGCAGTGGCACGCAGTGGCACGCAGTGGCGGATGGGTTTTTATGAAGTCCCGGCAGGATCCACGGGGAGCTGTAAGAAAGTGGAGGAGCTGTGCATCCCCGTTCTGTCAGCGGGGTGTTCCAGCATCTACGGGGGTAGAGACGAGGCCGTACCCCCTGTTCTGTGTTGCATATACCCTCATGGAGCAAAAGCAAAGGCCACAGAAGACAGCAGCAGCAGTCACTTGTTCTTGGAACAGGTCCTCTTCAGGCTCCTCTTCGGCGTGGATGCGGCTCTGCTGTCCTCTCCCACAATCCTGTGCGGCCTGCCGGATGGGCGTCTTTGCTGCCTGCCTCTGCGGCGACCGGGGAACCCCGAGGCCGAGGGCGGGGAGTCCCGGGTGAGAGTGCTCCGCCATCTGGGCCAGCCGATCGCCTTTATTGGAGCGTGGGGCGCCGGGGGCGACGACAGGGGATCCAGCTGCCTGCTGGTGGTTGGCAGCAGTGGCAGGGCTCTGCTGATGCTCGCTGAGGGAGAGGAGGAAGGCCGGGCTCTGGAGTTCCGAGAACGGCACCTCTCTGGCCGCGTGCAGAGCGCTTGTTTCGCCGACGGTCAGCTCTTTTACAGCACGGGCTCTGACCTCCTGGCTGTGCAGCTCCGCCCCAGCCCTGCTGGGGACAGACCAGATCTCTGGACCCCGGCCCTGCAACCCCCTGTCAGCCTGAACGTCTGCAGTCTCATCGCACTGTCCAGACCCACAGAGACACCTGCAGGTACTGGAGGCTACATCCAGACTTTATAGTCTTGATGCAGTGCGGGTGTTAAAATATAAAAACACCTAGCAGATTTTCACAAATTCACTATAGCTGGTAGATGATCCTTTTTGCAGTTCAAAGTGGTGAATCGTGTTTTTTTGGAAGCAGTTCCAGTGGAGCAATTAACATGTAACAAATTTTAAGAAAGGATTCCCACATTGACTGCAAATTTAGACTCTGAAGGAATCGAAGGTAAAGACAACAAGTGTCGAGGCAAAGGCAGCAAAATTGTTGATTCCCCACTTTAGTTCTTTACATGTACAGTATGTGATCGTGCTGGTGTTTCTTTAAAGCCTGTGCAGCTGAAGAGTGTGTCTCTGTGGTGTACAGGGGCTGAGAAGCTGTTCGCTGTATCACTCAAGGGGAGGCTGCTGAGGGTGACTCTGCCTCAGACGTCACCCAGGGCTCATGGGGCACTGTCAGCAGCACAGGTGGGCCAGAAAGTGAGGGACCTTCTTGCTGGCATTGGAAATGTCTCGGAGAGGTGAGGACAGAAAACAACATGTCATGCTGGGATTGTACCGCATATGCTTAAAAGAGGAAATGTACAGATACACAAAATGAAGTCTGTTGGCCTAATATATAAATTCTTATATATCTACCAGAATAACTGTCAAACTGTGTGTGAATTACATAAAACAGGATTATAACATAATGCACGTGTTTGTTTGTATTATACTTGAACAGTTTTATTCATTATTTCACTCCATGAATGTATTGTGATCTGTGGTTTTATTATTATCTTTTTGCATCATGTATGTGTGCGAAGGAAAGTTATGACTGTTATCTTGTCTATTCATATCTTTAGGGGAGTTAAATCTCAGTGTTTTTCCACTATTTTCAATGTGTTTTATAATTGGATTTTGCCAGTGCTCTTTTCTTTCCTTACCTTTCCAGAGTTTCTTCTTTAAAAAGCTGCATTCACCTGAAGAATGACGCCCTGAGGAACCTCAACCAAGTTTTCAATATCTGCTGCTTGCTGATGCCCAATCAGAGGCATGCAGGGGGGGGTCCTTGCCCCGTGCGTCCAATCAGCTGCCGTGTCCGGGTCAAACGCAGTTGCATACTGCAGCAAGAGACGCTGTTTCTGAGCTGCGTCCTGCAGAACTCCAGCGATTACATTCTGGAACAGGGCTGGACTCTGTGTGTACAGCTGATTTATCCCCCTTACCCTTTGACCGCGCAAGGTGAACATCCGACCAAGACTTACTCCTTCCCGTTCGATAAATTGCATCCAGGTAAAAACCTAGAAGTGACCCTGCCACTAGCCACAGAGAGTGAGTTAGCCCTCCCTGTGACGGTCTGCTGCTCCCTCAATTACTTTCTGCAAAGCATCCTGGGAGAGGAGGAGTGCAGAAGGGCCCCTATCAGCCAGCCTTCACTCTCCCAGCTGGTAAAAGACTCTGGTTACATCAGCCTGGTTTTAGACACTCAGACTGTGGACTGGTTGGACTGTCTGTGGGTCGGTGGTCCCGCCACTCGGGGAAGCAACTCCAGGCCCAGCTCAGGTTCTGGTGTTGACCTGGTCCAGACCCTCCTGACCTCGTCCCGAAAGGCCCAGCAACAGGAATGTGAGGGAGCTCCACTGAAGACACTCCCACAGCGGAGCTCGGAAGGGGGGCCTTTTGTAGCGTCCCTCAAAGTGTCCTCAGACCTGCTGAAAACTGCACTGCAACTCTCCAGTTCAGGTACTGTTTCAGTTTCTCCAGAAAGCCGCTAACTCTAGGTAAGGGCTGTGGGACCCAGGAGCCGATGTGGGAAGCACTGGGCGTAAGGCAGGACTGCACCTTGGATGTGACCAAAAGATGTAAGGCAAAAAAAACAACAAACCCACACCCAGCACCCGGGATTCGAGCCCAGAACCCCAGAGTTAAGACCTTAAATATTTTCTTTTAAATTTTAGGTTTAGTCTTTTGGTTTGTAACCATTAACATCCTTTGAGTTATATTCAGCCTCTTTTGTCATGATTAGAATTCTAATTTCAATACCAGGTGGTATCCTATTTTCTCCCAAGTGAATGCAATAGTCACATTAAAAAGAAACGTGTCTCTGATGATAAATAGGTAATAGAGATATCTTAGCCTCTGGATAACTGTTGTTTCGATTGGAAGCTCCCGAGTTGTAACATTGAGTCTGTGTTGCTGCAGGCCCCTCTGTGTCCAGCGCAGTGTTGCACTGGCTGGTGTCCTGCAGCCCTGCTGGGGAGAACATTGCGTGTGAGGACATTCCTGTGCTGTCTGCTGTCTGCCCTGGGGGGGCCTCTCTGAGGCTGCTGGCTCAGGAGGTACAGTATGTGAATGCAGAACGCGAGCTTGATTCCACCCAGGAATTCCCTTGCATTTCTTTGATCTTCACCTTAATAGGTAAACGTACTGTCGTGTGCCTTTGGTGTTTTGTTAATCTCTGGCTACTAGAGCAGCTAGCAACTAATTTAATTTATGCACTAGTTTTCTTTGCAATTGACAAACTTCTTTTTAATATCAAATTTCACTTTTTTTACCTTCGTTATTATTTTTGTACGTATTTCTAGTAAGATTTGAAAACAGACTTTCACTTCTGTTTGTTCAGACACATCTCTGCAGGTCCTCATTTTGACAGGGCACTTTCTGTCGTTCTTCTGCTTGCGTTACGCTTATATTGTGTTTCCATAAGGTGACTTGCATGATCCCCTGCGCCCCCTGTTGTATAGAGCAATCAATCTCCTGCGTCTTTTGTGAGCTCTGGAAAAATATTCCATCTTGCAGGTAACCGTGAGCGACTTGTGGGCTGATGGGCCGATCACAGCTGTGGAGATCCGGATTGAGAGCTCCTCATTGGCTGAATTGTGCGGGCTGCATTTCGCCGTGTTACGGCGTCTCCAGGTGAAGAACCTGTGCACTTTCCTGTAATTTCAGTCTGGTTCTTCAGAGGCCAGAGCCCCATAAATATAGCAGTTCAAGCACTCGTGCCCTTATGTCCTCCTAGCAGATTGTAAGTGACTCAGCCTCGTGGGTATAACTCCTGTTCTTTTCGTTGGAGGATGAACCATGTAGACATGTTTCTCTTACTCCCACCTGTTTGAGACGTGCATCGTTTTCACAGAGCTGGTAGGGCTTGCAGGAGCTGCGTATCTTTTGCTGATGGTGCTGCAGGCACCTGGCAAGTCACAGTGGTCAACTGTGTGCTAGAAAGATTGGTTCATTAATTCCAGCCTTACTCCTGCGGAGCTCAGCCAGTCGTGTGCTGCCACTTGTGGCAGTCAAGTCACAATCAGCTGATGACACAGACCAAACATAACCAGCGGCACCAGGACTCTAGGGCTCAACCTGTCCTTTGAGCGTGCATTTTTTTGTGCTATTTCCTCTGGAGTGACAAGATTGTAATTCCAGGTACTGTTTCTGCGTTAACTGTTTCACCACCAAGCTAACCCACATATCTGGGCTGTGCTCTGACATTGCTGCACCTCTCTTATCCTGATGGCATCAGGCTCTGCTCAAGGAGGGGGTCCCTGAGGCTGGAGCTGCAACGCGGTTAAAAGGACAGAGCTTTGTACAGCTCTTACAGCACACGGAGGTGAGTGAGACCTGCTGTGTACATACTTCCCCTGTCTTCAGGGGTTAGGTTAGGTCTTTCAGGTCCACTAGAGGGATGTCTGAATTGGCAGGTTGCACCTGAGAGCTATGCTTTTGTGTACCTCTCCAAAGCACCTCCCCTCAAGACTTTCTTGCTAAGAATATGAAACCTGCCTAATGAAATCACAACTGTTGGCACTCTCAGAAGGGTACAGGACGTGTCCTCAGGCCTGTTTGATAGCACCAGTCATTTCTGTGAATGATTAGTCAGAATGAATTGGACAGGCTGTCAGCACACTCGGGGACGTTAATAGCTGTGGTGCTGCTCCCTGAATAACAGCTGGTGTGTGAATGTAATTCATTGATGTTTAGGGTGCAAATCAGCCTGTTCTCACATCCAAAGGCATTGACATGGTGCTGTCTGATTGCTGCAGACTTTATCGAAGGCTGTCCAGGAGGCTCGAGGACACATTGCCCTGGGACTGGGGATGTCAAGTAGGATCACAGAGAAACTGCTCCACACCTATGGGCAGCTGAGGGACAGCCCGTTCCTGATCCTTTGAGGGTACGACCTGGGGGCTCCAGGTGTCAGTCTGCCCCTCGCCCATGTCCCACGAGTGGACAGTGTGGAAAAGAGAAGACTCATCCTGACCCACCTGACGGGAGCTCCCTCCACGCTCTGGACTAGCACCGCACCAGCCAGCTCCTCTCCTGTTAGAAGCAGGGCAGTGCTCTCATGCAGAATAGGAATAGGCTGAATAAACTACTCCAGTCTAGGACCAGAAACCCAAAAAACGCATGGGGGGACACCTTACTATTTTGACATCAGTCGACATCCTAAAGAACAGTGTAGAGTGAAAGTTTTAATCCCAACCCTTCGTATTTCAGGGGCCTAATGTCCTCCAGCTGCCCAGTGAACAAGAGATAACTAGGCCCCTTTGCAGGGGATGAGTCCAGGGCTTGGCAGCAGAAACCAAAAGATCCTGACTTCTAATTGGTTTGACTATTAGCTCTTCATTTCGGTGCCAAGACAATCGGATGCATCCGAATAAAGTCCTCAGCCGAAAAAGCCTGCAGGTAATGTTTAAAATTAGGCATAGCCAGCCCTTTACTAGCTTAGGGGATTGTAAGGTTGCCAGCCAGATTCCTGGCCTCTTTCCCATCCACAGGAAACTAATCCTGATGGAATTGATTTGTTCTAAGTGTTGCTGCGGAGAGGAGACTGGGAGTTTCTTCCTCTTAACTTCTGGGGTTTTCTATTAGGAGAATCCAGGGTGTTGGTGCTTTGCCCTGGACACCTGAGCTGTGGGAATGATCCCTGTGTGGGGGCAGAACAGGCTGCTCTTTAAACAGGCGCTGTAGTCTATACTGCACCTGTTTTGCATGAGGTTAGTTGAGCAGCCATGGAGCTGCTGAAACCCGTGCCCCTGTCTCATGTGCGACTGTTACATTATCTCCCCCTCCTCTCCGTCCCTGAAAACACTCTCCTGCTGCAGGAGGGCACTGACTACAGCCCTCCACACCTCGACAACAACAAAGAGATGCGCCAGACTGCATTTGGCTTCCGTGCTTTGAGTTCTCCCAGACTGACGTTTTTTTTCCCTCTGTTTTCAGCACATCGAGAAGCCAGATCATTTAAAAATAAAGTTTCCACTTTTGCCTTTGAAAACTGAACTAAGATGTAAACTGTCTCTTGGTGGTAACAGTAGCATGAACCTAGCAAAGGGCAATAAGATCAAGATATTTTTTGGTGTCTAATAGATAAAACTACAGTTAACTTACGCAAATGAAAAGCTGACACATTGCAGTGATGATAAAAACAAAATATTAGTAGTAATGGTCTTTTTCAGTTCAGCTACACAATGTATGTTGATGTTGGATATACAAACCTTTACTTTTTTAACAGTTTCCCCCATTTTTGGGTAAATCCTGATAATTTTCACTGAAAAGCCGTATTTGATGTATGTGAGTTTTGTTAAACGGTCTCGACTTTGCATTCTAAAATGATTTGGTTGAGACTTTATAGTGAGTGTCCATCATTCACTGCAACAAAAGTAGTGGTTTAGCAGTGTCTTTCTAATGATTTCATTCATTGGAGGCACAGAATATTATGTCCTCAGCAGAGGGCAGTAGAACCTAGTCCTGAAGCTGACATCATCGGCTTTTTTGAAACATGCTCCATGTTATCATTTTGTCGTGTAATGTGTATTTGGAATTTAGACTCACATGCACAGTCAAACTGTCTGGCTCCAGGAGTGAAAAATCAAAGATGTGCAATACAGGCATGTCGGGTTTATGGGTTAAAACCACAGTGTTACCCCAGGATAACTTTAGTATAATCTCAAAAGTGGTTGCATTAAACCTTAAGTGGATAGCTGGGGTACGTTTGGTCCCCAAGGTAATGTCGGTATGACCCTGACAAGGTAATTGTGATTATGACCCTGAGCCTCTTCCTCCTGTCTTTCATATCTTCAAGCTACTTGTCTTTCAGATCATACCGCATGTGTCTTGCTTTTTTGCTTTCATTTTACTTCATCATGCTGTCAGACTTCATAATCGCCCCCAACTTGCCTCTCAAGGGTTAAGCCGCAAGAGCCGATGTGTTCTGTAAGTGCTCTGTCTGGTTTGATTGTAGTGTGCATGGTTGCTTCCCAGACCGTCTGTCAATTTGAGTGTGGCTGCTGGGTGCCTCTGGACCTGCAGATAAACCCCTCTTAGCTTTTCAGGTATCTTCAGGCAGTGTGCTGAGTGCTGTGTATTCTGATCCATGAATTATGTGGGTTTGCGTACAATCAAACCATTTTACACACTCTTCTACATTACCCAGAGTCCTTCGTTTCAGGGACCGGGAAATATTGCAGATAAAACTTAGATGAAAATGGTAGCTTTTCCAGGACACACACGCCTCTTTGTTATAAAGTGGGACATGGTAGCATGTAATTCCTTCAAAAACAATTGTGCATTAGTATCTAGGCCATTTAATACATTCTGTTTTTCTCCTGGAAGGCGACATTTTTGAATAATGAAAATGATTATAATAAGTGCAGGAATGGCTCTGTGAAATGCAGGGGTGTAACCATTAACCCAGGCATTTCCAAGAGAGCAGGAGGGAGAGACACTCATCCCTATCCTGTGTCCTCCCTCCCAGAGCTAAATTCTTGCCTTGTTATCAGCAATTGCCCTCTTTCAATCCTTTGGTGCTCTAACATTACCTATGCTTTAGTTCTATAAAGAAAGAGTGCTGTGTCACAAATTGCTCAGTGTTTTCATTAACAGCTTGGGAGTTTAACTTTCTCAGTTGTGTTTTGCTGATTTTCTGCAAGATTTTTAATGAAAAAAAAAATTCTAAGTGAGTAGGACTGTGTGAGACAAATGGCTTTGTACTACTATCCTCTAAGCAAAACCTTCTCTCACATGCACTTGATCACTTGCTTTTGATTTTCCCCTTTGTGTCCGTTCGCTCTTTTATCCTGTGTCATCAATAAGAGGGATCAAAGTTTCTTTTTCTCTTTGCCATTTCTCCTTGTTCTCTCTCTGGTCTGCCATTACGTGCAGAAAAAAAATGAGGCCACTATGTTTTATTCTTTCTGACAATTCACCTTGTTTGTCCACTACATCCCTGGCCTTGCCAGTTATTTATTTTACACCTTCCTAGTATGGACTTCCGACCTGTTTTAGATTGGACTTTCTGGCACCGAGTCCTGTACGGCAGGAGGGGAACTGTGACTGGGAGAGGATCCCCCTCTCTGAGCTCTTCCTTGTTGGTCACACTACAGGCTCCGCAGTGCCTGGCGGGAGAGGAAGCACCGAGTGGAGGGGTGCCAGGACACCACCGTACCCGTGCGAAAACCATGCAGGTTGCAAATGTCAGTGTGTTCCCAAATGCTAAGAGGACCTGCTGTCTCTGACCCCCACTCTGTCATACCCTGGGCCTGTCTACTACAGAGCTCTCTCTGGTGCACTTAAGCGTGAGTCCGAGCAGTCACAGTCGGCTAGTAACATTTCCCAGGTTCAAACCAGCGCTGCCTGGGCGACAGGCTGCAAGCCTCAGACTGACTGAACCCCTCTGCCTCTTTGCAACTTTTTCTTTAGCTCGCCAGCTTCTGTAGGCCTGAGGTGAACCTCTGACTAGACTAACTGGAATCACTCTCCTCCTTTCTTCAGCCTGACCTGCCCCTCCTTTGTTTTTTTTGGTGAACCACGGTTTACATTTCTCAAACACGGGAACCGTCCGACGCTGCTGGACCGCGACGAGGTCAGTTTTAGTTCGCCCTGTGCCGGCTGCTGTGGCCCACGTGTGGTGCAGGTGGATACGAGCTCCCTGGACGGAGTGTGGGCTGTGCTTCGCTCCAGCCAGCCGGTAAAGAACCGTTCGCATGAGCTAATTCTTCCTGACATCGACCGTCGGCTCCTATATTTATAGCAGTAGAGAATTATCTGAGATCTCAGAGAGCTGAGGGTCAGTTAAAGGACTTGAGTCCTGTGCTGTTGTTGATATTATTATGTAGAACAGCAGTGGCAAAAAGTACAAAACACTTTGTCACATCACCATATAGGCATGCATTTCCTCTAAATTTCCCTCACGGGATCAATAAAGTATCTAAAACTCAGAACCAGCTGGAGGAATTAAATAGAAAATGTATAATACTGAGTATTTAATAACATGCTAAAGCTTCTGCAGCACTCCCTCAGAAGCAATGGATCGCATTCATGGCATCGGGTAGGCAGGATATTGGGGTCTGAGTCAGGTTATAGTTTGCTTTAGGACTGATTTAGTTCTAGGAACATTGCCAAGGGCCAATAAACACAATGGCATCATCATAACCACTTAGAAAGCTTGTGGCTCATTATTGCAAGCGACACACTTAGAGCTAAGAACATAAGATTATATTGGTTATAAATGAGAGGAGCCCTTCAGCCCATCCAGACCATTTGGTAGTTAGTAGCTAATTGATCCAAGAATCTCATCTGACTGTTTTCTTGAAAGAAGCCATGGTCTAAATGAGAGCAGCTCCCCATTCTGAGGAAATAATGCATGAGATTACTAACAGCCCTGGTGTATCGAGAGTCGATCTGAAGTGTATGGGGTTTCAGTGGGGTGAGGCGATGCCTCTGCAGGCTGTTTGTGCTGATTTGCAGAACACATTGGGTTAAGCAGCGATATTTAATCCACAAGTCATGCCAATGAGTACTCTGGCTTTTTTTTTTTCTTGGAGGTGATTTGGAATTCTGGTGACAGAATTGATCCAGTTTAATTATCTTGCTATTCCATGCAAGTGGCAGGTGCTGATTGCACGATTACTGTTCTTGTTAAAAAAAAAAATCAGAAAAGGGAGTGTTATTTTTTCGAGCTTTGTTCAAGCAGTGCATTTGCCTTTTGGGATACTTGAAGCCGGGTCCTCAGAGACCTCTAGGTAATTTGTGTCTCTGCGTGATTCCACAGGACCTCCGCAGTGCTGAGGGCTGAGGCTGGCCTGCAAAGGGTGTGCTTTTTTCAGCCCTTGAAGGAAATTCTGAAGCGACAGCCCAGAAATGATAGAAATGACAGTTGCTGGGTCTCACACAGAGAGAGTGTATAACTCCTTCCTGCCTGGGCAGATTTGGGGGTAAAGATGTAGGATTCAAGAGCTTTTTCCTGGAGGTCTTATGGAGGAACCCTAGAGTTATGTACTGTTACAGCTTTCTTTGTGTGTTATTTTAACACCAGCGGCAAAAGTATTAAAATATGAAATACTGCGTGAGAGCTGTTCGGGTTAGTTGTATGCACTGCTACTTGAATATCTGTTTCCATTTAGACAAGGTCATCAAGCCTTCAGAGTAAAAATGCTTGTGCAATTTTACCTCATAAAGAACTAGAATTTCCAACAGGTTTACATTGCATCATTATGTAGGCAATACATTATAGTGCAATATAGTAATTAGTGAGCGCTATAATAATATCTAAAGATAGAGCTGCAGACAGAAGCTCAGGTAAGCTCCTCGTCCCTTAAGAGCTGTGCATCCTTGCGCTGCCCTGTAGTAACTCCTGTTTGTGCTGCCAAGAACACTGGGCTTTTCCATAAACACCCTCAGACCAGTGACGTTCACACCCGACCTCTTTGAATGGAAGCCTCCCTTGCAGCATTCCCTTTTAAAAAAAAAATCAGAACAGATGTTTCTTTTCCAGCAGGCAGATGATACAGTAGGTGCTGGTGTGAAAGGTGGGACTGGGAAAGGTGTTGTGTCAACCCTGATTGATGGATGGATACAAAATAAAAATGCCAGCCAGAAATACGGGAGAAAAGCTGATTTTTATTATCACTGTGAAATCATCCGAGGAATAAACCAAACCCCCCCAAAAAAGATCCTTTCCACTATTTTTCTTTCCTGACACGGCATGCCAGACCTCCTCACAGATAATCTAAAGGCTAACGGGCTCTGTTTCTCATTACATTAAACTGCAGGTTGATAGGTGTTGGATCTGGTGTTTAAAGTAACTTTATAGTCCTCCTATGACTGGCTCCATTGAGACACTACTCTCGGCTCTGATTGCGAGTCCGTGATGAGTCTATGGTATCAGCACTGCCTGTAACTTCATACTGTAAAGTGGCGCTGGGAAAAGGCTCAGCTAGGATCGGCTGGGCAAACACCCTGAGGAGGAGGAGGATTATTTAAGGGGCTCTGCTGAACGGCAGGGTCTCGACAGCGGTTCCCCAGTTCGGAGAGCGAGGAGTGGGGCGCGCTTTGAGTCATCTGACGTGAGGGTGCTGCAGTGAATTCTGGGAACCGACTGATTGAACTACTGCTTCTGAATTTGTTTCTGCGCCTGCCTCTCTGTGGCATCTCTTGCCTTGCTATCCCCCGAAATGTCCTAGTGAGAGATTTGCTTCTACAGGGAAGAGTTAGCTGAGGGTTTTAAAGGGATTTCTTCTTCGAGCTTTTGGCTGGGGGGTTGGGGTGGCTCCCACTACTGTCAACAAGAGTTGAGTCTTCGTTACGTAGTGACAACACACTGGCAGAGGAATGAAACCTTTTGGACTGTGGAAGGGGTGGGAGTGTTGGGTTCTCTAGCGAATCGGTACTTGTGCAAGCAGCAGTATTTCTTTTGCAGTGCTTTGGAAGGAAGGTCCTGACCAGAACATCATTCAGAAAGTCAGCTTTCGCTTTGATCAACCAGGCACCAGAAGGTGTTCTCCAGTCCCACTCGCTTGTGAACCTTGCCCTGAAAGTGTTTTGCACCTCTCTAGACGTAGATTCGGAAGTAGCAGGTTAAGCATGAAATTACCATTAGCTTTCTGGTATTTTCAGATGTACATAATGTGGAAGCGAACGACTGTGAAAAAGTAACAGTGATATTGAACGATCCATAGCTCTCCTTGATTCCCCCAAATCCTAAACACAATCCTATCTGACTGGGGTCCTCGCTGCTACACGTGTGTGCGCTTTTCTGCCGCCAGCCTGGGATTCCTTGCCTGTGCTGCTGGTGTGGGGCCTTTCTCCCCCCGTCCACTAGGGGTCAGTACTCCCAGAGAGAGGAGCTGTCCACACAGTCGGTGTCGGCCTTCAGGGTGCCGCCCTGGTCCCCTCGGAGGTACTTGCCGTTCTTGCCCTTGATGGCCATGCGCCCGTGCTCCAGGAACTCGAAGAAGAAGTCCTCGGGCACCTCCCCGTCCGAGCACACCAGGCCGGAGCTGGAGATGTACCAGAACTTCCCCCCCGAGCCTGCAGGGGAGGAGAGAGGGGAGTCACAGGTGAGCCGACCCCTCCTCGTCAGTCCTCGCCGAAGAGGGACAGCAGCCCCATCGCAGACACTTCCAGTGTGCTTGTCCCGATCAAGAAGACGTAAAGGGGAGCCGCAGCGCTATTTTTATATTTCTGGGTTAGAAAGAATCAGCTCTGACGAGTGCGTTTCAAACCACGATGAAAGTAACATGTACACGGTAACGCGTTAAACCTTGCATCACAAAATAGTTTCCAGGTGTGCACAGTGCCATGTTCAGCGATTCCGAACGAGGTAACAAAACATCCAGAGACACGGACTTATTACATTATATAAAGCAGGCTTGTGAATACATCTTTCAATCCAGTAGAAATTTGCTCTCGACTTGGGAGTCGACTTGCAATCTCAAACAACATGGACACTTGCAGCACTTTCAAAAAGTTCACAATTTTGTGCTTAATTCCAAATGTGAAATTGTTTTCTATACTGTCACTGAATTTATTTTGCTACCAAGATTTAATAACCGGTCTGAGAAATTGGGACTGCATTTCCCCTTTAAGAACAAGAAAAAAATATTCTTGCACTTGTATAGCACTTTTAAAGGTAATGGGGACTCCCCTGCACCACCACCAATGTGCAGCCCCACCTGGATGATGCAACGGCAGCCATTGTGCACCAGTACGCTCACCACACACCAGCTCTCAGTGGGGAGGAGAGCAGAGTGATGAAGCCAGTTCATAGATGGGGGTTATTAGGAGGCCATGATTGGTAAAGCCCAGGGTGAAATATGGCCAGGACACCCTGAAACACCCTGGGATTTTTAATGACTACAGAGAGTCAGGACCTCAGTTTAATGTCTCCTCTGAAGGACAGATGAAGAAAAGACAAAAAGGCAAATGACAAAAGCAGGCCATTCAGCCCATCAGTGCTCATCATTTTCCAGCACACTAAAAGTTCATTATACCATCAGGCCTTAACTTGAAAGATCCCAGAATCTCTGCATCCACAACATACCCTGGTAATCCAGTTTCCCTTCACTGAGCACTGCAGCCATTCAGTATCTTAATTCCTGGAAAGAGTCATGGCAACCCAGAGCCTATCCCAGGATAATAGAGCAAATATTGGGATCGAGAGTTCAAAACCATTCTGTCAGTGGACAGGACACCAGCCCATTGCTGGGGGCATCTGCCTTTTCTTGTATTGGTTCAAATTGTGCTTTCTACAGGTTCAAGGTAAATGACTGCTTGCCAAACTTAATTTGAATGTAAGAGGAAAGTAAGCCAGCTTTATTAGTTGCCTTTAAAGTAATGACAAGATCACCGAAGTTTCCTTTCAGACATTGTTAACTAAAATTGGTACTGGATTGCGTTCCTTTAACCTCTCCAAGAAAAATAACTAATTTTGGAGAGTTTGGGCTGCTGTTCTCTGGAATGCTTCCTTACATAGTTTTTTTTTTGTCTGTGTTTGACTTTCCTTTCTGTACACATCGCAGGCCAAAAGTCAGTTACAGTGATTAAAAACAGCCTTATTTTTTTAAACAGGGCTGTGGCGGCCAAACAGATTAATGAGAATCTACACCCTTTTATACTATTGCAATGTAAAAAGAGCCAATATTGATTAAGGGAATATCTGAGAAGGTTCTATGAAGCATGAGTCATTTACTCATATGACATCCTACATTGCAACAGGTTTTGTTTTTCTGAACAAACTACTACCTAAACTATATCAGCCCTGTGAATCGCCTGACAGGTCTGTTCCAGAGATAGCGTCAGACACGTGAAATCTTATCTTAAAGCTAGTGTGTCAGCTGTGATGTTGTGATATACTGAAAGAATCATAGGACCATAGTCCAGGGCTTAGGTCAAGCCTCATTGTCACCAGCATTAATGTTTGGGTATAAGCTCCTACAAAGTGCTTGTTCTTTATCCCAGTGTCACTGAAGACCATTGGTACTGGATGGTTGTTTGCAAGGTACACAGTCATGTCATCATGTCTGTAGTGCAGTATGGCCTGGTTGTTTGTGCTGCTTGTTGGGTGGTCGTGTGGCAGTTACACAAGAGGCACTTCTTTACCCAAAGAGTTGTGGGAGTATGGAACAAGCTACCCAGCCCTGTTGCTGAAGCTGATACCATGGCTTCATTCCAGAAGTGGATGAATGAGATCCTCAGGCCAACGACCTACTAACTGCCAATTGGGCTGGATGGGCAGGACCTCCTCCTCTTGCTTGCAGCCTGTGTCAGCCTTCTAATGTACCTTTGATCTGGTAGGCACCGTCGCTGAAGAGTAGCGTGAAGATGTCATAGACGGAGCGGTTGGCATCCAAGGTGTTGGAGCTCTTGTGGTGGCACACGAAGCCGTTCTCCCCGCGCAGGATCAGGATCGGCCGGTTGATCAGCTTCAACAGGAGCTCCTCATCCTCACCTGAGAGCAGAACGACAGAGCATGCCAGCGCTGAGCTGCCGGAGGCTCTGAAGTGGGGTGTCTGCATGGGCACAGGTGTGTGTTTTCTGCCTTAGCTGACGGCGGCAGGGATCGTGGACTGTTAGGGGAGCCATGCGAATAGGGAAGGAATAGTGCGGAATCCGCACGTCCGCAGCTGCAGGACACTCACCCACGGAGTCGCTGACCGCTGCCAGCTGGCCGTTCTTCTTGGTGCAGACGTACTTGCCGTTGCCTGCCCTGAGCGCCACCCTGCGCCCCCGCCACTCGATATCGAACATGGTGTTGGCAGCTCTGCCAGGGAGAGCAGACAAGCAGAGATGTTAACTTGTGTGTGAGTGTGTGTGTGTGCGATTTCATGCGTGTGTGGGAGCGAGTGTGCGATGAGTGTGTTGCAATTGAGTGTGCGAATGAGATTTTGTGTGTCCGAGCGGGTGTGTGAGTGTGCAAATGAGATTTTGTGTGTTCGAGCAAGTGTGTGAATGAGATTTTGTGTGTGTGAGTGTGCAAATGAGATTTTGTGTGTGCGAACGATTGTACAAGTGAGTGTGTAAATGAGATTTTGTGTGTGCGAACGATTGTACAAGTGAGTGTGTAAATGAGATTTTGTGTGTGCGAGCGAGTGTGTAAATGAGATTTTGTGTGTGTGAGTGTGCAAATGAGATTTTGTGTGTGCGAGCGATTGTGCAAGTGAGTGTGTTGCAAGTGAGCGTGTGAAAGATTTTGTGTGTGCGAGCGAGTATGTGAGCAAGTGTGCAAATAAGATTTTGTGTGTGCGAGCGAGTGTGCGAATGAGATTTTGTGTGAGCGCGAGGGTGTGTGCAAGTCAGTGTACGAATGAGATTTTGTGTGAGTGCACTGTATGTGTGCAATGCATTTGTGCAAGTGAGAGTGCGAGTGGGTGTGTGCGAGTGTGTGCAGGAGAGATTTTGTGTGAGTGCGAGAGAGTGTATGTGTGAGTGTGTGCAAATGTGTGAGTGTGTCGAGGGATCAGTTGTGCTTATGGTACAGTATGTAGTAAGGATTTCAAACCAAGCGCAGGGGAAATGCCAAAGCCTTTCATTTCATCTCAGAAGCATGTACTCGGTAAAGTGCAGAAATTAGAACATTGCTAAAATACCTTACTGCTAAGAAAGATCTTTCCAGCTTTTGAGCATCTAGTTTCACTGTTTTGATTTTAAAGGGCATATTTCCATGTTTTGAATTAAAAAAAATAATTTAAAATTCGATTTTAAATAAATTTCCTGACCTGTCATGACTAGGAATGTTAGCTTATAGGAAGCCCTGTAATTGGGAAAATCGGTCTACTCTCTTGAGGAGAAGTGTAGATTTGTAGTTCAATGTTTTGCTTTGTATTCTGATTACTTGTGTGTGGAGGAAGGAACTGTATGCGGTCATGAGGTTATTTGGGTCTGTAAAGAATCAGTTCCTCTGTTCACTTTGCGCTATTCAAAATTAAACAGGCAGGCAACGCATATTGTTAAGGAATTAGAGGGGGCTGCTCAGAAGAGTGTTTGATATCTGTAGAAAATGTTGATGAACGTGCACTAATAAACCCACTTTCAAGGACTAGTGGCTCTCCCAATCAGTTCCTGCTATTGGGCATTCTGGACTTTGTGAGGTATGGGTGTCTGGGTGAGAGGTAAAGCAGTGCACACTTAACAAGGGAAGGAGGGGGATGTAGAGGGGTACAGAGTGGCTCCTCACATTTCGGTCGCTGTGGACTGGACGCCCCCATGAGAGACCAGTGTCCAGTAGGTGCCCCCGTTGGTTCTGAAGATGCATTTCTTAGTCTCCTTGTCAACCTCCATCTGGAAAGTCTCCTGGTCAGTCTCGTCATCCTGATTGGCTGAGATGCTCACACCTAGAGATGTTGGAAAACAGGACAGGTGAAGCTCATCTTCGCTTTTGCTGCTGAGTCAGAGCATAGCTGGAGAGACCAACAAGGGGACCACAGCCCTTTCATCAGCTTTGCTCAGCACTGTGGTAAAAAAGTGCAGTTTCCTAGTTTTTCACCAGTTTTTTAATGCATTGCCATACTCTATAAACTGCTTTTCTGTTTTCCTTTCACAATAACTAAGCCTTTCACCAAGATTTAATCTTGCCAATTCTACCAGGAAATTAATGTGGGGGAGGTATTTTGATGTTACAACCATCTGATGCCAAATTAGTGGTGCAACATTTATTCCTCCCCCCCAGCCACCTTCCTGTGCCGTGGCTCTGGCTCTTATCCCATGACCTTGGGACTGCTGTGCCCTTGGAAAGCTGTGGTTTAGTCTTCCTGTCCACTGCACAGCTCATCACAGCAGGACAGTCCTCATCTCCTGCCAGTACGGGCATTGACACACCTACTGCACAACCTCCCCGCCCACACACACATGAACACGGACGCACACTGTGAGCCCTCAGACACCAGCTACAGTTCTGTCTTGTTTGTTTTTCGGAGCTTTATTGATCAAACCAGCATTCGCAGGATATTTTCGGAAATGAAGAAGCAGGGAAACAAGCCTCCCGTTTCAACTTACAGTGACCTAAAACAAGCCAAGTGTGGATTAATGTTTCACCTATTTCTGAACGAAATGTGAGACAAAAAATCATTTTACTGAATATGCAGCAATATGCAGGGAACACACAGGAGATTCGCAATGAGATTTATCGAATTAAACCACACTGTTCTGAGAAGCCTAGTATTAAGAGTGCGGTGAAGACAATAATTTTAGAGAACAAAGGGAGTATTGCTATGTTTTTTTTTTCTTTTGACTGCTCTTTAATCTACTGTGTCCTCTTGAATCTGTAATGAATTTCAAGCAAAACAAAAGTTATTCACGCACCCTAAAAATGTAGGGGCTGCTCACATCTTTGCTTAGGTGGGGAATAATGTCACATTCAAAACGTTTGTTTGTTCCTCTGCTTGAAGTCACGTTGAAATTAGTTTTCACTTTCTTACACTTTCAATTGCATCAAAAGGAAAACCAAACATTTATTTGGACGGAGAGCAGTGATCAGGTTTCAGGTTTCATTACCAGAAGGCTGTATTTTGTAGGCTGTTCAAATCCCAGGTGAGACATCGCTGTTGTACCTTTGAGCGAGATACTTCACCCAAATTGCTCCAGTAAAAAATAAGTTGGTTTGGTTAAAAGCATCAGCTGTACAAATAAATAATATAAAAGTAAGAGGGAACAAGTCTCCTTATCCGCATATCTTTCTGATGGTTTAATGTGGATTTACATTGAAATTCAATATTCTGTTCCATGGTTTAATGGAAAAATCCTAAGGTTGAGTGTAAATCAGGCCCATTAGTGATATTAAGGCTAAAGTGCTGCTGTACAGAGTGTTCCAAGCGTGCACTGGAGGTAAATGCTGTCTGCTACACTGCTCTTCAGCAGCTTTTGCTTTGCGCTTACTGCAGCCCACAGCGCAGTATTCCCTCAGTCACTGTCCTTAATTCCTAATCGCCTGTCTCATCAGGTAAAGAAATAAGTGCACCAATGAAAGCGAATGTAGCAGATTGTGTCTGATGCCTAAATTAGATGCCACAGAAATATCCCTCAACCATTTCCTTAATCCTTTTACTCCCCCCCACCCCATGCCCTGTAGCTGTAATACCTTTGGTGGTGAAAGGCAAATCTGAGGCTAGTCTGGTGTGTGGGGGGAGTTTAAGCAGCTTTGCTCGTTGTTTCTGCAATATTTTACCATAGTCTGGAAACACGTAGGCACAACTCCCTTGCTGCCGTGGGACAGCGCAGCCCTGAGCAGACCCTTCTGCACCTGGACGCAGGCCCTGGAAATAGCTGGGTTTGAGCTGTGGTCTGAGCTGTCTCCATCCTTGTGGCCATTAAATGCATTTTTCGCACTGACTGTCAGACTGAGCGAACCTAGTGACCTTGTCTCCTGCCCGCCTGATCCTGTATATCTCCTGGTTGCGTCCAATCGCCCGGTACCTCTCCCTCTCACCCGTACCAGTCTGTGCCCACCAGAGAGAGGCGCCTTCTCCCGAGTTTTAGGAGCATGAGTTTAATAATAATAATAATAATAATAATAATAATTGCTTACACTTATATAGCGCTTTTCTGGACACTCCACTCAAAGCGCTTTACGTTTTAATGGGGACACCCCTCCACCACCACCAATGTGCAGCATCCACCTGCTGCACAGGTGGTTTATAGCCTCCTGGCAGCAATCTCCCTCTGCTCTTTCTCCCACTGCTCTTTCTAGAGGCCAGACTTGTCCATTAGTGGAGTGGCCTTTAGATTAGAGATAGCAAATTCCGTTATTAATGGAGAATTAATTAATGCCAATAACACCTACTGTATCTGCTGTAACCGCTTGTTTATTCATAAAAATCCGATTGTTCCCTTATTCCTAAAGGCCCTTTTAATGCACAACGTAGTGTTGACATGGCTCAAGAACTGGCTGGATAAGAACCTTGGGTGAATTAGTAACCAGCTGTTCAACAGGCTAGCCTCATGGCCTCCTCTCATTTCTAACATGTCTTATGTTCTCATGCAAGTTATTAACAGCTTCTCTGGTGCATTTGCAATATAAAGTGCCATTTGCAAATCCCAGAACTAAAGGGTTACCCCAAACTGGTAGGCTTTCCTTCAGCCACCATCCTGGCTCGGAATGGGACATGTTGCTTGTCCTGGACTCTGATTTTCAGAGTAACGTTAGCTGTTTCTACACTCTTCTTTCCTCTGGCCCTGCCAGTCCCACCTTGCCTCACTTGACCGAGCTTAACTCAGGGTAGTCTGTTCACGATGAGTCCACAGGAGGCAAAAGCAAGAAATGCGTGGCAAACCTGTTAAAGATGCTATTTTGTTTTGCAATTTGCGCATTGCATTTAATACAGTGCAATTTGGGGATGTCTTGAAACAAATATCCTTGAAACCTGATAGTGCACATTTGTTTGGAGACCTCCTCCAGTTAGTTTGCAAAGCAGTGAGGTAGTCAACGAGCTTGTTTCAAGCCTGTTGCTTACTTTACCCTTTGTAATGCTTTTTAGGTTATACTGTAGTTCATTCTGTGCAATTAGCTGATTGTGCCAGACTGGTGCAGCACATGGAAACTGATACAGGTATATCACAGGTATTATATGTCACCTTAATGAACCATAAAACATATCACATATTACACAGCTACATAAAAGCTGTTGGGGGTTGTTAAAACTAAAAAAACCAGAGTGACCTAAACATGCAGGACTTTCAAGTTCGTAGTATTGTACTACATTGAAAAAAAGCCACTCATATTGTAGCGTCCATTTCTAATTCATCGCTAAGTTGCTTGGAACTGAATAATTTACTGTAAAACGACTCCGTCCTTCTCTCTGGTTCTTTTTTCTCGCTTGTTGCCAGCTGCAGGCGTGTGTCTCTTTGGGCTTTGAGGTCTGTCTCCATTTCACTCTCCAGGTGGACAGGCCAGGCCAGGCCTGGGTGCTCTCAGACAGAAAGAAGGGGCTGGTGACAGATGTAGATACACTGTAATAGTTTTGTCTGTAGGCACATCCTCTGGTTACCTTCCCCCGAGATAACGAAGTGAGAAATTACAGGGTCCTTAATCAGGCATTCTCCCCACCTCCGCGTTTCCTCTCTGGAGCTTGAATTGTTTACTAATCCCATTAATTAGGGAATACGTCCAAGGCAAAGCTTAAGAATTTCTGTTTAATGAAGCCAGAGTTCCTCAGCTCACCCTCAGTAATTAAGAAACATTCCCCAGACCTGCCTGAAGTCATTTGTTGCGCCGGCTTTAATCTCCCTGAGTCACTTGGTGAAAATGACCTAAACCCATTAGCATGATTACTTACGTTCGGAATTTCTATTAATTGCTTTCAGTGACTGGCCGGTGAAATCACAGGGATCATGCCCACTGCTTTTATTTAGCTGCAAATGTGTTTGTGTTTTTTTTAATGATTATCTCCATTTTTTCTTTATCATGCAGATTTTTCCTGATAACCTGGCTTAATTATGTTTTTAGGAGGCTGTAATGAATGCTCCCGAAATCAAGTAGTTGCAGCCTGTGAATTGGGCTAACATCCTTGCCCTAGTGTGTAGAATCATGTGAACTCTGTGAGACCTGGGTTTGTAATTTTTACCAAAACTGAACAGTAATTACAAGGAGAATAGTCCTGCAGTGCCTTAAAATCTTCCTCTTTCTGGGATGCTTTCTGAGATGCATCGTTGTCACCAGTATATTCACTGTATATTTTAAAAAGGGGAATGGAGTGTTGTTCACCTCAAGGACAGTGTTTTTCTGACCACATGGACAAAGGGTATAAAGAAATAAGTGATGTAGTGAATGTTGTCAACAGTGATGTACTGTACAAGCATGCACACCTACACTAACAGATACAAGGAGACAAAAACGATATTAAATATCTAAATATCTCCCTTTGTCCATGGGTCTATTGTCCCATTCAGACATTATTGATTAAATAAGCAGGTCATTGATTAATCACTGTGCAAAAGTGACAAGGCAAAGCAGTGTGCTCCACCTGGGCACGCCCGGCCAGATTGTTCATCTTTGGCGGTGGCTCTGTGGCTAGGGATCTGCGCCTGTGGCTGGAAGGTTGCCGGTTTGTATCCTGCGGCCGGCAGAGGAATCCTACTCCATTGGGCCCCTGAGCAAGGCCCTTAACCCCAGCTGCTCCAGGGGCGCTGTACAATGGCTGACCCTGTGCTCTGACCCCCAGCTTCTCTCCCTGTCTGTGTGTCTCATGGAGAGCAAGCTGGGGTATGCGTAGAGACAAATTCCTAATACAAGAAATTATACACGGCCAATCAAGTGATCTTATCTTACTGTGGCCTGTATCCGATCCTTTTACTGAGGCTTTTCTATGATGCAGCACTTTCACGCAGCATTGTCTTTCCTCTTTCAGGTTTGTCCGTCAGTTGCACTGCTTCTCCTCCCCTCAGGCCTCTCTGCTTTACAGGTCAGCCTTTTTTCAAAGGAAGCCAGGGATGCGTTGGCTCCGTCTATGAGCCGGCTTTGAGCATGCGTAACGTGTTGGGCCCCACCTTTGTGTGGTTGTCTGGTTGGGCTCCAGCCCTCTTGCAGACCTCCCTTTTACGGTTGATCACAATTGGTAGGTAAAGGGCAGTACAGATGCGCCTCTCTTATCTACTGGTGTGCGCTGTAGGGAATAGTGTCTCTTGTAAAGGCTGTGTCTTCTGTTGTAAATTTCACCAACAACTGTAACAGGGAGATAAACATGCCCTGCCTTTGTTTTGCACGTTTACTACCAGAGCATCTTGTTCACAGCACAGTCTCCTGGAGCATGACTTAGACAAGCACTGTACCCAGAGAGCAGCCCGGCATTACCTACTGTATATGCAATGCAAGGTAATTGGATTGCAAGAGGGTGTAGTATGCCTCTGCACAGACAGTTCCAGTTGAAGGGGGCTTAATCTCCATCAACTGTTCATGTTAAATGTTCATGTTAAAGCGGTGACTGGAAATGTATTAGCGTCTGACCTGCAGATGCAGAAAAGACAGCTGCAGAAGCCAAGCAAAATGAAATGCATGAAAATGATTATTTTTTTCCAGGATTAAAAATGACCTAGATAAGTTCCAGACCATGTTCTCTGTTCTCACCCAGTTTCTCATCACAGCTGTTGTTCTGTATAAAGTAGTAGCACCTGGATTTCCAGTCCTTTACTATCAGACTATTCAACCACCATCAAACCAAACCAAAATATTATTAAACAGATGGAAGTATTGATCAAATCAATTAAAAACAGGTGCGAGGTCAATGGGCTTTCAACACCCTGTCACCTTTATTGCTTTGGTGTAGCAGTCATACATACTAATACCTTACATACTGTACACCATACATACTCATACTCGTATATCAGACATGCTCATACTCTATGTATGTGACATGAGTTGGCCCCTGACCACATGGCTCAATGCTGAAATGTCAGTCCAAGCCCTGAAAGCCTGTCTCAGGTTTTAGTTAAGACGACAGTGTGGTTTAGACACCAAGGAAGTTAAAATCATTGTTTTACTTATGTCTAATAGGTACAATAGAGCTTCTGAAAATACAGTGGTACTGTGTCCTCATTCATAGACAGGCATTCTGAACACTAGGTTATGAACAGTATGGAAAGCTAGATAAGGGTGGGTGAAGATAAATGAGTACACCAAAGGTCATCCTTGACCATCCATAATGACATCTGCAGGAAGTCAAAAATGGGCTTTGGAAGGATTCAAGCTGAAAAATCACTCTTGCTCTTGGTCAAAAAAGACATATCAAGAGACATAATTCAGTGCTGGAAAGACCCTGTATTAAAGAAACCTCCTGGAGGAGGAGCTTATCACCTCATATCCTGGCTCATTCATTATCCCTGACACAAGTGTTTGAGAGTGCAGGCCTTGTAATGACACTCTTAACATTCAGGAAGACCTAAGATGACTTTAACCCTTACCAGTTTTTAGAAACGTAGCCAATTTCCAGCAGCAAGGAGCTGCCAGACTTGCACAACATGCATGGTGCAACCATCTGGGTCTTTCTGTTAACATGCAAATGTGCAAATCTTCTGTTTCATTCCACGGATTGAAGAAGCGTATAGTGGGCAAATGCACAGAGCAAACCAGAGAATGGAATCTGTGAATCTACAGTAACGCAAGCACGCACGCAGTTTGCAAAGCTGCGCAGACAGAGCCTGCGCCTCTGAGCCTCGATTACCTTGCCGGATGGAGACGAATCTGCCGTTGGCGGCCTGCAAGACCACCTGGGGGTGGCTCTCCTCCAGGTCGAAGAGCTCGTCCTTGCCGGGCTTGGAGCTGCGGCCCGACCGCAGCGTTCCCGTGGGGCCCATGGGCGTCAGATACTTGCCCTCACAGTCCTTGAACGCCAGTTTCCCAGACTTGAACTCCAGGGTGTAGCTGGTGGAGCGGCCGGGCTCCTTCACCAGCTTGCCATCGCTGTTGAGGAAGCGACTGTCGCAGGTCTTGAGGCAGTACTTGCCGTCCAGGTAGAGGAGGGTGAGCAGGGAGTCCACCCCCCAGGGGATGTTGCTGTCGGCGGAGATCTCGTCCTCCTGGGTGGAGAGGTGGGCGTACCGCTTCCGGCTCACGCTCAGCAGGTTGGCCTGCGGGTGCAGGGCCAGGTGGACGGCCCACAGCTCGGGCTCGCCAATGGCCTGGGCGAAGCAAGAGAGGCGGTCCTCCGAACCCCCGAAGTAGCGGGCGTGGGGCTCGGACTGCAGGGCCCAGCGCCCGTCGGACTGGGCGGCGATGAGAAACCGGCAGTCGGGCTCCGGCTTCTCCGCCCCGCAGCTCACCTTCCCGTCTATGTCGGCGGCCAGGTAGCGGCCCAGGTGGCTCCGGAGGTACACCACGGAGCCGTCGTTCTCATCCTGCTCCAAGGTCCAGATCTGCTTCTTCTTCATGCTGGGCGCCGAAGCGTTCACCTTGAAGCCGAAGGCCTCGGCCGTGAGGTAGCGGCTCTCGTGATTGATCAGCCCGAACTGCAGCTTCAGGGCTTGGTGGATCCCGTTGGTCGGCATCGCCACCTGCTCGAGGCAACGAGTTTCAGGACCGAGTTTGGTGGGGAAAGGGAGGTTAGGATGAGGGGAAGGGAGAAATGGGGGAAGAGTCGACAAGTGTCAGCAAAATGGATTGAAAGCTGGGTTTTCTTCTTTCCTTCTTTTAGCTGTGCCTTCGAACTAGGTGAAAGGAGCCCTGTGGATTCTTTGCTAATCTTCTTATCTTATCTGATTCTGTTCCTTTCCACTTCTCGTCCAAGTTTCTGGCTTCCAATGTTTACAGTGTTTCCTCTTTTTTCCCTTTTGACTTTTTCCTGTTGCTTGTTTCCTCTTTTGTTTTTTTGTATCAGCCCTTCTTCTTTTTTTCGACCTCCCTTCTTCCCTTCGCTGCTCCTTCCCCTTCAAAACTCTGTTCCTCTCTCTCTCCCGGTGGCACGCGCCGCGTACAGGCTGCTGCTCCCCCTCCCCCCGTTTTGTTTCCTAATCAGCTCGGATTAAAGTCAGCAGGACTCAACACCTCAATCAGGCAAGCCGCTGACGTCACCTTGATCCCCGGCAGCTCTCTCCTGACCTCCCTCTTTCCCCGGCACTCTCTCTGTGTCAAGGTCTGCTGTCCCTTGAGAGCCTCGGCCCAGCTCTCCCTGCAGCTCCAGATACCCTGGGGACGACTGAGCTGCTGATCATCTACCGAGAGTCTGCCGACAATGGGGGAGACCCCGCCAGGAGGAGCATCACTGGTTTCCTTCTGCTTTCTCTCGGCTCTCTTCTTCACCGTCCCTTACACGTTTCATCTCCCTGAAGGCCGGCCGTGGCTTGATTGGCGGGCCCCCTTAATTGAGGCACATCTTGGATTACGAGCTTTCCCAGATTTCAATAAGCCAGCCTGAGTGCCACGTTATGTAGGGAATCAGTAGCACAGGGTAACAGAGAGATTTGCACTCCTGTTTCGCACAAAGACCTCTTTCTCCAAGCTCATTTCCTCCACTCAGCCTCTGCACAACTTGGTTCCGATTTCCCTTTCGCCCAACTTGACTTCCGTAGACGTCCCCCAGAGGCTCTTTTGTCCTGTGTTCATCTTTCCTATTCCCCTTCTCCCCACTGCGGCCACTCTGCCAAGGCAGGTTGGCTACAAAGCCAGGTAATGCGATTCCTCCCCAGCGTCAGTGGTCCTCGTCCAACCAAGGGTGTCTGCTTTCCTTCGCACTACCGTATAAAGTTACCGCAGGTCTCTGATTCCAAAACTAAAACACATCCATCCACACTACACATGCTCACTCACACACACACACACACACACACACACACACACACACACACACACACACACACACACACACACACACACACACACACACGCTTTGGAAAACAGCCCTCTCCATTCCACCCATCCCTAATCTTCTTTACAACTATCCTGCCACTTCATTAGCCTCTTCTAATCCTCTCAGCCCTCTTTCATGTCACTAACGAACTTTCTTCCATCTGTTCTGTGCCTGGAGAGGGAGCAGACCCGGAGTGGAGAGAGAGGAAGTACAGTCCGGGATGAGAGTTCTTCCGGGGAAAGACAAGACACAAGAGTCTCAAGGCCCTGGTCCTTTCCCAGAATCCCTCGGGGTTGACTGTGTTTAACCCTGGGGGCAACAGCTGGAACCAATCCCACCACCAGTACCTTGGAACCCCTGTTGCCTGTTTTTCACAAAGTGGGTTAAATTGTGCAGCCAAATTGTCGCTCAAGCTTGTTTCCTTTCACCCCCCAGGTATGTTTTGAGGTGAAAACAGATTCTGAGATGTTTTGAGATTCTTTGTTTTTGGGATAGAGGAATGTCCTTCATCAATAAACCAATTGAAGCTTTTAAGGCTCCTTTTGGTATTTTATGCCTTAAAACACCATATTCAGAAAACACTCACCTCCATAATTTCAGATCTGGTTTTTCCTATTAAAGGAGCAACAGTATGAACTTGTACAAGCGGCCCTTCTGTTTTTCATGGTGCTAAGTATGTGAACATCACTATGGTCCCTTTGTTTTTTTCTCTGTTTTGCTCTTTTCTTTGTATTAAATCAAGGCATTATGACAGAAAACACATTTTATGAATATGTCCCCTCAACACAGAAAAAAAGAAATCTGGTGAAAGAAAAAGCAACATATAGTTCCTGTTAATTCCCAAAGAGACCAGATGGGCCCCATGGTCTCCTCTTGCTTATAGCCATTCTTGTGTTTAGCTGTTTCTAATCCACTTCCGGGAGATGTTCGTGTTTGTTGGCTGTTGTAATGGGACAGGGTTAATGGGACGAGTTAATTAAACCGAGTGGTGGCTCACAGTTGTGATTAAAAATCCCATGGTGTTTCTCGAAAATAATAACAGTGTTACTGGCCAAATTTCCTCCTGGCCTTCACCAGTGATGGCCTCCTAATAATCCCAATCCACTGTATGAATTGGGTTCATCACTCTGTTCTCCTGGCGCAATCTGGCTGCCATCGCATCCTCCAGGTGGTGGAGGAGGGGAGTCCCCATTACCTGTAAAGAGCTTTGAGCAGAGTCCCCAGAAAAGTGCCATGCACTGTAAGTGTAAGGAACTACTAATTATGATAATGACAGAATATGATGGACTTCTGTTCAGATTTATCATGGACAGAAACATTGTCCCCCTGGTTTTTATAAACATTCGCAGATACAGATTGTCAAATTTAGGTTGAGATTTTAACTTAAAGGAATCCGAACTGTTCAGCAGGCCTCTGTTGCAAAGCTTTGTAGCTGATGCTTTGATATTTTATTGCTCAAGCATGACATAGGAAGATTCATTTATGCTGACTAACATTTGTCAACAACAGCTGTATTAACAGACTGTCTACTGTGTGTGCCCAACGCTGGAAAAACTGGGGGTTGTACTGCTGTCATGCACACGTTGGATGCACTTTTTATCTGTCTAGTGTGCTGTCCCCTTCCTGTAGCAGAGCCTGGACAAGCAAGCGCCTGTTCACTGGTCTCGCCTGAGGTGCTGCTCCAGCATCCTGATGCGATGAAGCAGCCATTCTCTCTGCGGTGGGAGGGCCACACTTATTCCTTCCTGAGCTCTTCTTGACTCTCTCCAGGCTTGACATTGGACAGGCTACGTCAGATCATCACTTTTGCCCAATGGACTCTCTCACTAACAAGGTGATTTATTACTTACAGAACAGTTGAACTTGCTCATAAATGCTCGGTTAATCTAAATGACACCAAAAAAGCTTTCAGTATCACTATGCCCTATTTTAAAAAGTAGAAAGACGCATTTCTTTCAATGCTGGCTGTTTTTGACCCATATGTTGCGGATATATAAACTGATCTAATTTACTGGTTGGTGTCCAGCTCCACTAGAACTCCTTTTTACAGTTTTTAGAATACTGGGTAATGTGCATTTTTGTATGTATTTAAAAAAATCCCATAAAAATCAATTGATTTTTTAACTGCTTTATCCGATGCAGGGATGCTGGGGGAGCTGGAGCCTACCCAATCAGCAGGGGGCACTTGACACACTCTGGATGGGACACCAGTCCATCACAGGTCTCATACAGATATTAGTTTTAATTTCATATGTAGCATAAAGCTGATGTTACGCACAATTACACTTTTTCAGGACATCATTTGAAAACTAAAGTTGAAGTCCAATACGCTCAGCATGGTACTGCCGGAATGGAATTCAACATTCAACTTGGTAAAGCAGTTAGGAGGAATTTATTTTCAGATTTCTGCTTTTGCCTTTTCGAGTCAATCCCACACCCCCCACGGGCATGTGAGACAAAGGCCCCAGAGATTTACTTCAAACAAGTTGCCTGGTCGGAAAGTAAGAGCCCTTGTATCTCTTTTGTTGGGTTATTGATCCGGTCGTAATTGGAAAGCGAGATTGTGCAGGGACAATGTGTGGCGTTAATGAGGTTCAGGTATGCTAATAAAAAGGTTCTGATTTCTAATTCCCGTCTTTTATCTCCGAGATGACAAGTATTGAGTTACCCATCCCACAGTCAGACACACTCCTTCCTTCCTTGTGCATCCCTCCGGACCCGGATAGATTTCCTATCATTATTTCATTGCCCTGCTCTCCATTTCCTCTCTTCCTCCCTCTCCCTCCCTGCTCCTCTTGCTCTCTCCCCTCTTCATAAAACTGATCAGATTACCATGCTGAAATCTGCTCTGCCTTTGTGAGGCTTGTAGTCCTTTCACAGGCTCACTAGTTTTCCTGCAAGACGCTCACATCGCACTTGACTGCTGTTCCACACACTTGAACACTCCCAAGATTTCACTGCATTCCACTGCGCTCAGACCTGCACCAAGTCCAGGACTGTGTTCTGTGTCTCAACTCATTGGAGGGTTGCATTTAACCTGTTTTAGGTTTCCCTTATTGCACAGGGGCTTAATATATACTGCTGCCACATTCCTGTAATCAGAGAAGGCACAGATCTCTATGGAGCAGGAGGGGGCATAATTATTGCCGGCGTTCGACTGTAGATTTCTTCAGTTGCTCACTTTCTGTAAGTGAAACTCACATGACACACAGCCTGATGTTGATGTTGCCTGTTTTTGTTAAGGGGCACAAGGGCGAAGGCGCTGTTATTATTTGATGGGTTAATCGATCGATGTGAGGTTTTTTAAAACGTGTTTCTGCCTATGTAATAACTGCAATATATAAGAGTGGAAATCATCCCATTTTCACCCAAACCTTCTGACAGAAGTGAAGGAAAATATTTCTGATTCAGTTAAAATTGTTAGTGCACTAATGTAGATGTCAGTCTTTTCAGTAAGTGCCTCTTTTAAGCTCATGGTTTATTGTTTAGAACTACTGATTGGTTGACTCTCATTGGCAGAAGTGGAACGGATAATACAGCACCAAGATCTATAGACTGTATATAGACAGAAGTGTTCAAGTCGGAAACTGTGTCAGCATGTGAGCTATAAATAATCAAATACTGGTTAATTCCAGGCTAACATGTCATAGCAATGTCATAAAAGATATGATATTTTAGCAAATGTTGAAGAATGTTTCAGAACAGAAGTTTTAGAGAATGGATTGATGGGGTGTTAGAAAGAGACACTCCAGCTGCTTTAGCATGCTTTAGGATCAGGTCTCCATGCTTGACAAGCAGATGTCCCTAGTTCTGTCCTCCTGTAAAGTCATGGCTACAGACGCACATAAGAAACCGAATCCTGTACTTAGGGCAAAACCTACTGGTAATGCATTCATTCTGCTTTTGAAATGTTCAGGAATACAGATCTGTGAATTCACGTACAGTTCAGAGACTACACATGCCATCTGTGCACTACATAATTGCATAACTGCACACAATTGCAGAAACTGCGCACTTGGCTAATTTCCAGTTACCTGGATCCCATACTGAGACAGCCCCCTAGTGGCTGACACCTCTCCCTGCAGCCTCCAGCATGTTTTGTGTGAAGTTTTTTGCCCTGTAAACCAAAAGGACTAAAAGTTGAACTGTTCAACTGCAAATCAGTTTCCTCGTGCATGAGGCAGACCCTGTGCTTCCTTATTTCTTCTTGTCCAGGTTATCACATTCCCTGCCTTTCCGAGTCTCCACTGTTGAGACCAAAGTGGTATCTTGTTTTGTTTTGTGGAGATGACGTACCTTTCTAGCCCAGCTGTCCAATAAAAAAGGAAGCTGAGAGCAGTCAGAAATAATTGATCCCACCCGGGGAGCCTGAATGTCTGAGGACAGGGGCTCAGTCCAGTAGGCGAACACAAACCCAAGAGCTTGCTCTCCAGTCCATTACACTGTCCAGTCTCCTTTTTTTGTAGTTTTTAAAAACCACAAAATGGCTTCCATGTGCCCTTCTGCTCCCCTTCCCCACCTACCTAGACCCTTGTGTTTCTAGGTCAAAGCTAAAGTCAAATCCAGAGGGAGCGTGTCTCACTTGGAGGGGCAGACACCTGGAGGATCTTTTGATGGGGAGATTGAATTGCAGGAGTAATCTCTCTTAAAGACTGCTCAGCACACATGAATATGTCACGAACAGTAGTTAAGCCAAGAAGTACAGTTTCATTCCCACTAATCCCTAACCCGAACTGACCCTTTGGGTTGTCTTGCATTGCTCTAGGAAAGAGCTTCTGTTATGTTTAGAGACACCTTAGGGCTCCAGTCTATTTCAGACAATGAATTTTAAATGTATTCCTACCATCTTACAAATACTGGAAGGACAAAGCTGTGGCTGTTACTCTCAGTTGCATTAAAGAAAAAGTCAGATGCGTGTCCTTTAATAATCAATCAAAAGTCTTTTTTATGTCCTGGAAGTAAAAACCCCTTGTGTGTTGTATTATTTGTGTTGACCTTTGACAGATCAAACAGATCTTCACCAGAACCCACATTGTTTAATTGCCCTGTCTCTTTATTAAAGCTCAGGTGATGACCTAAACCAGCTCAAATATTCCATCAGCAAGTACCGTGTGAGCAAGACTGATTATTGCTCAATTCCTGCTGTGTACAGATGATGTAGCCAGCTCACATTGCACTGCCAGCTTCATAAAACCCTCTTTTTTTTAACACACCCTTCTTAAACCAATCCCAACTGTTAAATACAAAACAAACTAGGGGTGATTAGATCACAAAGTTCACTTGGAAACTGTGTAAAATGGGCCTATGTAAAACTAGATCTGGGAAACAGAAGAACTATAAGCTTCTTTTTCTGCCAAATCATACTGCTCATGGCCTTGCATTGGTATCAAATGAAATGCTGAGACGGCACAAAAAATATCAAAGGATTCTTCCAAAAATTAATGCCAAAGATAAAACAATATTGTCCAATAAAGCACATGGACTTTAGGGAAGATCCATGATCAGGTTTGGACATAAACACCCCTATAGTGCTGAGTAAACCACTGTTCCATCCTCAAGAATAACCGGCGCTACAGCTGGTCAATCTGCAAGCTCATGCAACATGCGTTTGTTAACCTAATACCCGAGGTGAGTTTGAAACAGGCTCTGTTAGTGCAACGCACTGTAAGGTGCTACGCTAAAAGGAGATCTGTTACCTCCATGACAATTTACTTTCAATTTTGACTTCAGTTCTACTCATCATGCATTTAACCCTTTCAGGATCTCTCTCCTGTGTACTTTAGACAGCTGCAGGGTATTCTTAGAAACACGGTGCTGCTTTTTCAAACCTGGTTTGTAAAGTGAGAGCAATTAAGATGTATAACCCTTGTCCTCCACTTATTCCCTTTCTCAATATATTGCAAAATCCAAAAATCCAAACTCATTAAGATCAAAAGCAGTTAAGAACGTGACAATCTTTTTGGCATTAGAATGGGTGACAAGAATAACAGAGGTCTGTTTTGTGCAGTGTCTTACCAATATTGTAACAGATCCAAACCAGCCTTGAATGACAGGCCGTCATTGAGTTTCCAAGTACTCTGAGGTCTTACATCTCAAGGGCAGCAAATCTTACTGAACCCAAAGTCAGTTTAGTCCAGGGGTTCAGAAGGGACAGTGAGTCTGAATTTTGTTTTGTTGTCTTTATAGCAGCAGCAAAAGAAGAGCTGGGAGAAGTTGTTAAATTGCTGTCATTAAAACCAGTGACTAGCTAAATTAGCCCATCAAGACCTGAGTTGCAATTAAAAATAACCTGCAGAAACACTGGACCTCCAGGACTGGCCTAGTCTAATAAACTGAACAATCTGGACCTGTAGTATAATGAGAACTGTGAGAAAAAAAAAGCTTTCAGTATCTACATCTTGATTTAAGATTGAGTTTTTGAATATTTTCTTCATTTTTGTTTTTGCAGCATGCTAGGCGTGACTTTTTTCCTACTCTTAATCTGGAAGAAAACATCAAGTCAAACACCTATCCCACAAATACCTCAAATCTTCCTTCTTCACAGTGACAGTTCAGTGCTTTATATTTCCCTTGGTGTCACAAGGAGAAATCAGACAGAAATTGTCAGCACTGAAGCTCTGCTTAACTAGGTCCAGTGATCCAGTGCTGTCCCCTTAAAGAAGATTCATATAGGTGGAAAGGGGATTCATTCAGGAAGCTAAATTAGGATATTCTGCCATTTTCAGTATGTTTCACTACAGTACGAGCTACAAAAGAGGTTTCTGTGGGTTGTATTAATAATGTTTGCGTTCCTCTACAGCTCAGAGGGTGTGCCCTCCTCCCTGTGTCTCTTCACAGTCATATGTCCACGACAGACACTCCCCGCACCGTGACTCAAAATGGCCAAATAAGGGCGTAAAAGTTGCTGTTAGACTGTTTTATAATTATTGTTTGTTTTTCTTCAGATGTCTTCAAGCCTGTGGGCACAAACAAGTCCTACCTCACCTCCTCATCGATTCTCACCATCTCTGCCTCACCAGGACCAACGCAGACAAACCTGTTTTTTTGCTCTCTATCTCTGTGGCCCTATCTCATTCTTGCATATCTCTGGAGCCAGGTTCCTGGTTCCTCTGAATGGGTAACCAGAACTACAGATGTCTTGAAGAGGCTGCAGTCTGTAGGAAGAAGAACAGGTCTGGTGGCTTAGAAAACCACAATTGGTCTAATATAATGCACCAGTTCCTGTAAAATCAGAAAAAGCCATTCATTCTTTACACCCGCTACTCAAAAGTTTCAAATGTGGCATTTGTTCAATGCACAATTCACATTGGTCCTTTAATGTGTGTTAGAATTGATGAGACATGTACTGTATTAAATAAATGTCTTAGTTTAGGTGTAGGTGTTTGTTTGGTTTAAAATTTCTCCCTGACTTATCAGTGTAATAATAAATAACAATTATTGATTAATAATAACAACTCATTATTATTTATCTCGCCGTTGATACATGAGGTCCTATTATTTGTATTCTTGCATAGTGATGGTAGTTCTTATTAGACCTTTTTGAAGAATTCAAACTGTCTCACTTGTTTCTTCCTTATTTTCATTTCAGTCCTTGGGCCAACAACAGATTATTTCAGGATCAGGCATGGACCTGGGAACACAGAAGGAAAATTAACTTTAATTGCTTTTGCCTCTTTTTTTTTTTCAGCGTCCCTGACCATTCACTAGTATAAACACTCACTTGTAGCACACAGTCCTAAAAAGGATTGACAAAAACTTTGAAACATTTTGTCAGCCTCATCTGAGTATGCACGATCTGAGTATTCAAGGATCTGAAAAATCCAGGCAGATAATTTAGAGGCAAACCAAGGATGTGATCAAACATTATGCATGACCAATGACCTCCTACATGAAAGGCAGACTCTTCCCTTTGATAATGTGCTGAGATTCTTGGAATAGTAAAAGTGTGCACAATATGCAGACACCAATGAAAAAAGAGAAAGGCATGTCAGTGCTGAAATATTCTTTACATTAGGTCGCATGAGTTCAATTGATTTTTTATATAGCGCCTTTCACAACAACGTTGCCCCAAGGCGCTTAACAATGTAGGTAACCATATATTTTGTCAATACAGAACAGAAAAGTCCAGAAGACAACAGAGGAGAGGAACCAAAAGCTCCTTAGTAAGGAGAAAAGAAACCTCTTTGGGCATACTAACATTATACAATTAAAAAAAGGAAATAAATGAATGAAGGTATTAATCCATCCATCCATCATGTCTTCTGTATGTCAGTACTCCATGCAGATCTCTGTAGACCAGCAAAATCCTCCTAAACAATAGCTATATCCACGATGTCCCTCTTGGATCCATGGCAGTGATGCAGCATCCAACTCAGATGGTGCCCAGCCGGGGCGCCATCCAGACATGTGGGGAGGAGAATAGGATAATTTGGTCAGAACAGATGAATCTACCTGGTGGGCCAGCACAGAGACACACAATGGCATGTACAGCAGCACCAGCAGCCATGGTTGCTGCAGGCTATACTGTAAGGTGTGAGTAGGCTTGGCTGACATAATACTGTAGGTCTTCAGTCTGGATTTGAATCCTGAGATTGACGAAATCCACAATGCTCTCTGAAAAGCCATTGAATCACAGGAAATCTGGCGCAACTAAAGGAACGTCATTTCTTTATCTGTGTCAGCAATCTTAAACTGATGCTTGTGATAGCAAAATCTGGAGTTGATGATTGTTATTGTGCACATTTTACCCAAGATGTGCACAACATCATTGAAATACACGTAAACAAATCTCCAGTGTAAAACTGTTGATATATAAGTAAAAATCAAATTCTAATATTAAAACGTGTATCAGAAAATATGACACATGATTCAGGATATCTTCTAGCTTTTAATATTTTCAAGCAGGCAATATGTGCATTACCTTTAATGACTCATTGTCTTATTGCCCATGAGTCAGCGTTTTGGTTTATTTCTTCACTCTTTCAAAGACCTTGCCCAGAGTGAGACAACTGAGCTTTTTCCCCAACTGCAACGTCAAAGTCACCAGAGACTCCACTGCTGTCCTTAGCAACCCAACCTTTGACCCTTAGCAACAGTTGTCTGACAGCACGCCAGAGCAACGTGAGCCTGTGTACATTGATTGTGACCACGTGCTGGAGCAATACTAGTTCAAGGCTAACATTGCCCAACATTGAGTATCATTCAAAGGGATTTGAGGACAGAAATGGCAGTAGTGCTTTCAAGACGTTCCCAGCATTTCAATGTCCACCAGTTTCAGATCTGAGTTCTGGTTAAACATGTTTTCTCACGTTGCTTCCCACTTATTGCCTATATGCGATGGAAAGAAACTGCATCTAGCATGATATTCAGTCACAATCAGTGTCTGAAGTCTTTCTGAAGCACCCCAGTACAGTTATCTGCCAACCTTCAGACTTCGGGAAGTACCGGGCTCTCCTGGTATCTTTGCGTTGTAGCTAAGAGTAAGACACACACACACACACACACACACACACACACACACACACACACACACACACACACACACACACACCAGGGCCAGTTTTCCCAGAATCCAGTTAACCTACTGTACCAGTATATCGTTGGGCTGCTATATCACTCATATTATCAAACATTTCATTATTATCACATATCACTCATATTATCATGCATTTCTTAATAGTAAAATTGAAACTCAAGCACCATGCCTGTCTCTGGCTAGAGATGGAGTTGATTAAAGCTTCTTAAGTTCATGCTTCTTAAGGTAGCATCCTACCACTCCATTGCCTAAAAATATGCTTTGCCCAATTTTTTACATTATAGTGTAGTACTGAGTAAATTAGAGACCTAAAATCCAGAAACTGATCCACACTGAAGGAGTTGTTTCTCTTTGGGTGGTGTGTTTTTAATGAAAGCGGGCTTCACAAGGCTCCAACCCAACCCATGTGATTAACACCAAACTCTGGCTTGGACAGGTAAAAACTAAAAAGAACACTTTTCCATAACTGGGGTGAAAGAAGAGGCTTGTTAAGCAAAATATGAAACACGTACTGTAACTGGTGAGTAACAGCCTGTGGAATATTATCAGTGTAATAAAAATGTGTATTTCAAAGGTCTGGCATTACATGTCTCTTAGAAAGGGTGCATTTAAAATAATTCATCTTCTATAGGGTTATTTTAAATCTATAACCTCTTCAGTCAAACATATTTCCCTGTGGAGCTGTTGTGACTGAAAAACAGTACTAGAGAATTTGTAAGCCTTTGGCACGATATATTAAGAGTATCAAGCCCTCTTCTGAAAGAAAGTGTAAGGCCCCTGGCTGTTGGGTTGTGACTTATTGTACTAATAATTCCTATCTGAGTGATAAACCCAAGACACACACGTTATCTTGTTCACAACCCTCATTGCCTTGTAAGGGAATTTCCATCGGTATTCTCTGGCAACTCTGAAAAAAATACCAAGGTTTCTTGTTAACGTTATTTTTTTCAAAAAGTCAAGATACAAAACACGTGTTTTTTAAAGACAATTTCTTATAACACGCCCTGTTAAATGCCAGCCACCTGCAGGAGCTGAATTCATTATTAAAGAGCTGGAATAGAATGTCTCACGGTTATACTATCAGACTGGTCTACTACATCCCAATTGCTCCAGACTATCACTCAGAATTATTAGGTTACCGGTAATAAAGGTATCCCAAAGCAGGCCTTTTCTCCCAGTGAGCTAATTATGTAAATCTGATGTTTATGTTCCTTTTCATTTACTTGATGTTATTGTAACTTCTTTGACAATAAAATCAATAAAATAGGACCCCCCCCCCCCCAAACCATACACTAAAAGTTTTACTTTACTGTGAATACTATGAATTACAAACGCGAATTCTGAAAAGAAAGGCTAGAAGCATCGGTTTTATTGACCGTCAATAAAACAAGCAACATTTATTTCCATAATAAGAGTTTGCCATTTTAGATAAAGATTGATCAACACGGGTAATTTACCGGACCCTGATTTTTATCATCAGTCTAATTTTATTTTTATTTCTCCAAGTTCACCCATCAACCAGTTTTACACCGGTCATTACCAAACAGGTAACTCAGCGTTTCCAAGGTAGCTTCCGGCGGGGGGGGGGATTCAGGCCACGTTCAGAGTCCGGAAGTCACGTGAACAGGGACCTTGGCAGCCAATCCCGACGCTTTTTTGTGAAAGATGCCCATATTTGGCGAGGTTAGGTGCGCGCGGAGGGAGGGCCGGGCTCGTGTTGTGAGATTGAAAAGGGAGAAGGAGCCGGACAGTTCGGTCACCCGCCGGCTGCGGACGTCTCTGCGTGCTCGTACACCTCCATCCTCCCGAAGGCACTAGGACACCGCCTTTTGCTACAGGTAACCGGGGCTTGAACTTGTACCTCGTTTAGCGTTTGGGTATGTTTTGCAGGTGGTTTATGAAGACGCATTTAATTGCTTATTTGCTTGTCTTCGGCTTGCCTTTTTCTGGAGGCGAAAGGCTGTCTGCCTTAGCCGATAGCCCGTGTAGAACGAGAACTTGTGCTAAAGTCGTGCCGTTATTGGGAATATGAGTTCCGGAGTGCCTGAACAAGTGGCAGTAAACTCCACTACTAGAAGTACATATTTACCGCTCTCCATTCATTTTCTCTAGTCACTTTAAAACGTGAGGGCAGTCGGTCCGTCCGTGTTGTACCCCCCCAATAAACTGTCGGGATGTTGCAAATCGTTAGACAAGGAAACGAAGTGCTTGGTTTCACGGCTGTCCGACTTGTGCACGGCGGAGGGACCCCCGTGATCGAGCCTTGCGGTCCTGACACCAGATGCTCTCGCATCCTCTCCGGCGCGCCTCTGCGAGGGGAGTGGCTGTCCGCTCCTCATTCATTCTCCTCCGGGCTGGGTCCCGAGCCCGCACCTCACTTTAAAAGCGAAGAGACGTGGCGAAATCGAGCCTGCCTCCTTCAGTGAGGGTTGGACGGCACTTTTCTTTTGCGCTGAGGGGGGGCTTGATAGCCCAAAATGCCACAATAAGCCGGTAACCGCGGCGGGTAGCCGATTCGGTGAGCTGAATTATTCATGTCCGACAGCCTGGCGGGCGACAGCTCGGCCGGCAGGGTGGGGTTATTCCTGCTTTGTGAAAGGGGATAACCCGGCTTTGTAGTGCTGGCTGTTAAGTTAACGAGGCAATTGTACCCAGAGATAAAGTAACCGCATATTTATCCTTTCATTATTAATGCGTTTACGGCGTCCCGAGCAACTACCTCCTTTGTTGTACCTTTTTTTTTTTAATTACAACAATTTTTCTACACGGTTCGGTCCACACGTGGCATTTGTGGACCGCACTTCAACGTCTGGTTTAATATTGTTTGGTTTTTTTTTGTGACTTCTCGTCGTGTCCGAAAATGAACGCGACCCACACGGGCGCCGTACAATTTTCTGTTCATTCAGTGTATGCCAGGTGTCGAGAACGAGACTTCAGAGCTTTGAAAGGACGGCCGTGATGAGTGAGGAAGGATACTCGGGCGTAGAGAGTAATCTGAACTTTCAAAACGATCTCCCTTTTACTGGATCTATGCCTGCCGCTGGACTGGGGAGACGCTTGCTCTTCTCTTGCCGGTGCCTTGGTTTAGATAAAACGTAGCTTTTCTGGTATGTGCTGGCTTAGCCTGCTTCCAGGAAACGAGGTTCAATCGACCCCCCCCCCCCCCCATTGGTCTGCATTTGTCCAGTGCCTGAGACTTTGCGGTCTGGGGGAGGTGTTTTGAAAGGATCCGTCTTTTTTCCCCGCACAGAATGGCTGACGACGATATTGCTGCCCTGGTCATCGACAATGGCTCTGGAATGTGCAAAGCTGGCTTTGCCGGGGATGATGCGCCCCGTGCGGTGTTCCCCTCCATCGTGGGACGTCCCAGACACCAGGTGAGCAGACCTGCTCCTGTAGCTTTAAGGTGGCGGTGAATGCCATTGATCTAGAGGCTTTAAGGGTCTTGCCATGAGGTCCGGCTCACGAGCGGGTGTTGGCTGTTAAGATGGCGGAGTAACCTGGGATGACGAAGCTGGAGCTGGGGCAGTCGGTTAACTTGCTGCCGAATTCCCGCAGGGCGTGATGGTGGGCATGGGCCAGAAGGACAGCTACGTCGGGGACGAGGCCCAGAGCAAGAGGGGTATCCTGACCCTGAAGTACCCCATCGAGCACGGCATCGTCACCAACTGGGACGACATGGAGAAGATCTGGCACCACACCTTCTATAATGAGCTGCGCGTGGCCCCCGAGGAGCACCCCGTCCTGCTCACCGAGGCCCCGCTGAACCCCAAGGCCAACAGGGAGAAGATGACGCAGGTAATCTTGCCCTCCGTGTGGCGGGTGTATGTGGGACTTGAGTGGGACCTATCGGAGTCTTTCTCGCCCCGAGAGAGGAGGTGTGGTAGAACAATACCTGCTTCCTGTGTGGCCAGTGTATTTGTCCCAGACCAAAGTCTGACATAAAGCTCCTATATTGAAGGAAGCTGTCCTTTCAGAGGGTCCAGAGTACTTCCATAAAGAGCAGTGGAAATGGGAACGTATCTTGGGCAGGGGTTAATTTGCCATTCTGGCGAAGGTTGGTCACCCTGTGTTTATCTAATCCAACATCCATTTTGGGTATAGGGTGAAATAATATCCTTGCTGGATCTAAATGAATCTTCAGTTCGGCAAACAATCCTGCATCTCCCTTTTGTGATGTTGGCTTTTATTTTGTGAGCTTAGGCTTTTAAACCCACCCTGGTTTATACTTTTCCACGCACTCACTGTCCCCAACTGTAGTACAAAGCTTGAGTGCAAGAGAATCTTGTACCTGTGTGCACTGCTTACGTGGGTGTGCTGTAACAATGCTTTTAGCAGGCCCTAAACACTGACCATAATGTTACACATGCATGATGCGAGGTGTTGGCCTTGCCGTTGTGAGCCTTCAGTTGCTGTGACGCTCACCTGTGTAACTTGGTTCCCCTCTCCACCCCCCAGATCATGTTCGAGACCTTCAACACTCCAGCCATGTACGTGGCCATCCAGGCCGTGCTGTCCCTCTACGCCTCAGGGCGGACCACTGGTATCGTCATGGACTCGGGCGACGGCGTCAGCCACACCGTGCCCATCTACGAGGGTTATGCCCTGCCCCACGCCATCCTGCGTATGGACCTGGCTGGCCGCGACCTCACGGACTACCTCATGAAGATCCTGACCGAGCGCGGCTACAGCTTCACCACCACGGCCGAGCGCGAGATCGTGCGCGACATCAAGGAGAAGCTCTGCTACGTGGCTCTGGACTTCGAGCAGGAGATGCAGACGGCGGCCTCCTCCTCCTCGCTGGAGAAGAGCTACGAGCTGCCCGACGGGCAGGTCATCACCATCGGCAACGAGCGTTTCCGCTGTCCAGAGGCCCTCTTCCAGCCTTCCTTCTTGGGTAGGTGGCAGGTCTTCGGCAGGTGGTGGCACCCAGCAGTGTAGGCATGCAGGGGGGGTCACAGTGCAGTCCAGTGAGGGTCTGGGGCTCGTTTCATTGTAAAGAGGATGGCCAGAGAATAATGTGCACAAGGTGGAGCTCCAGAGTGCCGCTAGTTGCAATGGTGTTACAGATGGGTCTTCTCTTCAGATTCGGCTATGTTCACACTATTGCAAATGGGGGTTAAAGAGTGCTCATTCCTCTTATGGCCCAGTGGTTATTCCTGAGGTGTCGCGTACAATAGTGGGTGTCTTTAAAATTCCTTCAAGCCAGGTAAGGAGTAATGACCACAGACCCGAGTCCGATGTCGCAGGATCTGCGACTCCTGATATCTGTGAAAGCCCCGGTACCTTCACAACCTGCTGACATTGGAGTGGCTTTTCAATGGGTGTCGGTTGCGGTTAAAATGTTTTGGGTCTATCCACTCCCCCTGCAATGGGGGGAGGGAGGGGAGTACAAGAGGAAAAACTTAAAATGCATAGTCTTTGTGGTATGATGAAGTTTCTTTGCAATAGAACAGACTGGGGAAATACTAACTGAACAGCTTTCTTTCCTAATCCTGACTGTCTTCCTCTGTGCAGGCATGGAGTGCTGTGGTGTCCATGAGACCACTTTCAACTCCATCATGAAGTGCGACGTCGACATCCGTAAGGACCTGTACGCCAACACAGTGCTGTCTGGTGGTACCACCATGTACCCTGGCATTGCAGACAGAATGCAGAAGGAGATTGTTGCTCTGGCACCTGCAACAATGAAAATCAAGGTGTGTTTTTTTTTTTTTTTTTACAGCTGTACTGCAAGTGCAAAATGGTCAGTAACAATGCATGCTTTGACCTATTTGCCATGGTGCAGCACATTTCTGCAAGCTAGTGTCTCTATTCAATCTTCTTCCTCAGCTTACCAACAGTTGTCAAAACAGTTTCCTTTTCTCCCACCCAGATCATTGCCCCCCCGGAGCGGAAGTACTCCGTCTGGATCGGCGGTTCCATCCTGGCCTCCCTCTCCACCTTCCAGCAGATGTGGATCAGCAAGCAGGAGTACGACGAGTCCGGTCCTTCCATCGTCCACCGCAAATGCTTCTAACGGAATGGACTGTGACTATTTTTGTTCCTGTTCATCATGGTGGCATAATGAGGAAACCTAGGATGGTGATGTAATGACTTTGAAAAGCCTGAGAACAGTAGTTGGACTGTTGCGTCATGCTTCACTGCTGTTCAAAGCAGGTGCCCCATTGTGACATCGCACACCCAAGCATTCCCTTCCACCCCCCTTCTGTGACTTGCTGCTTGGGTAATCAAAACTCCAGCCCAAGTCCTGACATCTTGCCTGTACATTTATATACATAGTTTTTTTTGTATGTTGCCTTTTTTTTTTTTCCCCACCACAAGAACGGTGTACATTCCCTGATGTAAAATTCCGCAGTTGCTCTTGGAATAAAAGATGGAAAAACAACTTTCTCTTCCCTTTTTAATTCAATGCATGCTACAGCTCAATTTGCCATATGTGGAGCATGGTTTCTTCAAATATGGATACTATCTTGTTGAGGCTCATGTGAAAATGAAGCAATGCAGTAAATGGTTTAGTACTTGTACAGCAAAACAAATGTGCGACACTTCCACTTTTAGTTCCATTTAAAGAAAATGATGCATGGTGGGGGTTTTTGTTTGTGCTGGGCTTGTCCTGTGCCTTGACAAGTGACTGTTCTGGTTTCCATGCATGTTGTGCTAGTGTTGGTGGACTGCAGTTGACTAGGGGGCAGTATTGTCCAGTTCTCCGTCACTCCAGGATGGTGAGCTAACTGACTCCCCTGTGACCAGGGTTTAACACTACTGGCCTGACTGGAGAACTGCAGGGTCCCTCTGATCCCATTATATGGCAGCTGAGGCCCACAAATCGGCACGCAGGCTTTGTACGCCTGGGGATGATTGGGTCCGTGTACACAAGCTATCCTGCTGCATGTGGTATCCCATCCGAAGGTGCATGTCCAACATGCTTTAAGTTTCTACAACCCTGGTGCATGCAGAGGATGCTGACATCGGGTCCAAGAACTACCCACACTGCACTGTCAGTCAGATCAATCAGTCTATAGAAGAGTTGAAACTCCTGTGTGCAGTCCTCTGGAATTGGAACATACATCTGTGTATTAAGTACTCAGATACCCCTGCCTCTCTTGAAATATCTACTGCTCAGTTTATTAATTCTCTTATTCTCTACATTTGTTTTGTTACTAAGCAGACTGCAATCATTCTAACGTGTAGATTGGATTCAAGCATCGGTCTCGGCGATTTAGTTAATAATGGAAACCTGGAGGCGGCCTTGCGGGTGATCATACATGCTGTGCAACAGCGTTGTCCTGCCCGTCCTGTCAATGTGGGGGACTGACCGCTAGGGGGCAGCAAAGCTCTTAAAATCCTTAGTGAGTTTTGCCATCATGTTCACTAGCTGCCTACCAATCAGCTTGCTGCACTCGTGCACAATTCCTGTCCTGCGGGGGCCGCGGTGTCGGGGTGTCAGTGGGTTTCCTTTCCATTTCTGCTCTTAATGACCTAATTGAGCCGATAATTAGCTTGACTAGGCGGCTTTAGCACTTTCTCAGAAATCTTCCGCTGTGGATGATTTAAAGAGTTAGAAAACGTTAAAGAGCTCCCAGCAGCGCAAAGTTTTACTGCTGAGCTCGGACTCCTTGGCTGAAGCAGCTTCTTCACACACACGGTAAAGAGCAAAGGGCTGCATGAAGTGAACTTAAGAGGCTTGGCTGTACATGCAGTAAACACGAACCAGAGGACAGAAGTGGAAACTAATTGAAAGTGTTTTTACAGCCAAGAACAGGTGGCAGTTCTGTACCCAAAGGGTTGTAGGGGTGTGGAACAAGTCGCCCAGCCACGTTGTTGAAGGGTCCCCGGCTTCTTTCAGAAGACAGCTGGATGAAGTCAATTAAGTACTAACTTCCATCCCACACCGATTAATGGGATAGACGAACTTGAACGGCCTCCTTTGCAATCTTCCTAGCGTTCTTCCGTGTGGCACTCCAGCATAGCTATTCACATTTAATATTACCCACATCCATTACCTCTCCACAGACAGTATATCGCACGGACACACGCAGGTGTGCTGTGTATTTACACGTAGATGTGTGCTGCTCGTGGGGCGCCTTCCTGGTATTTCATGCAACATTAGCGGGCAGAGAGGCGCTGCCCTCTTTCCGTGCTGCATCTGGCGCAGGCAGGGGCGCGGGATGGTGAACCAGATGTTTTTCCTGAGTGAAGCCGCCAGGTTCACGTCGAAATGGTGCTTCAGAGCCCATTACTGCGCGCCTCTGATGACACTCAAATGGCCATCATTACGCTTCCGCCGCCAGAGGTGGGGACGCAATCGGCGAGACACCAGGGTTTAAAATGAACATTTCGGAGTTAACAGCCCCCAGCTCTTTCTACCCTATTAACCGCTGTACCGCCATTCCACTTCACGGCAGGAGGCGCAGCGCCCCGGCCCCGTCTCTCCGCCGGCTCTCCTGTCCTCTCAGAGCCGGACTGCGGGCACAGCGTCCCAGGCGGAATCATCTCTGCTCCCATCACCCGACACCACGCCCAGAGGACTGGGACCATGGCAGCAAATCACCCGCAAACACACACCATCACAAACACGACACACACATCAACACATGCAACACACACACCATCACAAACACAACACACACCATCACAAACACACATACACATGCACACACACAGATCAAACACACCAAGACAAACACACATACACATGCACAAACACAGATCAACACACACCAACACAAACACAAATACACAAGCACACACATCAACACATACACAAAAACAGCACAGAGGATCTCACAAACACAAACATGCACACACACACATCAACACCCAGGACCTGCACAGAGGATCTCACAAACAATGCACACACATGTACACACTCACATACCAAGCACAGGATCTCATAAACACACACAAACTGTGCAGCAGGAAGATCTCACAAACAACACACACACCCAGAGCTCACCCGACACTGCCTTGTCTTTGCACTCAGACTGACCGAGGGCCGAGACTGAAGGCGTAAGGACATTATACGAGAAGTGAGGAGTAAGAATTTTCAGAAAATTAGATTCCTTTTCATCACTAGGTTGTACAAATTACGTATTTATCTTATTATTTTTAATTACATCCCTTAAACAGTCGTGAAACGCTCTATTTTCACGTTACGCTGGGAAAATGGATCAGAACCTCCGTCCTGTAGTCACTGCACACACTCCTAGCTCAGCACACGAAAGTGACGAGGAGCCCGGCGACCTACGCTGGAATAAATTCCAAAACAGATTTAAAGCAGCATCCGTTATTATTTAGTAGAAGCAGCAGTAGCAGTAAATGCCTAACAGGTCCATTGTTATAGATCTGAACACAGCGAGGAGAGGGACGCCGAAGTTCCTTCGTTTCCTTGTGCAAGTTCTCGTCTCGTGCAACTCGCCACTGTGTCCACGGGGTGGCAGGGTTGTAGTTTCTTTGTTTGGTGTTTCGGGCCTTTGGGCTCGCTTCTCCCGGATCCCCTATTTAACCTTATCGGAGCCAATTAAGAACACATTCTCTCCCAGTTACCACGATGGGCCCCGAGAATTCGCACCCCGACGCGAGAGCGGTGTCGGTGCAGTTTCTCGCCTGCGTGTTCAACGGGACCGCTCCACGCCAGATGGGAGTCCACAGTCCAGCCCGGAGCCCCAAGGCCCATCGGCTGCTGCCTCACGTATTGAGAACAGAAAATACTGGTGTCCAGTGTACCGGGGGTGGGGCTCTGCGTAGCTATGAAACAGCAGGACTACAACGCCAGGCAACTGCTTTTATTGCTTCGTAATTAAAGTCGCCCTTCTAGGTACGTTCGGGGCAAACTCACGTCACCTACACACTTTGACGGGCGTCTAAAGCATTCCTATACTGCACAATAAAACAGCGACAGCTTGCCAGCTGTATTCAATCCTTCGGCTGCAGAGCCGATTCGCCGTCCCACCTGACACAGGGAAACTAAGACGGCCCGTTAAATATGGGCCTCAGCACTGCCTTGCTGCCGGACTCCTGCCGATTTGCAAAGTACAGGACAGCTTAGTCTCGAGCTTGAGCGCGGGGATGATAAATACAGGGTGCTAAAAACGGAGGAAAAGTTTCCGCGGGCGAGTTGCCCCGCTTTCTCTGCGGCGGCCGGGGGGGGGGGTCGCCCCGCAAAGGGAGAGCCGTCGGGCCTGCGTCTCTCTGAGGCGGTGCCGCAGACTTCGCTTGCTTGACAATAAAACAAGTCAAGTGGTGATGGTCCGTGTGTTGAACACCCGTGGTTTGTACTCCAGCAGTCTCATACAAAGCAGGCGTCAGGTAGGGTAATTGGAGGGTAAACAGCGTCCACTGGGACTGCCTATAAACCACTGAAATACTTTTTTCCCCTGCTTTTTCAATTTTCAATGTTTTTGAAACACAGAAAGTCATCGTTCGACTTTCTTACATTTTAGATTATACCAGAATCTGTGCGAATATATTTTTGTGAACCATATGGACGTTAACAAAGTCAGAGGTGAGGAAAACGTATGAGGTCCCCCCCCCCCTTTCGGAAGGTGGCTCGTTCATCACGTTTTATCTAATATAACGGGAATATATCAAGCTACCTAGGTCCTGTGTCAATATTTCGTTAAGCGTGGATTCATTGTGCGAGCCGGTTCTGATTAAATGGTAGGAAGGGGTTAAAGATGTTAAAGGAAAGGAGTGCGAGCCGTAAGAAATCCCTCTTGAGCCAATCAGGATTCAGATTAACACCTCGGTCGCCGCCGATTGGCGGGATCGGAATGAAAGACCGGCCGCTGTTTTTGTCAGCGGCTCCGGGCCCCACGTGGGTACGAGCCGATGGTAGCGCGCTGATTGGTTAAAAGGGGTCCGCGAACGTCAGGCCCCGGCACAAGGGGAGCTGTGATTGGGTACTCACCCCGCCCCTGCGTTGGCCCCTCCCCGTTCCTTGTTCTCACTTGGCGGAAACATCCCAGCGCGAGCACAAAGCCAGCGCCCTCGGCTCGTCGCCTCGCATCTATCAGCCAGTGCGTGAAACTAGCACGCCTCTGACATTTTGTACCGCACCTCTTAACAGCCCTAATATGACTTCTTTTAAAAAACATGATTATTAGATATGATATTTAACTCTACATCGCCACCCCGTCTCTGCCTGCAATACAAATGCCGCTGTCGGCATTTTATGATGTTATTTTTTTATGTTCTGCCCCTCCACTGTAGTGCGTCTTTTCGAGAGACAATCGGGCAAATCGGTGTTTTTGCAAATACGGAGTGGTTGCGCACCTAGAACATTCAAGCACGCCGGAAATTACACGTGTAAGGATCCCCGAAAACCTTGGAAATGAGACCTGGGAGAAGCGCTACGCGTTTTCTTCACCCATTTTCCATTAGTGGGCCTGACGGGCCAGAAATCCCCATTATCCAAGCCCACGAGGGGCTCAAACCAGCCCAAACTGATTCGTGAAACACGGCTTGTGTAGAATTGAGACACTCTGGGAAAGTGGAGGGCTTCATGACGCCAAAGACCTGGCACTTTTTCACATCAGTTACAAGGGCAGCTCTCGCACGTTTTAAAAATTATTTTAATGCATAAACGGCAGTAATTTACACATCTTTCCTTATCCCCCGCCCGCGCAGTTCTGAGTCAGTGACACGCAGCAGCTCCTGGTCGAGAAGCGCGGTGCCGTCTTGCAGGTGCGCGGTGGGAAGACGGGACCAGACGGACGAGGCGGAACCAGCGCCGGGCTGCGGCCTGGTCAGAGGTAGGAGGTCGCCGGCGGCAGGCGCAGCCGCAATGTATTGTGGGGAAATGAATGATCAAATACCCCTTAATTAGTTGAAATCAACTACCGCCTTTAACACGGAGACAATTGAATGAGGTGTGCAAAACGTCATATTTTGTTGCGACGCTTTCAAGTTAGCGTGGCATTCGGAGACATTCACCCGGTGCTTGAGGTGCGTTCGGCGGCTTGCTGTGCTCATCTGGTCAGTGGTCCGGCGGGTTTAACGCGAGTTGTGCGCCCCAAGCCCCGCTCTACAGAACAGGACGAACCGCGCTGTGTTTCAGAGTCTCTGATTCCTGTTCAGACGCAGGTGCAGAAGTTCCCCCAAACATTTCATTCTTTTTTTTTATGACCGCCAAAAAAAAAGTGGAAACTGCATTTTCTAAATGGTGGGGGGGGGCACGAGAGTGCTTTCCTTTCCTGGGAGCTTTAGGGAACTTGTAGGTACAGAGGTTCTAAGAAAATACACGACGCTTCTGATCCTTTAATGCAAAAACTCCAAAAAAGGGGCTTCTGCGTTTATAGTGGTAAACTTCACTTTCCTCACCCGTTTTGAGCAATCCTTCTCTACCTCGTCTTCAGAGTGTGGAACTGTAGTATACACTGCACAGGTAATACAAGGTAGGCCCAATAATCCTCAGCAGTTATCTTCACAAAAAGTGCTGCTTGTTCAATTTCAATTTGCAATTCAAGGTGCTTTATTAGCGTGACCGATGGGTACAATCAGAGCAAATAAAAATAATAAAATCAACAGATATATTACAGACAGTTACAACAAAGACATATAAAATATTTACATATACTGTAAACATATTGAGCATTATTGGGAGACAGGCTCACTGTTCCTCAGGCTGGGACAGGAGATCACATACTGGGCTGCCAGTTCAACTGAGTTCCCTCCTCCCTCCCTCTCCCAGTAGGATTGGGACCCGTTGTGATTCTGGCAGGTGTGGGAACTCCGGGATTAGATTTCTGAATTTAGGGAAGAATGTTGCTCTAATCCCAGACTATCTGTCACAGTGCAGTGACAGTGCGTGTTTCTCAGAATCATCCACTAGGTGGTGGAATATAGCTGGTTCTGTTTTCCCCTGGGGTCTCTAGGAGCTGACTGTACTCTCTGGGCTTCCTCTGCCTTTAAATACTGTGTGCGGGCTATTGTTCTGAAGGGCTGTGACTGTGGAATGTCATGCCTGTGTAGGCACCACAGTAGGGTCTTTGTAAAGCATGTTAATAGCGATGATCCGCAAGAGGTCTGTGACATCCGTGATTTTCATGTGTAGCCTGTAAGGCTCATCTTGCCCAGCCGAGCGGCCGCGGAGTTTGATCTGGGAAACTAAGAGCTGTAAAACTTGTGAGCTGCAGTCTGGGGCTGCATGTGCATCACAAGTGAGGCTGAGGATTAAAGACCAGCGCTTGCTGGGTCACATGTACTGTAGAGGTCAACGTCCCGCGCCCGTCCAAATTTAGCGCTCTGCGGTTGCATTCATGGCGAAATGGTGGGAATGTGCACTAAAGCAGTACTGAATCGCTCACTCTCGGGCCTGTCTTCCCCCTCTTGAAATCTGATATTTTGTTGGGTTTAGGTTGAGGAGTGCTGTTGAAAGAACAAGTTCGAAAAGGGTCCCCTGAGCAAAGCCTGTCTGAGAACTAATGCTTTATATCTGAGCCTCCAGCTGTTTGGATTTGCACACGCACAGGGCTCTTTGTTAGGTAGGCTCTTCGGTGAGGTGTAAGGGTGATTTAAAGCGTTTAAATAGTGCACACCTTTCTGTGGCGGTCCCAGCAGAATGCAACGTTTGTGCACGCTAGGCCTGTTTATGTGAGCGCGCGCTAAGAGTTTAATGTGTCTCCCTGCTCACACACAAACATTCAGTCTCTGGCTGTGGAAACTCGGAGAGCCTGTCAGATTAATGGGGAGCCCTGCCTCCCCGAGAGGCACGGCCAGTGAACACACCGTTTGCAGAGAGACGCACTCTTCTCGCTGCTGAGTTAATGCCACTCACCGCCTCGGCGCTGCTTGCACAATCTGCACAGGCCTTCCCCTCAGGCCCCGGACGTGGATTAATGTGTTTAGTGCAATTATTTAATTTATTACTGTCCTGGGCCTTTTCAGATAAAACCATTATTCAGGTTGCTAACCATTATTACCTTACAGAATCCAAGCACAGGGCTTCAAAGGTAAAGACACAACACCCTCATTTGTTCATGATCTCCCATTGTGTCTTATCCAGCTCCTCCTTCAGTGGCTCAGTACAGCCAAAGCAATTTAAACACCCACACCTCATCATTCCTTGTTTCCTTTATTCTTATGCATGACTGAAATAAGGCAGTACAGGTCCGATCACTTCATTTCAACCAGACGAAAAGATGTTCCTTTTTTCCCCTGACTGTTACTGCTGTTTCTCCAACAGGTTAGTTTCCTCTGAGCCTTTGGCTTTTGGCAGCTGTTCAGGATGTGAGGAAAGGCATCTTCCTGGATGATTTTCAAAGAGCTGCCTTGCCTTCAGTTGCGTGCAATGTCAGGGTAGAAGTAAACGCGCATCGACATGCATGTGATAGGGTGGCTGGGCTGCCGGGCTGTGGTTACCAGCCCTTGTGAGCTCCCTGCCCGTCGGTCTTGCTTGGCGCGGTGTTCCTGACAGCCACAGGCAGTGGTACCGGTACAGCTGTGGTTGTGCTGCTGCATGGCCTGATAGCCTCCTTGCCAACCGATGCCCTCCTCTGCAGCTCCCTGCCCCCGTCCCATCAGGGCAGGGGGCACACCAGTCACATGGTCCCCAGTGAGCTGCCTGCAGACAGTTGCTGGGCTGAGGCCTGTCGTTTGCAAAGGGAAAAAACTAGCCTAAAAGAAGTTTTCCAGTAAATGTCTGTTTAGAAAGCAGGACCACCTGCAGGAAAGGCCGTGGCTTGGGTTATAACTAGGGCTACGGTGTCAGCGTGGAAGTCACAGAGGTCAGGGCACAGCACAGTTTTAAGAGACGTCCACAAAGTCTTGAAAGATCCAACAAGTGTTAGGTTTGAGAATAAAAGACCTCTTCTGTTTCTTGACAAATACACTCGAAACCCACCCCCCCCACACACACACACACACATTTTCTTGCCCCTCTTGGGGGCTGGGCCAATCAGATTTCCTGTTCCCGAGCAGAGAGGTCTGAGGTGGGGAGGATGGGATGTTGTGGAGCAGAATGGAGACTAGGACGGGCAAGCCGAGATGCAAGGGAGATCCAAAGAGAACATTTCTTGAAAGCATGCAGCGTACCTGTAGATGCCAGAAGAAAAGTAAGCTCCAACAAACACATAGTGCCTTGCATAAAATTAAGACGCAGGGCCTTAAGTCTGCTGTCTACAAGACGGGTGAAAGTGTAAAAAAATGAGGAAGCAGTTTACTGGAAGAGCCGAAGACCAGAGACTTCTCCGAACAGAGGTTTAAAGATTTACAGATTTACGTTCTGCACCAGTAACATTTCGCTGCCTGTCCTGGACAACCCTGCTATGAAAATCTATATGGAAACCAAAAACTTTACCTTAAAGAAGCTTCTGTCATGCCTGTTGTGTCATCTCCGAAAAGCTGTAATTGTATGTAAATTGACATTTTTCACTCTACAGTTAATCTTATCAGTGGTCAGAGTCATATTCTGTTGTTTAATGTGGTTTTAAAAAGCTTTTGTATTGATGTAGTGAAAACCCACCTGCACCTACTTTTCTGTGTTACTGTGGTAATTTTCCAGTAAACCTGTTTATGATGTCTGATAAAAATACCCGCCTCAAAATCGTGGCCCTAGTCATCATGGAGAGCAGTGGTCCACATATTTGTTTGCCATGTTAAAACATTAATTCGTCAAAGCCGGTATTTCTTTCCAATTTGACGGTCGTACCCCCTTCTCAGTCCTGCTCCCTTGCCCATGAAATTTGTAATTCTAGAGAGACCTCCCCGGTCCAAACAGCAAAATGTGCTCGGAAACGTTTTTTTTCCCGATCTCATCTGCGAGTGGGGCTGCCGCCGCGAGGCAGGAAATGCGACGGAAACCGCGCGGCCCCTGCCTCGTTCTCATGCCGCCGCCATTGTGCTACCTTCAGCCCAAAGGACGGAGGCCTGCGCCTTTTTACCGCGTTGTGGGGTTGCCATGGAAGCCACTTAGTTAAGCCCTGCTGCTTCTGATGGGCTGCCCAATCACAGCCTCCCTGTCTCCTCCAGCCCAGGTCACGCTCAGCCCTAAAACTGCCCGCAGAGCCTGCCTCGTATCCCCTGAGGGCCAGGAGGCCTTGCACAACGGCCTCGGAACAATAACCGGCTTTGGTTTGTGACCTTATTAACAAAATAACCGCATACGTCATTTTCCTCCTGACAGAAGGCAAGAGTGTCAGTGATGAAAGACGCTCAATGTCATAATTTGTCTGGGCTTGTTGTTTCAAGAGAGCTGGACACTTTGTCTTGATCAAACCAACCCCCAGCTCCTCCAGCAGCTCCCTGCTCTGTGTTAATACCGCCTGATGAAGGAAAGAATTCTTTCAGGTTGAGTACTCTGAGGCAGACCAAGTATGCGGCCTAGCTTTGCCTGGAGAAGTGTGTCCACAGCACTATGTTGGTGATTAAAGGGCATTTCTCAGACTCTACTGGTATGTAAATTTAATAAGGGTGTACCTGAAAGGTAGCAAGATTAGTACCTCAATCTTTGTTGTATCGTTCCTGGAACTTTCTAGATATACTGTAGGAGACATACTCGAATCGTAAAAGAAGTTATGGCTAGGGGGGGAATAAATCATTTAAAAAGTGTTCCGCGCGGCTTAGGAGGCATTTACACATAAACACAAGTTTGCTGCGTGTTTGAGATGTTTTTGTGTTTCACAGGGGTGGTGGCTGCGCCGTCGCCGAAGAACAATCCTCTTCCCAGCCCTAAGGCCCTTTCCGTCGTTATCTGCTCCAGAAAATCCCGTGCAGCTGTTCCCAGTTCAAAGGCTCGTGTAAGGAAAGAATGCAGCTCAAATTTCCAAATCCGCCTTTTTGACATCCAGTGCACGCCTTCCCTTTCTTCTGGAGTTGTATGTATAAATGTATATACAAGGGCACATAATACCTGGGAAAGTATGTACCAAGCAACAAGGCAACACACACATGTTGCACATTTCCCTAGAGCAAAGCCGTGCTATGGCAGGGCTGTTAGTCCCACCTGCTCTGCGTGGATCTTAAAAGGCGGCATGTCTCCAGGTTTTGTGAAGACCGCGGAAGATGTCAGAACCCCTAGCTGCGATACCTGGATTGCAGTGTGCTCCGGTAGATACCAGAAAGTCTACTGTTCATTTTCCTTGTTTCTCTTGCGTGATTTGTCACTGTCTCAGACACGGGCGGTGGAGCAGGTTTCTGCGTGGCCACGTGCCGTGACATGCTTGTGTTCCAGATTGTCCCCTCATTCATTTCCCAGCTCTGATCCCATCTTTTCTCAGGCATTTTTCTGGGGGGGGCGGGGGGGGAGTCAGTTTGTAGCAACAGGGAAGCACTGCAAACACACCTGTGCTTGACAGAAGTCCATCTCGTCCAGTTGGTGTTCACCTGTGCATGCCGGAGAACCTGGGAAAATCGCATTTTCCCGGAAGACGTGTCTTTGCTTTCCGATGCTCACGAACAAGTGGAGGCCATTCAACCCATTTTGCTCATGACTTTGTGATGACGTCACCTTCCCAACAGTTCATTCCATAGAGGCAGTGGGGTCTTCCAGTAAGCTGCATGCCGTGTGAGCGTTATCATGAGAAGTATCGGAAAATACAATAAATATAATAGAAATCATTCTTGCCCAAGATACCTTTCATAAGGCACTTGCCTGTTTATGTGTGCGGTATCTGCAAAATGCCAACTTATCATGGGAGTGTAATAAGAGAAGCAATAACGGAGAAGGAAAAATGTGATAAAAATGACAAGATATGGCCTTTATTATTTCAGCCTAATGTATGCACAATATTTCTCCTCCTAAAGCAGACCACCCTGGTGCAGTGTGGGGCGTCAGGGCTGCACACAGCTCGACTGTCACTCTGTGTGATTCAAACCAGCATCGCTTAGCGCCAGTGGGCACGATCAGGAGCAGGCCAATCTATTGTCATTTTCTGTCCTTACATGGCCATCATTGCTGTAGAATTTATCACAAAGCAAGGAGGTAAAAGGAAATAAGGAACCTGCCCGTGGTCCGTAGGTTCCTTATTGCGAGCACCTTCGATTATAGCACACGTGCGTAACTGAGGGTGGCGGCCGTTCCCCGAGGCGTGCCAGAGATGGAATCAGACCAGAGGAATCGGAGCCATTACCGTGCCATCAGGCATTGGAGCCGAGTCCCGAGAGGTTTCAGTTGGGTGGAGGGCGCCTCGCAGTTTGTTTCCGTTGGCGCAGCATTACGGAGTTATGAGGTCTGGTCCAGCGCTCTGGCATGTTCCCACTTGCTCTGCTGTGGGTGGGGATGTGCCTTGTGGCTCTGAGGGTCTCCCTCTGGGAAAAAGTCTGAGGGTGCATGGGTATGGTGTCTGAACTGAGTTCCTGCCCTGCTAGGACTGTCTAAGGAGGCAGGATTTTGAATCAAGCTTATGAAACTTGGAGATAGAAGGCTGACCCCAGTCAATTGCATTCTCTCTAATGCTATTACACCAGGGATAGCAAGCTTAATTCTTGGAAGACCTAGTATCTTATGGTTTTGTGGTCCAGTATGAGTTAAATAATTGACCTAATTATTATGTAAATTAGACTTATGTATGTTACTTTTAAATTTACCTTTTGACGGTTGATTACTGAAAAAAATGCCCTTCAGTAAAAGCACAGTTACCTATCCAACACATTCAGAACTGGTTAGAAGTCTTAGCGATCATGATGTTAATAAGACCAGCTAGAGCATGTGACTGCTAGCTCAGGAAAAAGGAAAAAGACACCAGGCCCAGCGGGAATTGAGTTTGATGTCCCTGCTCTGTGCTGTAGGGCGTTTGCTTCACTCCTTGTATATAAAGGATGCACTCAATGTGAAGTATATAAATACTGATTAGGCACTTCCTGGACTCTCTTGACAAAGTTTGGCAGAATGCTGAGTTCTGTTTGATTACAGCTGTCCGTCATGAACACAAGAAGAAAAGTGTTTCTAAAAGTGCTGTGTGTTGACATCCCAGATACACCCTTTTTCTCAACCTAGTCCCATAGACAACCTCACGGTTTGAGAAAGCAGCTCACACGCACGAGAGTGTATCCCACTAAAAACACCTGTGCTGCTCTAGAGTGAGTGCAGATGCTGTAGCTGCAGGGTACTGGTTAGTGCATGTTTAGAATATTTGCTGCGTTTACTTGATATCTTATTTATTTATTCATTCAATCAATTAATCCAGGTTTTAATTCAGAGGGAAATGAACCCTGCACTAAAAGATTTATTACCCATTGTAATAGGGTGCCGAGAAAACAGCATGCTATCTGTGATTAAATGCCGTTCTGTAAATGTCACTGATTTTAATGCCATGTTGCTGGGGTGAATTTTTTGTTTGGCGTTAATGGTAAGCGAATGTCTACTTGTTGTACTTCAATTTCATTGTGTACAAACTATCTGTTTTATGGTTTTTGATTTGGTAGCAGAGCAGGCACATTGGTGAAAGCCTAATTCTTTTTTTTTTTACTTCTGCTAGTGTTTGCTGAGGAAGGGTCTTCAATTATTAACCCCCGAACTCAGTGGACACAGGCCTGCTGCCCAGTGTCAATAGAGACGAAGGTCTCCAGCATCTGGCAGTGGGGCACATGCAGTATATAATGGGCATGTTGTTGTGATTCTCTGCACTGGGGTTTAGACAGGCCTGACATATGGACCGAGTGCCTTGTCTCTTAATGGAAGAGTGTCTCTTTCACACCCAGCCACAATATAAATTACAGGCAGCAGGTGTGTGGGATGGGTGCAGCCTTTCCAGAGAAACACTGCAGGTTTATATGCGAGATCAGCCACTGGGCAGGCAGACCATACTATCACTGCGTTGTAGAACTGTCAGCTTTACTGGAACAGAAAGAGAATGTAAAAGAACCGCTTCAAGAAGAAATGCAGAAATATTACAGCGATATGCATATCTATAGTCCAAGTTCATTTTAATTGAAAACCATAGCCTGTGGTATGAGAGGAATATGTAACAGTATATGAACAGGTGTCTTCTTGAACTTGAACTTGAACTTTATTGCCATATGTAACCGGTACTGGTACAATGGAATTCTTACTTACAGAAAGTCTCTCGATTGTAAAACAAGTGTAAAAAAGTGTACTGGACTGCCTGCTTTATTGTTGTGGTCAATGAAAGGAGGCCTACAGTGTAAAATATGTCATGTCCCAATGTCTAACTTGATAAAATGGGTACAACAGTATAGTACTGTCATACATTTCAACTGTGATGTCTTTTTATCACTACTGCTAGTAAATATTGTCAGAATTGTATGGAAATGAAGAATTAAATATAATTTCTTTTCTTGCTTGCGCACAGTGCGCACGTGCCTATTTGAACCGCTCGCTCCTTGACCAATTACATTCTGTTCATAATGGATTTTGTTTACCGTGTTCTTGAAGGGAACTAAACAGAGCAAACCGAATTAGCAGAGAAAAACTGACTTATTAACTTATCAAGTTTAAGTGCTGTAATGAAACCCTGTTATATATTGCCACAATCCTTTAAAAAGTAGCTAACTGCGTGTCCAAGATAAATCACCAATGCCCTTCAAGTGATTGGGAGCCCAGAGGATTGTGGGAGCCTGGAGAGAGAATAGGAACATAATGTGAAAAAAATGTATTGCTGGCATGTACTCGTAATAAACTTGCTTAATTGGGAAATGTGTCTCTGGGGTTGGAAGTGTTAGGACAAGCTGAAGATGAACTTCAATAATAACTGTTTTGGATCACAGTTTTTTTTTAAAAATCACTGTTGTATCCTGTAAGAAGGGTTTTTGGCCTACTCCCATCTGGCACCCTGAAGGAGAAGGCTGGCCCATTCTTCAGCAAGAACATTGGATGTAGACAAGTACCTAATACCGACTAAATGAAAAAATCCAGCTACTGTAGGTTTTCAGCTGTTCCTAAGATGATTGAGTCTGTTTTTGATTAAAGCACAGGAGGGTTTAGAACAGGCCTAACATCACTGAAGACAAGTGAGCATTTGTAAACTGAGGCTTGACTGAATTTCCACCAGTCAAAAAGACTGTTGTGGTTTAATTGGTTTCTTTAAATAATTGCTTTAAAGTTAAGCCACCACTTTACAGAGAGACTACTAAATGCGTAACAGCCGTAACCTCTAAACAGGTGCTGGAATGAGATGGCTTCGTGCATGGGAAAAAGCTTCACATTAAAGATGCTATGTTTTAATGGTTGTTCTTCACATGCAGGTTCTGATTTGTAATGCGAACATTTAATTGCTAAAAAGTCGCTAAAGAAATCGCGTCCATGTGCACCTGAGATGGATTCTGTTAACCATTCATTGATTCAGTTAGGGAAGCTTTAACAGTTTTCTCTTTTGTTAGCTGTGGTCCTGCTGTAAGCACAAGGGCTCCGTGCGTGAGAGTGAAGCAGAGGTTACAGATGAATTCCTTGTGTTTATACAGTGCTTTTTCATCTCGAAAGATCTCAAAGAGCTTTACACAGGAAGGGAGCCACTTAATCCCCCAATGTAGTGCAGCACCCATCCAGTTAATGTGTTGTAGCCATTCAGCGCCACCTGCCCCACTGCACAGCACTGTGGGGGACAGAGTGAGAAACTATACCAGTTTAGATTACCCAGATTAGTTTGGCCAGTCCCAAAAGGATTTTACCAGAGTTAACACCCCTACTTGTACAACCAATGTCATGGGATTGAAAATGACTATGTACTGAGGAACTCCACTTGATCATTTAATCAAAAACACCTCCTCCTACAGCACATTGACACCTGTCATTGTACCGGGATGAAAAACAAAACAAAAAGCATTTGTTTGGAAATTTAGGTCGAAAGGGAAGAGTCTCATCTACTGGTCTGCCAACACCAATAACAGTAGCATCCTCCCTTGAGGTCTCTCATCCCAGCACTGATCAGACCCAACTTTGCTCAGCTTGGGAATAATTAAGATGGAAGTTAAAGTGCCCATGACTATACTGGGGCATTAGGACCCACACAGACCACAGGGTGTGAGCGCCCCCAACGGGCCCCATTATCACCTCTTCCAGCAGCAACCTTAGCTTTCCCAGGAGGTCTTCCATCCAAGTACTGACCAGTACTGACACAGGCTGAGCGTCAGTGGGCTACCAGTTGTGAGTTGCAGAGTGATATGGCTGCTGGTTGTATCATCTGAGAAGATCAGCCTATAAGCTGGTAAAGCTGTTGTCAATAGATATGAAGCTCCTTGAAGGACCAATGGAACGCCACCAGGGTGTGAGAGGTGCTGGCGACACAGGATGATCTACCTTGATGCAGACAAAACTATTGTTGCTGTTCACCTTGGTCTTGATCTATTTAGCAGCAGGAGGCTGGATGCCGTGCACCACATTTGTAGGTGTGGTTTACCATATTTACAGCAAGGGAGACGCAAGGGAGAGAGTTTTTTTTTTAGCTCAGGATCCATGGCACCTTGTGCTGAAGGAATACATGAAGAAGGATGTCCCACCACTCTGAGCTGAAAGGCTGTCAGAGGGAATTCCGGAGAAGCCAGAGGTGAGAGACCAGGAAGTTTTGGGACCTAATACTTACTCGTGAGGAACTGGGCACTGGTTGTCCTAATGGTTAGATTGAAGGAAGAGTGAACTCATTGTTAGAGCGATGGGGCTGGTCTAGGAGCTGTCTGCTAGATGCCAACCAGGACTAGGAGCCCCTGGCGAACCAGGAGATAAAACTGCAGCACCTGTTGAAAATGCACATAAATACGTAGAGAACCCCAGTCTGGAACTGAACCCAGGGCCTCTGAGCTGGCTCCTGCCCTAGCCTTCCACCCGGCGAGTCGCTTCTGGATGAGTGGGCTTGTTCGCCTCGCTTGGTCTTGCAGTGTAACTGAGGGACCGAAGGGTTGTGAAGGCAAGGTTTCGTGCTGAAAACTGAGGCGTCAATGAGGTGGCTGTCGTGGAAGAACGGCAGTGGGTTCAGCAAACGAGTTCTGCAACTCGGCAGAACCTGCTTACCCTGGTTTTGGAGCTCATTTCCTTCTGCCTGAGGTGAGCTGGGAGAGGAGTGGGGGGGAGGGGTGAACTGTTTTTTCAGTCATGCTCTGGAATCCTGAGATGGGATCTGCGCTGTCCAAGCTCCCCTCAGTGTGCTCCATTATTCTCTGAACTTCAAAGGGTTAAGAGCCTTCAGGCGTTTTAGTCATTAAGCTCTTTAAAACCACAGTAAATCAACGAAATGTTTGCCTGAGCAACTCTAATCATCTATTAAAACCTCCATTACTGTGCATGTGTATCAAGCATTGTCTGTAAAGTGATATTTGCAGATCCTGCTGATAAAGCGCACCTTAACCCTTTGCTGTGTGTTTTTCTTGTGGATTTTAAATGGAGCGCTGACTGGCGATAAATGTCCTCAGCACCCATCGAAAGTTGCTTATGTGTATTCATGCTTGAAGCCATTTGGCTCTATGATAATATTCCCAACAATATGCACCCAGGAACACCTATTGTATACATTTCTGGAGCTCAGTTTCCATTGACATGGGAACGATGCTGTACCATATTTTAAGATGGAAATGGAAGATAGTTTTCTGTTGTTAATGCCAGTTTCATTGTGCAAAGGATTTTTGTTGGAAAACCCAGTGTAATGTACAAATGGACAATATTTTATAAAGGACATTACAGTCTGTTTCACAAAAACATGAAAACATGAACACGTGGAAGATAAAGGTGGAACTTTACAAGGCCTTTTGGCCTCTGATGTCAAACATTCTACTAAAGCTTTCAAAATGTGTTTTCAAACAGAGTGCACATGCTGTAGTATGGGCCTGAGATATGCCAAACTTATATGAGTTATAGACGAAAATATTGAACAGTTGGTATTCTAATTCTTAAATGAACGGGTCATTAAATGGGTCGCCAGGATTTGACAGAACACCTGACTGTGCTGCAGTCGCACTTGAAAAGAATTCCAAGAACTGTAGCAGAATTCTGTTTAGTTTCATTAGAATTCACAGCTTGCCTTCAGGGAAAACTGTCTCTTGGAAAGAGATCAAATGTATTTCTTTTAAAATTGTAATTTTTAAAACAAAGTGCCTCCTTGTTTTGTGGCAAGGAATGGGATTCAGACAGTTCGTGGCAGGGCAGACTAGTGTTTCAGTGCTGTGCCTGTGATGTTTTTTAATAACCATGGCCAGCTCATGAAGAAGGCTCACACGATTTATGCCACATTGCTGTAATTACACAGCATGAATGTTTATTACTGTTTTTTAATGGTGGAATATGAGAGGAGCAAATATGCGAAGGCTAGCATAAAAAGGTACCCAACGGATATTTTAAGCAGTCTCTTCATTTTATTTGTCCAAATTTAGTTCCTATGTCACTTCCTGAAAGGGCAAGCAAAAATAGGCGAGAAAATTTCAGTAAACCGAAGATTCTTAAAGCAACGTCTGCTACTGACACATATTTCTGTTTACTCAGACAGACACCTTGTAGGAGGCGCAAGGCAAACTGTTAAATAAATGTAATTACTTAAATTTAGGTGTTCGCTTATATTCTTCATTTTTCAGCTGTCAAAATACAGCTATTGGGTTTTTCTTTCTAAACTTTGGAGATCATTGTGTACTCACTGATTTTTTTGCTTGCAGATTTTCTGCCCAATAAAGTATTGATAATGCCTTCACATGACTGAAAGCGATGGTTTTACACTGATTTGGTTTATTTGAAATGTGCCCCGTATTGAAACAATTTAATTGTTTAAGGTAATCAAGGTGGAAAATGACAGAATTATCAGACTGAATTTAACTTCCCAGAAATGCATGATCCATTTGTTTAACATTTGGTTACACTTGCACAATAAGCCCACTCCGTGAAATGCAATGACACAAGATTAGAATGATGTAAGCTATAATAATGACTGAATGGCTAAAACTAGCTATGGTCTTTCAAAAAAACAAACCTGTTTTAAATTCCAGTTTTCAGGTATGTACATTTTTCTAATGTTTCATCTTAAGATGACAGAATATTTCAACAGGTTCAGTCTGTGAGAATTGACAATATTTGACAATAGTTTGTTTTGGCATTTTAACAAAAGAATATGCATTGATAGTGATAAAGAACAGCCCACAGGCAAAATCAGGAGATTTTGCCTGAGACTTTGTAGTGCCTCAGATTCAGTGACTCCACCATATAAAGCATTTTATAATCATTTGTAAAACTTCCTTATCAATGAATTCTTGATATTTTAAATCCTCCAATAATTTAAGATTTCGTCTGAAGAATCTATACTTTACTGCAGACATTGCAGAAAAAGACTGCAGAAGGCACGCCATAAGCAAATTAGAAAACTTAACGAAATGAGAAAAGGTTATTTGACTCGTCAATGGTACTCTTGTTACTAGAACTTAATTGATCCCAGAGCTTCTTTAAAGGAGCAGAATGAGTCAGAAGATACATCAGACCTTGATAACGTGTTCAATATACTTACACCCACCACTCTGCATCGGACACGATCTCCTGCTCTCGACTGAGTGTAAGCAGTACACCTGCCAAGTCAAGCCAAGGGGTGTTTTAGCAGTTTACATTTTTGTGTATCGTTTAAGTAATTACTTTGTTTCAGTATCCACATTGTAAGACTTGGGTTGTTGGAAATTTTTCTTTTTTTCCTATACTCTTATATTGCAAGTGTCATCAGCAAATAGCTGTGCTTTATCACAAAGATTAAGCTCTACTGGAAAATCACTCTTATTCACACTGGTGGAGTGAAAAAATCTTGATTGTTATACACTGGCCAAACGTCATGAATTCAGTTATATGTGTTTTAACTGTCGTATTAGTCAGAGGGAGATCAATCGCACTCCTGGATGATGCAGATATACGGTCCATACATGCCCGGTAGTTTTTGTCCTTGTTTTAGGTACTGTACTTTAATCATGATCAACACTCAACACTTTGCATTCTCTTCTTTTGTTTTCAATGACGTTGGAGTCAAAATCGTTTGTGCTAGTGTTATATTCCGCATTATCGCAGAGGGCTTCCTGCGAAAAATCTTAAAAGAAATGCAGGAAATCCCTCCAGGATTCCAACTAACCCATTTGGGGGCATTGTTTGATGTGGTTTTTACCGCAGGTTTGCCGTTTGACTAGAGAAAGAACATTAAAATCAATATTGCTGGGATCAGCTGCTGCCACCCAGACCTGGGGCTCTCCCTCTCAGAAGGCCTCGTTTCCATGGAGACGCAAACAGAGCACAAGGCAGCCTGCAGGTGATTTCCTCCGCTTCTTCTTTGACAGCTGAATGGGTCAGTTTAAATCCCCTTTCAGTCTTTGCCCATGCTTGGAAGGAGCCAAGACAGAGCTGAACCCAGACCTTATTGAATGCCTTGTTCTCAGGTGCCACAGTTGCGTCCTGCTTGAAACACAAACCAGACGTTTCTGCCACACACTCCCACTCCATCCCACTCTGAAATTTATCCCAGTCCGATTTTCCTCTCTCACTTTAAACCTTTTATCCATTAGGCCATCCTCCTCAATTTACAGTCCTGCCTCAATATCCTTTGAAAGCAACTTCCTAAAGGGCTTTTTAGTTCTCTAAATTAAAAACAAAGCAACATCCTTCTTCCTAGTTCCCTTTTTATTACCGCTCAGTCTTTAGCCAGCCTGCTGGGTATTTTGTGTCCCATTGTTTCTGAGCTAACCATCTGCTCCCGCAATTTCGTTGAACAACTCTTTCTTGCTGTAACCCATATCCTGCATGACTCAAACCCCAGTCGTTCAAGTCCAACCACTGGCCAGTGCCATTCGCAGGGCCTCCTGTAAACACAGAACCAGCTCCCTCCTGCCCCCCCGGGCCGAGGACAAGCCTGGCAGAGAGAGAGAGGAGGGAACAGGAGGCCGGCTCGGCCACAAACAGGTTTCATTTGTCTGTCATCCCTGGAGCCGGGGGGGGGAGGGGGGGCGTCGTGCACACCTGTGTTATCACAATGGCTGTTTTTCTTTCCACGGAGGAAGTTGAGAAATGGGAGGAGGGGTTAGGGTGTGTTGAGGGTCCTTTTGTTTTGTCGATTATGAAAATCTTATTGTGTTCCTTCTTGTCAGTTTTTTTTGGGTGTTGTTGTTCTTGAAACCCCTTTTTGAAATACCTGAAGAGCCACACAATGACTGTTATCACTCCTGGGCCACAGAACATTGTTTATCCCTCCCTAAGGCTCTTGTCCCTCATTCATCACCCCTTTTGCTTGCCTTCTATCTAACAGACATACCACACCTGCCTGTCCCTTACAGCAGCCCACTGTCAGGAATTCAGAAGCTTTTACCCAGGTAGATCAGTTGTTGTGTTTTTCCCTTATTGATGTCTTTTACTGATCAAACATTTTTAGAGTTACTTATCAAAATCTTTCAGGCATTCACATTTTGGAGCTTTACCTTAACATACTCTCTGTATTTTTGAAGTTTTGCAAGGCCATTCAGAGTATTTTACCAGGGGCTTTACTGTGGTTAAATATAATGCTTTTGGCATCCAGATTGCACTGTTCTGCTCGCGCCACGGTTGTCAAAATGACAGGCCCTGGTAAAGGAAATCCTTTAGTAAAATATCACGCTGTCAGAGCAGAAATGAATATTTAAACCTGTTGTACAAAATGTGAAGGATGGTAGGTGAGAGTATTGATTTGGAATCTAACCTTTCTGAAAGGTGGTAAAAGTGTCTGTTTTCAGATTCTGATCTTGGATACTGGGACATTTGAGCAAGAGTGTTCTTATGCAAAGCACACTAGCACTTGGGGGAGTGTTTGGACATACAGTACAATACAGTGGTTGAGGAATTTAAAGTTGGAAGGCTCTATCACAAATTTAGTAATTACCAGTGTTTATTGCCATCAAACATGGCCAAGAAACTGTTCTGTACACCTGCAATAATAGATTTCTTATCCATAAAGTACAGTATTTTGGCTGCCTTGATTGATTTTGGCAAAGAGGCAGAATTATTTATATCCTGGCTAAGCTCAGAAAATGATGATACCTGAACACAGCCATCAGAGGTTTAGAGTTCTAAAAATGTGTATACATTTCTGTTGTTGCATAATTCATTAAGGTCATTAAGGGTGCTTTTACCTCATTTCCTAATACACTTCTACAGTCATATAAGCAAAAGGTGAGCCAGAAAAATTTCCTCTGCAATTTGATGTGTCATGGTTTGTGTTCCATTGGGGAGCAGAGTGTTTGCTGCAAAAAAACAAGTACTGTAGAAGTTAATTCCACACTGAAAAGCAGAAAGAGGAAACATGATGCTTCAGCTGCTGAGCCTTCTTCAGGAGTGAAGAAGACACCTGAAAAACATGTGTAACAGCCAAACCCTTTCTGATTTGTCTTCTCTGCATTTAATACTGTATTTTTTTAAAGTGTGGCATTTTGTCAGCTCTTTGATCCTAAGGGTGAAGCTGACGGGAACGCCGTCCGTTCAGCAGTCGGGGAGCAGGCTGACCTGTGCAGCTGCAGAACGGTGACCTGGGCTTCGCAGCAGGTTAGCCATGCTGTTGTCACATGCAGTGAGGATGTCATGGCGGGTCTGGGAGCCAGCGGGTTGCAGTTTTCAAGCTGTGCTGAAATTCAGCTGCACAGTTCTGAACATGTGCCGCCCCAACAGTTCCGACTTCAAAATTCTAGTGAACTGAGTAGACATGCAAGTTTGTTCCTGTTCAGAAGTATACATGTATATACTGCACATCTCAAGAATCTGTAGCATTTCATCACCTTTATTTTTTTTTTTAAAGTATGAATAACAGATTGACATTAGTGCTTTAATGGCTTCCTCTTGCAAGCAATTAAAGTTGCGTGCAGCGACGGGACCATGTTAAGGCAGTTTATCTGCTGAGCACAATGGCTGTAAGCAGTGCGGGTTTAGGAGTGAGCCAATTCATCAGTTTGGCAGCTAGCGGATCCTTTGACGGACAGCTCTTTGCATTTACAATAAAGCGCGCCTCGCCATACTCCTGTGTGTGCTTGGGCAGGGGATCTTGCAGAGATGGGGCTTGAGGTGGGGGCAGAGGGGTAGGCGTCTGCCAGGCCCTAGAGCAGTGATTGTTGTCAGGAGAACCACGCAGCTTGAGCAGCAACACACAGCCAGGACCTTCATTACACTGACAAGATCACACAGCGGAATTCTAGGATGGGGTCTCCCGAGGCTGCTGTCCCGGAACACAGGTGTGAGGAAGCTGCTCCCTTCCCTTCTGTCTCCAAAGCGGTTAGTCAGCTGTTTTTCTCGTGCTAAATTATGTTGTTCTGTTTTTCTGGCGTTTTCTTAAGGTACTTTAAAACGCCTTAAAGGCATCATTATTTTGATGCTTCCAGGTCTTGGACTGATGTCTTTTCTTTCCCTAATCAGCAGTTTTTTTTTTATTTTTTTTATTGTTCTTACAAAAAATAATGACAGAGGCAAAGTAATGACCACAACTGTATACAGAGCAAAGCTCACCATCTCGTACCCCCCTCCCTTCAGGTTGAGGTTCATGGGTTTGGAGAAAGAAACGGGCTCAGAAAGCACATTGAAAGGGGTAAGGAGCTCCCTGGATGTAGGATTAAACAGTCAGTACGTGCAATGAGCTTAAAGGATTTGTGAATATCTCCCCTTGAAAAAATCCAAAATTGAGTCTCATTATCTGCCTCAGCTTCCTGGTTCGTTTTAAAATCTGTCCTCACTTGTTTAGCATTTCCATTTTTTTGTAGTTTCAAAGCATTCATTCAAGATGCAAGTACAAGTACGTATGTGCCAAGAAGAGCACTGGCAAATAGCCTGTTCTGCCAGGATACTCTCTGCTTTTCTTTCCTGGAGCAGAGCAGCCTTTGGATGTCGGTAGAGAGTGCCTAACGTGCCCCCGCTGAGAACTGCTAGCTGGCCTGGCTGCCGTGTGTTCTGCATTTGGTTTTGGGGTTTACAGTGAAAACCAAGGGACGATTTGTCTCAATTAGATTTTTATCCCGGTTAAGTAAAGGTTAATAAATGAACAGATAAATTAGTGAGACTGCAGCCTCGCCTGATGGTCTCTGGAGAACCCGGCACCCCCCCTACCCCCCATCCACAGGCATGTTAATGAAGCACGCTGGCTCCTTGTCAAACACGCGTTCTCATTAAAGACGTCTTCCTGACAGGTTATGAGAGAGATGGTGTCAGGCCGCGGCGATGCGATTTGTAAGTAACAGGTGAAAAATGAAAGAGGGAGGGAGAAGATCATACTGTTGATGCTCTGAGGCGGCCTCTCTTCCGAACCGTTGTGAACCTCACAGTATTGGTCTTTTGCAGCCTCTTTCCTGTTATTGTTGAGGGATTTGAGAATATCTTTGGTATTTCATTTGTTACACTTAAATCCAGCCTCCTGCAATACGTCCGAGTCATGATCCTGAACTCTTTATTTGTAGTCATGATCGGAGAGTTGCAAACTGATCTAGTTCTCTGTTGCAGCCAGGAAAGTTCAGAGTTATTGAATAAAACTAAGCCATGGACGGCGAATTTAGGTTTTCTACATTCTTGTGGTATTCTAGACAACTAGTAATTTTCATTGATGATTATCGTAGACCATACAGATTATTTGGTAATGAACCTTGAGTAGAACTTTTTTGCTAAAAGGAGCAAGAAGGGAATATATTGTAGTAGTGAAAGGTTTTCAAAGTCAAGCTGTTTTTTAGTCTTTCTATTATTATTATGATTACAGTCCTTCACCTATTCATTCAATTTGCCTTTTTCTCTCGTTTTGATGTCCGAGAGAGTCCCCGAAACTCATAAAAAAGGTAGTATTTAAACCTGTGGAGCTGTAAGGGTTGGAGTGTCCTGAATGTCATAACAACTCTACCCCAGGGTTTAGGAGAGGCTAGCCTGCTGTGATTCAAGCCCTGATGCAGAAACAGCTCTTTCTCGAGTAGTTTTCTCTTCAGAGACCCATTACACCGAAGCTATCTTGTGGATCAGCACAATTTTTTAAGCACAGGAATTTATCAGCAGCCACCACCTACTTCTTTTTAAAAAAAAACAAAAGACAAACACGCTTCACATATAAATACATACAGTACATATAAATACAGCAACATTTATGGTGCCCGGGCCTACGAAGCCGAACTTGTTCGCTGAGCCTTTTTCTGGAAGTGTGTCGCGACGGCAATGCTGGAAGAGGAACTTCCGTTAAGAGGCGGTGGAATATTTTTTTTTAAATATTTTAACACAACAAGCAGTGTAGTTTTGAGCTGGGTTTACGGAGATGGGTGGCAAGATGGCCAACACCTTAAGTAAGGTACATAGCCTTGTCCCCATGACGACAGACAACTGCATGGCCTTGTGGCTGAAGCTGTGGCACTGAGGGCAGCACTCGAATCTGTGACAGATGGAGGCATCGTGGCCTGGTAGTTACTGCTGAGGGACTGGGAGCAAAATCGGGTGTCCTTGGGTTTTCCCTGAAGGGCAGTGGGGAGCAGAAAGCGGTAGAAGCCAGTTTTTTTTCTGTTATTGTTTTCAGGCAACTTCTTCAAGATGACAAAGGACCCTGTCGCAGGGTTTCCATCATCTGCATGTGCCTTCCTGTTACCATGGGAACCGCATGTGCCCACTACTGTGCAGTAATTTGTACAGTGATTGCTGCTATCTATTAAGGAAAAAAAAATGATAAAAATTATTAGCACACAGTAATGTTCCAAGACCCTGCACTGCAGGTTTTTTTTTGGTACGGTTTCTTCCAATTTACCTCATTTAACATGAGAACCTTCTCCTGTCAGTGTTTATCAGGAAGGAGTGAGTGGCAGATGACAGTAGGACACGGGCACACGCAGATGCAAGGGCTAGAACATGTTGCACACACACGTGCGCGTGCACACACACAGTCGCTTTGACTGTGCCCAAGCACGCAGTCACCCGATGTGCTCCCTCTGTCTCACCTGCGCCACTCTCAGTCCACAGAGCCATGCACGCCCTTGAGAGTGTCTGCGGACAAAAGGTTTTCTGAGAAGGACCAAACAGTAAGACAGATAAAAAAAAAAAAACTTGTTCTGGGACCCCGTAATGGTCTTTAAACATGAAAACACAGCACACTAGGTCTCCTGCTGCAGCCTTTGTGCTGTGATTGACTACCTGTCTGGCCCTCCCCCCCATGTCGGCCTATGGCCTGGGGTTGAGTCTCTGGACAGCCTGCGGCCTAGCTTTTCCTCCTTGCTCCTCACTCGACAACTGAAAAAGCAGCACGGAAAATGTAAAACACCCCCCCCCCCCCCATGAAATACACTGCCCTTGTTGCCTGTGCCTAGACCCAGCCTGGTGTGGCCTACGCCAGCCCGGAGGGGAGGGGCGTTGGTCGGCGCGTTCTTTAGCGTGAAGCCACATTCCTCCCCGCGCCTCTCTGCTCCTCTCTGCGCGTCGGCGACGCCAGCGCCGCTCTGTATCAAAGCGGGGGCCCCTGGCTGTGGTGACTCCGGGGTTGTGTCTGCGGAAGGGGGGGAAAAGGGATTAAATGTGGGCGAAATGAGGGTGCCGACTCTTCAGAAGCATTTGAAGTGCTGGCGCTCGTGTTGTCGATGCCAGGTCCCACAGTTCCACAAATCCAAGAAAGGCGAGAACTCCGACCTTTTCGCAGGTTGACTGCAAAGACTTTTAGAGGTTTTTGGTCACGGCCTGATTTGCTCAAAGGCCTATCGCACTTGAACTTGTGCAGTTTGTGGTCCATTTCTTTTCTGTTCCTCACTGAAGCTGAAATTGATCGGGGTCAGTCTAGGAGCTCTGCCCATGCAGTCAGAGCATGTTTAGGGTGGCGGTGATGTTTCAGCGATGAATGGAATTGCATACCATGTTTTTGTGAATGTAATAAGTGGGTGTCTGGGAGTTTTTAGGGCCGCTGGCAGTGTCAGGTGATAGCAGAAGAAAAACAGAGGGGCGGTGGTTTTCTAACATCCTAGCCAGAATGCACAGGAGGTTGTCAGCAACGTGGGCACTGATGGCTAACAGAATGCACAAAACCACATCAACACTGCAGCCATTCTATGGATTTATGGGTCCATAACCAAAGCAGATATGTCTGCCTTCATATCTTAGGCCAGAATAATCCGGCCCCACACTTTGCTTGGCACAGCTTGCATTGCTTTGGAGTATCTTCTAATCATTGTTTTATTATTGGATTGCAAAAGCATGCCAGTGGCTTTCAGCTGGAAAGATCCAGGGGGTACAATTATTCTTTTTAAAGGCGTGAAGGTAACTGGCGCAACAAAGGAGTTTGATGCATTCAATTACTAGTTTTTATTAGCACCACCCCATTGTTACGAGTGCTGGTTCAAAGGCCAGGGTAGTGTTTTTAAAAAGCAGGCAACTTCTGTTTCTTGAAGTTTTTGGACTGGTTTGGTTCTGTTCAGGAACATATCAGACACCTGCTGGCACAGACATTTCAGATCGTAAAGGCTGATGGAGATTTACTGATTACAGAGGAGATAAAGAAATTCCATGCAGTTCTCACGTTACCGAAGAGAACAGATTTGTGTTTTAGAAGTGAGTTTCAAAATCTGAGATGTCAGAGTGTGCACTGACTTATCGAGCCAGAGGACAGCCTGGCCAATATGAGAGGGACATTATGAGCTTTGTGCACGTGGATCAGTCTGCGCAGGGTGAGATGTTTAAGGAACGTTAGCACAGAAGGGTAAAACCAAGCTTTGGAAATACATCTTAAAACTCTGAACTATTACCATCCTATATTCTTCAGGTCCTTTGAAAGCACATTCCTGGGAAAGCAGACAAAGCTTTAAAAAGGAGTGCTTTCCATACCACATCAGGTCCAGTTGTAGGTTTCGATTGAATTTCTGTGCACTCTTTATTTTTTGGTGTTATATTTGTCTGTTTCCCTTGTTACAGCTGTTTCCCGGTGGGTTGAAGGAAGAATGTTAATCAAGAAATTGTCACATTGTTACACAAGTGAAGGAGTTGCGCAAAGTATTTGCTAGTTGCTGGGATTCTATCTAAATTACAGGCCCAGGACTTGGAATAGGATAGCAAAGGAAATTTGAGCCATTTGTATTTGTTTTGTATCGTCGCATACACAATATACAGACTCTGAACTGCCCTAGACTAACATAAGCATGCAATGCAGAATATGGCAGCAGAGTGCTTCAAAGACTTAATTTAGACCTTACATAAACTGAAAAATTAAACCCAAATAAATAGTTTGCTACTTTGCTACTGGTGGTAGCTGACAGAAAGGAGTGGGCATTACGTTATACAGTGTGCAATAAAATATTTATCACGGCGGATCCACAGAGACCTAACCTCTTCCCATTAGTGCATTTCCAGAGTGGTGTCGTCAGCAAGGCCTGGCCAGAGGAAACAATCCGTCAATAGACAGCGTAGGATGTGAGCCCAGCAGAGGGGTGAATTATGATACTCCGCCTGTAGAGCCTCACTAATCTGCGTCGGCTTCCCATTCGTCAGCTAATCGATTATGGAATGTTGATTCATTGTGCTTTCCTCCCGGAATGCCGATGGCTCTGTGTTCTGGAAATCCAGCTGTGGAGCACAGCTGGCGTGCCCTTTTGCGAATACAGATTGGCTCGCAGAGGGGTCTGGCGAAGAGCTGCACTAAAATGTTAAAGAGAGAGGCTGTAATGAAATGCGGATCGACAGCAGTAATAAAGCAGGGATTTTCCTCGAGCCATGTGACCGTGAGCCACCGGTTTTTTTCCGGAAAATGACAAATGTGTTCACTCCCGCTGTTAGAAAGTGTGCGCTGTTACACATGGCCCTTCCTCACCGTGCCCTACCCACCACTCGCCCGGCTGATGTCTGATGTAGGAGCTGCCACGCACTTGGCAAGTCTCAGCAAAGTAAAAAACTGTGTTTCTTGTCCTTATCCCCTCAAGTGTGTTAATGCGTCAGCCACGGTCATGCTTTCGTTGGGAGTTATTAGCTCCTGTGCTCTGCTTCGTACAGTGGAACGTGTCTTTTATCACAGAGTTGAACCTGTCTTGTACGGTGTGATTTCCGTATATCAGCACAAAGAGTTCCACCTGTCTTTTGTCTTCTGTTGAATCAGAAAGCATTATATAGTCATCTGTACAGTGAACTCTCACTTACGGTACAGCAGCCTCTGTCAGGCAGCACATAAAAATTGATTTTCTCCTATGTTAAACTAAAACTTATGTTCTTACTGCATGTACAACTCAGACTGGTACAGTAGTTTTGAATTATGTGCAGCCCAGCCCAATTTCCTAAAATAGCCCCTGGGCTTTCATTCCAATATATCACGCGGCAAATTCAGAAAACGTTTTTGTGTTTTGCCCTGGTTAAAATGCGGTGAAGCAGGAGGGAAAAAGGGTGAGGCAGAACTGTCGTACCCAGTCCTAGCTTGCCTCCCGTTGCTTCTCCGAGGATGTGGCGTGCATTAGGATTTGTGCAGCGGGCTTGGGGGCACGGGAGGGTAGGCAGGGCAAAAACACAGTGAGCCTGAACGGCAGCGTGCACTCAGCCAGCTCACAAGGACTGAGCACTATTGCGCTATTACACGAGGAGGGCTCGCGGCTTCCCAGCTCCTGCCTGCTGCTGCTGCTGCGACGAGCCAGGATCTTGCAAGCTTCCTCTGTCTTAGCATCTCTGCTGAGTCAGAATCCGCTGGTCAGCCAGGGGGGATTCCCGCTGACGGCACTGGAATACTGGGAAGCAAGCGATTCGGCACTGGATTGTGGAAATAACCCCCTCCCCCAGACACAACTAATGAAACCCATCAGCGAAGCACCTCCATCACTACTCACTCTGGGCCTTTCTGCCTCTGATCAGGCCAGGGCTGTAGTGACAGGCTCACCACCACTCCAGCTGTGGGATTCCTGCCGTCCGGACTGGCGTGGGGGAGGGGCCGCAGTGGAGGGAAGGTGACAGGCATATGGGAGGAGGGGGTGGGGGGGTAGGGGCTTCAGTAGTTGATTAATAGCCCCTGAGCTGCTGGCAGACAGAGGAGCAGTGTAAATAATTGAAAGTTCAAAGTAAAGGGTGCCAGGACCGGCACAGGGGGATGATGGATGAACACAGGAGCTACTTACAGCCCCGACAGCTCTCTGAGAGAATTCCTCTGGGCTGAGTCTGCAGGAGCGTCTGTGTGACTGTGCTAGCTCTTGCGCTCATGTGCACAGCGGGCAGTCAGTCATTCCCCTAACACCTGCGGAGTATGAAACACCCTCATGCCATTTTTTTTTTCCACAGGGCTTCAGGACCCAATCAATGCTGTGGGGGTTTGAATTCCGAACAGGGCAGCGCGTTGAGACACAGGGGGGCGTCAGGAGACAAATATCTTGACATGGCCCTAGAATAACCGATTTTCTTTTTAACATCCCCATGGATGCGTCACCACAAGGTACGTCTTCCTGGAAAAGCACGGACCACTGTGTTTCACGTCTTTGTGCTCCGATCCAGCCCACCTCTTCATTGAGGCCATCTGACATCTGCAATACTGCTGGACTCGACTGTATTTGCAAGTATAAAGCTTTTGCTTTGTCATATAAGTTATTTAATTTGAAGGAAGTGCAGAAAACATCAGTTAAAATTTTAAGTCTGAATAATTTTTTCTCATGTTGTCTTGGTTTAATCATTTAGACTGAGCAGACACCTGAGTCAGACCTGTATCTTTGTTTGTCTGAATCTGTGAAATGCCAGCTAATGGAGTTAAATATAGTTCTAGAAGTTAACTTTTCTATTTGCACCACATTTGCAAAATGTTCTCAGTATTATACTTCACTTAATTATGCAAAGCCTGTGAATAAAGTCATCACCTGCCTCTTTCACTCTCACTTAACCAGCTGAAATAACAAGTCTGCTGGAAAACTGCTATGTGGTGCAGAAAGGCTACCAGATTCAAATGTGTATGTTATTCATACTCTTAGAAGAAGAGGCTAAAAAGTTCTCTTTGTAGGTGCATATTATAACAGGTATGCAAGGTTTGTCACCATTATAAAGAAACCTATGCTGATTTGAGAACTTATTAATGAAGGCGTTGATGAGGGAATGAAGTCCGTCTGTATTTTTCCCCAATCCTCAGGTGCTGCTGTGGTTCGTCACCTGGATTTCAAGCATCTCCCTTCTACTGCAGTTGGAATGTTGTCCCACAGTACTATTTGGAAGCCTGGCACAACCTCACATGGGCTTGTAATGGGGAAATGTCTGCTGGAGAAAATACAGTCATAATAGTTTGGTCAAAATGTTCTTGTTTTTTTCTGATTTTTGTTTTTGTACCATAGTAACTCTGTTTTTACAGGTCTTTTTTCTCAAGTTTGTCCACCAGCTGTTTTGGCTTCCAGGCCCATGGGAATCCCATGTATTCATGACATGCTCTGCTCCTTCCTTTCAGCGCTAGCTGATTGACCTGTAGTACGGATGGGGGCATCGGCAGCATTTAGCAACTGGCATCCGAGCAGCATGGTAATAAAACGGTGATTGTCAGTGGTAATCATGAATGCAATATGGTTTGCGTTAGAGCCCCCAGGCAAGTATCATGATGTCAAAACAGAAGAACGATGCATGACCTAGGAGGGGCTGGTAGCTCAGGTGCTGTCAATAAACAGCCTCACAGGGTCAAAGGTCAGAGGTGTACTGGGACTTACCCTTTGCCTGCAGGTAGACAAATGGAAAGGAGCCATTCAAGGGTCAGATGTAAAACCCTTCCTCATTAAACAGCTCTCCACATTTTAATCAGTATGAACACTCCCTCATTCACCCCACAGAGGACAGCTTTTGGACGTAATAACCTGTTCTTTAGAGCTGAGCCACAGGGCACTCCAAATACAGCCATGGTACAGAGTTTTTAAGAGCACTCTTGCTGTGTGCTCCACCAGCCCACTAGGAAATGCATTAGTGAGCTTTTATTTCCTACCTGATGGGCTACAGTATGATCCCATTCCTGATTTCACTGCCTCTTGTGAAAGTAAAGGCTGTCTGTGTGGAAGAAGGGGTAGATCGTGTTGTCTCTGACCGGGATCCACTGCCGTCTCAGAGCTCACGGGACGATTTATGTGGAAAGTTGGCTTCTCCAGCTGCTGCTGAGCTAAACATGGGACAGGACATCTCCTTGAAGGGGCTTTCTGGTTTCAGAACCGCACATCATTCTTCCCGGCGCAGGCGGGCAGAGCCCGACAGTCACGGCCCTGGGAAAGGGAACACCTGGGATCCTGGCGGAGCTGGTCTCGGTGCCAGGACGGACCCGCCTCCCGAGACCCTCTCACGTGCAGGAGAGGGGGTGGGGGTGGGAGCCGCTGCCTGGAAGGTTGGGACCCTCTTGAGCACTGGCAACAGCAGGTGAGGAGATATTTATACAGCCCGTGCGAACTACAGCACTGTAAAAGGCAACGTTCACAGCGGAGAAGGAGTATGAGGGATTTATGGAGGGCAGGGGGATAGCTGCTCCATGCAGGGGGAGATCCCCAGCCCTCTTGAGGTGGTGGCCCCCAGTGTCTTCCTTTGGACACATGGCAGCTATCATGTCTGTCATGGTTTATAACGGACTTGCAGTTCCCAGTTCCCAGTGAAAAACATACAGCAGGACCCTGTAGACTAGAGTGTTTGTCACCCCTGCTGCTACTGCAGCCGCACCTGCGGTGCGCCCATTGACCGATTTGAGTTTTTCATTACGTTTTTTGCCTTGTGGTGGCCCGTTGTACGGATTTGCTTTTGTTCGACCACACAGCTGTGAGGTTGGCAAACTTCTTTAAAAAAATCCCTCCGACAGGAAACTGTTTGGCCTTCCTGTTTCCCTCTGTCCTGAGGCTGTGTTTGATAATCTGGCGATTTGCTCATTTAGAACAGCAGATAATCCCTTAATATTGCTGTACTTAAAGGGTGCAATTAACATGTTCTCTGTGTATGTACTGCAGTCTTCTGTGACTCTTTTGTAGCTTTATATCTTTTTGCATCACTAGCACCACGCCTGAGAAAAACCAACGTTAATATGCAGTGCAGCAATGTGGATTAGCATACAATAACAGAAACTGGACACATGTAGACCTGGCCGCCCAGAGAGGACACAGGCTCAGTGACCACAGCCTGGCCATAGAAACTGGACACAGTCAGACCTGGCTACTCAGAGAACACAGACTGTGCTCCCAATGCCAGCAGGGAGAAGCAGAGCTTCACAACAGGCTGAGTCAGAGCAGCTCTCAATCCTGCTCCTGGGGTTGGAACTCAATAGAGCTAACCAGTGTGTGATCTCCTGTCAGGGAATGAGCCTCTCATACATAACTGTATGTTAAATGTTTTTTTTCTCATTGTTTCATTTTTACTGCTTGAGCAGCATTGCATTTAACCTTTCACGCCAATATGAAATAATGGGTGAAATATTAGAATTTAGGATGGGTAGGAGGAGGGTGGGGATGAAAGTTGGGGCTGAGACAATTATTTAGGGAGGTAAAGGAGACTCCAGGGGGGAGAGGGAGACAGGGAGAGGGAGGTGAGCCAACAGACCAACGGGCAGGGAGGGGGGCGGGAACACCGTTTGCAGTGACAGGAGCAGCAGTGAGCTGTCAGGGGGAAAACTTCACACTGAAGCTGGAAACATGGCTGTGCCACCGTGTGCGCGAGTGTGTGAGAGCCACTCTCTATCGGTGTGTAGCTGTGTGTTAATGCTAGGCTATCTGGGTGTGACAAGCGGCTTCCTTTAGTATTTGTGCACCAGATATACAATTTCTGACTGGGGGCTCAGCATCGTTTTGTGTCTTGTGTGTTTGTGCGTGTGCGTCTGTGTTTCTCTGTGTTGGAATGCAAGTCTGTGTGCAAAAGTGCAGTGACAGAACAATGCACACGGCTTTATTGCCTCAGAATGCAGTTTTAGTTATGGTATAATAAAATTTTAAGGGCAGTTTAAGTAGCTGTAAGTACTTTTATATCCTGGTCACAGTTTATTTCAGTAAATTATAATGATATATCTAGGATTGGCATGGCACTATTGAATGTGGTGTTGGAGAGTGAACTGGCAATTTGTTCAAACCTTTGCAGTCATTTTTTTTGTATTAACAAAAGGGTAAAAGTTTGATTTAAAAAGTTTGTGTTTAAATTTGCTGTCCTATAACAAAGGGTAGTTCTTAGATGCAGTTTACATTGAAACCTCAATCGGGTGGACCTGCTGCAAAGCTTCAAAGTTACGAAAACAGTGGAAGGGAAGAAAAATGTTTTCCTTTAAAAAAAAAAACAACCCAAACATTGGAACCATTTCACGAGCAAGATACCGAAAGCAAGCCTTTCAGATTTACGGAGTTTCAGAGCTGCAGTAAACTTTGAAACTGTTTTTGCATTGTGCCTACTGTGTGAACTATACCCTTGCTAACATGAATAATTAAAATGTTTATGGAAAGGATGTGCTATGGGTTCTGCATCCATCCATCCATTTTCTAACTGCATCATCCAATTCTGGGTCACAGGGGAGCCTATCCCAGCAAGCAACAGGCACAAGGCAGGGTCCAGCCTGGGCAGGACACCAGTCCATCACAGGGCAGACAAACGCACACTCACACCAGGGCCAGTTTTCCCAATTATCCTACCAGAATGTGTCTTTGGACTGTGGAAACAGGAGGAAACCGGAGCACTTGGAGGAAACTCATGCGAAGATACAAACTCCAGGCTCTGTCTCTGTCCTCCATAATTATGTCCTTGGGCAGTTTGAAGACATTTTCTTGTAGATAATGGCGGTGAACCTCACCCCAAAATGTAATAAAGCTAATAAAAAATATATTAAACATGAAAGGGTAATCCCACTCTTGCTGCAAAACGTAAGAGCTCTATTTTGAAACCAGTTCTCTGAGGAATGATTGCTGCATATCATGCTTACTGCATAAACCCAGTGTAATTCTCTATTTAAAAATCAGCATCAAAGGGCTTTTGTGAATCCTAAACAAATCCTAACTACAGAGAACAAAGCTTGTACTATATTTGAAAGAAATTGCACTTATGTTTTTTTTAAAGAACCCAATATAACATGATTAGAATTGATGCACTGGAAAAAAAACCCCGCAGATCTCCTTCAATGATAAGTTCACCTGTGGTGCAAACCCCAGGCTCTTTTTTACTACTCCAGTTCCTGATTCTGTAAGTGCAATAAAGCGTTGTCACAATGAGATTAATGAGATAACAATGTACTGGTATTGTAGGCTGAAACAGCTAGCATTCTACAGTTACAGGTACTTCCCCTCACCGAGATTGAGACTTTCAAGACCTTTTCTGCTAACTGATTTCATTGAGCAACTTAAAATGCAATAATTTCCGAACATTATTAAAACCTAAACAACATGGTGCAGTCGCTGAAAGCACGGCTGGTGAAAATCGGAGTAGCATATCAAAAAAGTTCTCAAAATGGCATTCAAGTCCTACATTTGATGATCGTCTGAGCCGTGGTACAAAACCCTTTAGTTGTAGTAACAATAAAAAGAATAGGTTTACAAGCTAAAAAACAAATGACAATAACGGGGTCTCAAGCAGACCCATATCTTAACTTTAAATGGAGTCCCATACATATGGAGCCCTTGGAATTAAATGCGGTCACTTCACAATCTGAAGTGAAATGCAGTGGTCAGCATTGCTGCCTTGTAGGGGCCCTGGGATGAATTCTGGACCTGGGGTGCTATTTGTGGGGAGTTTGCATGTTCCCCCCAAGCTTGTGTTGGTTTCCTCTGGGTACTCTGGTTTCCTCCCACAGTCCGAAGACATACTTGTAGGTTAAGTGGCACCAGTGTGAGTGCGTTTGTCCTGTGATGGACTGGCGTCCTGTCCAGGGTGTACCTTGCCTTGCGCCTGTTGTTTTTCAGGATAGGATCCGGATCCCTTGCGACCCTGAATTGGATGAAGCAGTTAGAAAAGAAGATCATTTCCATAAATGGTGAAGTATTCATGTTAGTAAGGATGTGGTAAGCTCAGTTCACATGGCAGGTACAATGTACAATGTTTCTGGCTATCTGCTCTCCAATGGACTGGTGTCCCATCCAGGGTGTAACCTGCCTTGAGCCCATTACTTACCCGGATAGGATCCGGCCGGATAGGATCCAGCTCCTGAATTGGAAGAAGTGGTTAGAAAGTGGATGGATTGATGGAGACATTTTGATACCTCTTGTTGAATCGGGTGGCATTTTTTATCATCTCCTGTGTCTGCCCAGCGTGACAGGGCATGTGAAGAGAAGTGCTGCTTCAGTGCTCCTGTGAAGCACACATGCATGAGAGGGGTGCAGACGAGTCAGTTTTTGGTGTAGCGGGTCACTAATGCCAACATGAACAGGTCATCTTGCTGCACAGGGTCCTCTTGTCACAGAAACTCCAGAGGCAATGTAATTCAGCACTACCCTAACCTCTCACAGGGTCGCTCACAACACCCTGCATCAATCAGGGAATATATACATTGCAACATCTTGTCTAGTGGTAGGTAGCATGGTTTGGCTTAAGAAAACCCTGCTGTATCACTGGATCTTAGCCCCACCAAGAAGTGCTGGGTGGACCCAAATGTCTGCGTCAGTCAGCACCTAACATATTACATTTTTCTTCTGGCTGCTGCTTTATAGAGAGAATGAAGGGACAGTCCTGTGGTCTGTGCTGCATTGCCTATGTGGTTGTATCTGAGCTAACAGTCGACACATTGGGTGTTGATCTCAGGGATGTTTCTCTTCAATGTACTATATGGTCTGTACCACACCTGGCTTTAAAATTTCCTGTTAGAAACCTTATGCCTTCTAATCATTATCTCCAGTCTGGGGATGTTCCAACTTAATAGCGGACACGAAGCCCAGCTTTAAACCTGTGCTTGTCAGGAGATGGCACGACCAGGCTGAATGTGATTTAATCCTTGATGTGAAATTGAATTAGAAGTAACACACACAGGCAAATTGCATCTATTAATTAAAAGGGAGGGAGTTGATGGTACAGCATTCGAACCCCCCCACTCATGTTGCTCAGTGGTGAAATTTATTTTGAATAGGAAAGCTGATGCTACAAAACGATGCCCCCTGAGGGATGGGACAAAGGGGCTGTTTCCCCACAAAATGTGTTTTAACCCACAGGTGAGAGGCCTGTGGGCAGAAAGAACTGAAGTCAAAGGAATTGACACGAATAATGCAAGGAATGCTGACTTGCAGATGAATTGTCGTTTTGTCAATCTCAGAGTGGTTAGGAATCCTTAAAATGATATCTCGCACAGATAAATGAGTTTGAATCCTTCGACTAGATCTGCTTATATTTAAACGGCTGCTTCTTACAGTCGTTTTCTGAAGATTCCAGATGAGCACAAGAATAAACTCTTTCATCCTGTTGCCTGTCTAATAAATTAGATGTGGTAATGATGCAGGAAAGAAATTGCTGCACATTAAGAGATTTTTTAATGTTTACCCCCCCCATTTTATATATAAATATATTTTTAAGTGTTTGATTTTTTTTTTCTTTTAAAAAGACAGAACAAATTTTATTTAAATGGTCTCGGCTGCCTTGCGCACATAAAAGCACGCGTTTAGTCATTTTTACAGTGGCTTATAAATGACAGCAAAATAGTATTACAGTCTAATAACAACAGCAGTGCCGGAAAGGAAAGAGTGGGGACGGGGGAGTCTGGAGGGGGCGGCGAGGCGGTGGAACGTTAATAACATATTTGTGTCGTCGTTCGAATGGCTGCACTCGAACAGCAGGCAAATTAAGCCGTGATGTCTGAGAGCTGGGAACAGGTAGAGGAAGCCATTAAAGATCACCTGAGGGCTTTAGCGGGAGAAAGGGAGGGAGGAGGAGGGTGGAGGGGTGGAGCTGCCAATTTACAGCTGTATTTTCTGTCTGGCAACAAACGCCACTTCTCTCCTCCCCCCTCCTCTGCTGTGAATCTGCCTTCGCTCAGAGAGTTCCTCCTGTGCACAGGCCTGCCACCAGTGTGGCTGGGACAGGGGCAGCCGACTCTGATCTGGAGATTTTTTTATAGGAGAGGTTTCAACTCTTCCGATTAGTTTAATGTTCCAGATAATAGAGCTTTTCCTTTAGAGAAACACGGGCTTTCAACAGCTGGAGATACCTGGTTTGGTCTGTGGAAAACCACACCTTAGTATCCTCAGGGAATGACGACTTGCAGCGCATCAGTCATGAAAGCACTCCTGGCAGGTAATTAGAGCTACAGTTTGCGCTACTCGGCACGTTAAACTTAGACTGTTGAATTCGACCAAGCCAATTAAAAAAATCGGCATTGGTTTTGTGTTCCGAGTTTCTAGCGCCTAGGAGCAGTTGAAATGAGACCGCTGGGCACAAGCTGTCGGGTCACACTGAATGGAGCTAGCGATGTTGATGAGCTGTCCCTCGGAGGTTCAAGATGGCTGTGCCGCCCCCCTCCCTCCACTCTGCTCTGGGTTCAGCAGAGAGGCAGGTTTGCGACCTGTCAGCTGATTAACAGCCAATGATGAATGAGTTTTTGAATCCTTTTTAAACCCAGACACTTCTGGAAGGGTCTGTTTGCCTTCTTCACATCACCACCCACACCTCATTCAGAACCCCACCCCCCCGCCATTCAGGCGAGACGGGGTCATTCAGAGGCCAAGACGTTTATGAGGTGAAGGTATTTGCACAGGGCAGCCCCCTCTGAGAGCACAGCCCTGTTGACACAGCACAGCCCGGGCCTGCCTGGAGTGGGAGTGAAGTGAGTTTAATAGGAGGCTTGTCTTTCCCCAGCCTTGCTTTTGTACTGATGTGCTCCCCAGTCACCCCACCCCATACCACACTGTTCAGCACTGTAGCCAAGCTCAGCCAGAACTGTGAACACTCTGGGACCCAAAACCACATACCTACTGGTTCGTTGAACCTCCACTAGCTCTCCATAACCTTAAAGAATATACAGTAGCACACAATTGCTTACTTTCAAGTGCAAGGGATAGTACCTCCTCTTTGCACAGAACTTGTCTCCAAGTGAGTGCTGTGCTTGACTACTTGATGCCTCTTTCATAGTTTACTTCTGACATCTGCTCCTAAAAGATGTCTAAAGAGTTTATGGAAAGTGCCTGAGGCCTGTTGTAATGTACAGGGGGTGCTCTAGAGATCTGGTGATTGATGTCGTACACTTGCAGGTTTCGGCTTACGGCACGTCTCAGACTGACCAACTTTAGCTCAAGTCACGACTTGCACAGACCCGAACTGTATTAGACCCCAGACAACAGCTAGTGGATTATCATTTGGTTGAGGCTTTCATTTTGTGGTAGAGATTATATACCGCAGGCCCCAGGTAAAGTAGTAGTAATAAAACCAATAATTCCCTAAACTTATAAAGCACTTTCTGGACACTCCACTCAAAGCACTTTACAGGTAATGGGGACTCCCCTCCACCACCACCAATATACAGCACCACCACTTGATATTGAGATGCATAACGCCCCAGACAAGGAATGTGTCTTGAAAAGACCACAGCCTACTTCCAATGTCTATTGGTTATCTCGATCATTTAAAGACTGGAGATTATACTCTTCTTGTAGATGAGTAAATGCTAACTTGCAGTGCTTGACTCTGATATATTAAATGAAAGTGATACCACTTCACTGAGCCTTCATGTCAAAACATTGGCATTTAGAGTGCTGCTTAATTAGTTAGGGAAGATTCTAGCATTATTTGAAGGTGACTGAAAATGTAGAGCAATAGGGTGTTCATGAATTCGAAATGATAAACTGATCACCTTGGATTCAGGTGATCACAACAGTCATCCAGGGAGGCAGGCAGTGATGATGTTTGAGTGACACTCGTCCCGGATTCTAGGTGTGAAGTCATCAGGGCACACAAGACACCCCCAGTCCACCCCAGGGGTGCTGAAACCACAGGGTGTCCTGGAGCAACTGGGGTAAAGTACCTTACTGAAGGCACAACAGCAGTCTGCATTGGGGACTCGAACCCACAACCAGTACAGTCCAGTCACTTTTGGCTCAAAACTCAAGCTTTTCTAAAATAAATGAATACAACATGTATTTTTTTCTTATATTTATTCATAAGCCATCTATAAAAATCTTAATACTAAAATGCTTTTACTTAGAGTTTGATGTTCATAAACTCCATCTTTTTTTATGTTTACTCCGAAATCAAAAATCAAAACAAAAGTCATACTTTACACATTTACAAGAGTCTTTACAACATGGAAACACAATTAGAAAAAAAAAGACTTTGAATTCTGAAAAAAGAAATGAAACAAAAAAAAACAATATTCATAATTAAAAATCTTTTTTTTAAATCAGTGTTAAAATATCTTAATATTTACTTAGCAACTCTGAGAAAAATTGTATTTTAGGTACACGTTTTAAACCTTACCTCTTTTATTCTCTTAAATGATAGCTGATTTAAATAAAGAGAGCACAAGGATAAACGATCCTGCGTCCCCCTTGTCCCTTCTTTTGGCTAATAAGCCTTTTTCTTAAATGCTGTCTAACTGCTGAATATTAATGCAGTTCTGTACATTGTAGTAGTATTGCACCTGCGCCTTGGAGAGAGTGGCCTGTCTCCTAATGATGACATCACTTTCTCTCTCTTGTGCATGTGCGCATACCTGCGCAAATGCACACTTTTGCTCGTGCTTGCTTTCTTTTGAGGCAAGTTTTCTCCCCCTCCCAACTCCTAACCAGGAACAGTCTGACCTTCATATTAGCAGGAATAATAAACAAGTCAGTTATAACTGAGATGCAGATACACTTAAGCAATCAAGTGAATTCAATAACCTCTATAAACTATAAGGCTTTTGAGTCACCACGTGGCTCCAGGATCTCAGACACAGCTCGGAAAAGATCACAGTTTATATACAAGTTAGTTTTCACTCCCCGATCTCAGTACATTCACAACTTTTTGGCCAGTGTCTTTCATTTTAAGAGATACAGGACCAAGAGTCCCAGAATGCACTGTGACAAGTTTAACAAAACACACACAAATAAAACAAAAACAACTGTTCAGAGCTGTTCCTCAGATCTTACAGCCACATGGAAAAAAACTGTTAGGTTCCCAGATTTACAGTGTTTTTGTATGGTACAGAAATATACAGCAAAGAATATCATTATATACATTACAGCCAGAATTTCAAGCAATCTCGTTAACCTGTCAAAGACAAACAGTATAACTACTGTTACTGAATTTTGACTCTGGATTTCAATGTGGAGAAGTGTTATGCATTTTGTAGTGGTCTTCTACATGAGAATCACAGAATCTGTTTTTTTGGTAATTGGGAAAAAAAACAGAACAATAATAAAAGTCTTTGTGTTATAAATGTTTTTTTCTACAGTAAAGTTAATGCTTGAAATATTTGAAAGAAAATCTCCACTTCCCATTTTCAAAACTCATAGTACAAGCACAGGTCATTTGAAGAGATCCCGTTAACCACTGGAAGTACCCACCTCCACTTCTAACAAAGAACATTTTAAAACATACAATATATTAAAAAAACAATGTGAGCCATATACATAGACATTAATTTAAACCAAACTGCTTAGAAGCTACACCATAGCAATTTTAATTAAATGCAATGCAAGGCAATAAAATAAAGATAAATAATCAAAAAACAGATTTAATATTTATTACTCCATAACCTTTGAAACCATATTAATAACCATATCCACCCCAGGATCACAGCAGCCATGGGGGTGGGGTTATGAGCTGGTGTGGGATGATGTCACTTCCTGTGCTGACCCAACATGAGATATGAAAGGAGCGTTAGAATTCCTGTCTTCCTGTACTGTTACTGACCTGATTTAGGTCCAGGGACACATCCAGCCATATAACCGCTGCTTTTCAGAGGACTGCCAGGGGGCACAGGTTTGAGGAAACCTTCAAATCAAATTTGTGATGAATTGTGTGGTGATGAAATTAATGAAATACAAATGCAAAAGGTAAATGTTTCTATTAATTTTTTACCATGCTTTGTGTGATGATTTCTCAGAAATCCTTTGTACAGTGTATGCAATACTTAAATGTTGTACGGGTGTGTGGCACAGAAGGCTAAAGGCGACGTAGATGCACACATTTAAAACACCTACATCAATTTGATGGCCTCAACATTAACACCAGCACTAGTGCTTCAGGAAATTACTGTACTCATAATGACCCCCTGGAACGTTTTGTCCATGACTGAGAAAAGGCTTAATTTGGGTAAACACAGCCTGAAAATCCTGCCTATGGGCTATAGATTTCAAACAGGCTTTCCTTTCATTGGAGAAGATGTGCTTGAAAGCGACATCATCTGCCCCACACCAGTTTTCTTTAAAGCTATTGATTTTGCAAAGTAACAGCAACAACAGCAGAAAACAAATCCGTCAATGACGAGCTGATATAAACATTTACCTTGAGCAGGACAGTGATCAGCGCAGTAAATATGGGCTTGCATATTGCATGACAACAACAACATTAACAAGGACACAACAACAACAACAACAAAAAAATGTATTTGGCAAAAAGCAAAAATGTGACCTGGTAACATTTTGATTGAACCTCTCCAACTGCCTTCTTGGGATAATATGATTGTCCTTCACAGGTACCATGAGCAAGGCCCAGAAAGGCCTCCAAGTGCTTCTGGTGTGTGTCTGTGCACATGTGGTGCTGTGTGTCACACACATTTACAACACAAGACCACATACTCTCACACACTTTAGCTTCTAAAGTTCAATTGCAGGCTCCCGGAACAACGATTTCTCAATTGATTTCATATGTTTAAAACACGATGTGAAAAAGGAAATTATAAAACCCTTAAAGGTCCTTTGGTTTTAAAAGCCAAACAAATGTATATATTTTAATTTTTAACAACAGTTTCAGAGGATTGAGATCTGTATCAGCTACACTCCCCTAATTTTCAAACAAGTAGTAAGAAACTAAGTTTCTTTTAGTATTTTATCAGTGAGCTTTAAACAGCAGGAAGGGCTTAATCAGGAAATGTCTTTAGAATCATTTGTTTGCATGAAGTAGTTTAACACTTCACAGAAAAGAGATCTCTAAACACATCTCTAATTCACTGTGACACTTAGCAGCAAACACTAAACCTGGAGTAATAGTTCAGGCTTTCATTTTGTGGAGGAGAAAGTGTTGAACTGTTGTTCTTTTTGCAAGTTTTAAAATTTCACTCTTTCACGAGGCTTGGGAAGCAGGTTCAGAAAGAATTTAGGCTGCCAGACGAACACGTCCGATTCTGTTGGATCCTGTCATGATAAAAGGCAGCTTTTGACTGCTGAAGGCTATTCTTAAATCAGGGGGCCTGGAGGTGCAGGAGTTAAAGTGACAGATTGTACAGCGGTACCCCTGTTGTGGCCTGGAGGGGTCACACCTGCCTCGGGCTGCATGTGGCGTGAGCCCGCTTATTTCAGCCCAGTGCCTTCATGCACAGAAATCCACACCACAGCACTGCCACCCAGCTTCGTGCAGTTCAGCAGTCTGGGCTGTGGGAGACCAAGGACAAACCCACAGACCCCGAGAAGGGTCGGGCCTTGGGTGCCCTCCCTGAGCTCCGAGAGGACGCGCTGAGCTGTAACGAGCCCTGTGCGACGGAGAAGAAGAGGCAGGAGTGCAAGCGAAGGAGTCAACCCTTTCCCTAGCCAGACTCCTGCCCACTCTCCACCAGCCGCCTGGGTCCCACTGGAGCTTGCTTTAGTTTCCTAGGCAGTAGTCTACGATTTCCTGATCATACAGCACGGCCATTTGGAAATAAAATACATTTCAAAAGACACTCGTTTTCTGTTGCACAAAACAAAATGAAGCAGGTACATAACGAGAATGGTCCAAATAACCTAATTTGACCTTTCTAAGAGCGCTCCGATAAACCACCCTTATTTCCTTCTTCTGAACCATTTAGAACATTTCACAAATGCCCCCCACCTCAGCAGGACTCATACAGTGCAGGGTTTTATACTGAGATTTTTTAATTTATAACTTTCGTAAGAACGGCAAAATAAAAAAAAAATCACCAATCTTTCATTCAATCAAGGAAAAAAAAAATTATAAGTGAAATTACATTTTCCAGATACTATTTATACATATATACACACAGAGATAATTGACCTGTACAGTTTACACCTGATTCAGATGACAGGCAGAGGTACTGTAGTGTATGGCTTGATAGGAAACATCATTCCTTTCTTTTAAAAAAAATATTTATATATTTATATATATTTACGTCTCTTTAAAAACATCCCTGGAAACATCTAAATGAGGTCTGGAGATTAGCCTGTATCGAATGGTCCATTTCAGACCAGTTCAATCCTCTCTACATGCCCTTTCAGCACATGTGTTATTTTCTTTCCACAACGGACTCCTGGCAACTTAATGTGCTCAAGCCTGTGCCCTACAGGCCGGAGGGCGTCAGAAACACAGCGCCGCACAGAAGCTCCTGGTGATGCTGCTCAGTGCCTTGATTACAGTTAGCGGCCCTAAAAACGGCAAGACCTCAGCTGGAGAAATCCTGCGTCTCCGAACCGGGCTAGTGGCGCGAGAGGCCTAATTCTCTCATGCTCAAGATGTAGGGAGCCAGATCCGACACACAAACGGACATGCCTCCGCTGCGGCGTGTGAGGATGAGATGACAGGTACTTCTTCATTAAGTTGCCCTGTGTACAGTCGGGTGCTTGGAGAGTCTCGTGCGGTTGTCCACGCGGAGCATGTTTCCGAAACCTTGACTGTTGATGATCTCTCCCCTGCTGCGATGCAGACAAACAGTACAACGTGTCCAGGCAGGGGGCGGAGGCCGAGTGTTTGCTGGTGAGGATTCAGGACTCACATCACCTGCAACTGAAGTGCACTTTGGGTACTTTTAGCTACCAGGGTGCAATACCCAAGCCAGGGTCTGAGAAGTGCTAGTGCCGGTCAAATCGAATGCTAATCTTTCTAAAAAGCCGTCAGGTGTGCCGGCAACAGAACCCCGGTCTGCCCGAGAAACTAAGAGTTTTGATCTTGCATCTTTTCCTAAAGGAAATTTTCAGAGCAATTTATTCTTGCAGGAGGAGTGTTAAATGTCATGGTTAAACGTATGACAGTAAATGCTTCATTGCATCCCCTTGGTGCTTCACTGGTTTCATGGGAAACTGCCTGCGTTGCGAACACAAGCCATTCATTCTCAAGAATCTGGCTGAATCCCTCAGCTACTTGCCAGGAGGAAGGTCAGTCCTGGACGCTGTCATCCCTGGGTTGAATCCTAGAGGCCGGGCTGTTCCTGTTGCCCGCCGCTGGCTGCAACAGCCCCACCTACTGCGACGTCCTGAGGTGCCCACTTCTGCCCAGTGCGGCTGAGGAGAACGGCTGGGCTGTGCTGTTCTAACATGGTTATCAAGTGTAGTCGCTCGTGGGGAAGTGGTAGTCATGTTCAGATATTAGCTTGTGTGGCCACACACACATGACATCCATATTGCGTCCTCTCAAAACGTTAGGCGTTCAGACGAATGAACAAGACTGATACACCTCAAGTGCTGACAACGATCCCCAGTGCTCTTTCGCAATGCCCACTTTCAGGACTGTTAATCCAAGGTTGACCAGTTGGGACAGATCCTTCAGCAGCTATGTCAGGAGCCTGAACGGTACCACTAACAGAGGATGGATACGCCCTCAGCGGTGACCAGCTGACCAGATGTAGGGTCATAGGTCCCTGCCAGATAGTAGAGGTCCTGACTGTTGTTGTGCTTCCTGCCACGGCTCAGGTGCTCATACTCCTCCCGGCTCACTACCTGGCACTTGTGGGAGATGGTCTGAACATCGTTCTCATCCTCATGGCAGGACTGGTACAGGGCATGCTGGAACGGGGCAAGAGAAAGACGGGTCTTAGTTTTACTTTCAGCACTTGACAATGTATGAAGAATGGTGATGAGAACGGAACCATGTTTTCTAAATCTCTGTGGCCATGCTCATCATGTGGGGTGCCTGTGTTGCTTCTGATACCATGGCACATGGAAGACAAACATACCAAGGCATACCCCTCATGGCTCTTTTCCAAATTTGGCCATTATCTACCTGAAGTTTCAGGAATGATTACCCCGATTCGGGAGCTGTCAGATCTCCAGATATGCTGTTCGTAATTTTAAAACCTTTTTGTAAACCGGCACTCACATACTCGACGCCTGGCAACTAAGACACCTGAAATGTGTCAAAAGCCCCAGGAAGCCTACCGCACGTCCTGGGATGTGGTCTTACCTTGCCATCCCGGTGTCGCTTGCCCAACTTGGTCTCCTCGGGATGGTAGAACCACTTCACCTTCACCACCATGTTGCTGGCCCAGGACTCCCAGAAGCTCTCGATGCGGCCAATGTAGGGCAGGTGCGGCCGGCCAGCAGAGAGGAACACCGCACAGTCGCCCACGCACACCGTCTCCCGGCCGCGTACTATGGCCTTGTAGAACAGTTTCCGCGCCTTGCCTTTCACGCCGCGTCTCTGCAACACAAAGGAAGCTTAGGGTGAATGGTTTCCCACTGAGCGGTGATTTCAGGCACTATGGAGCAGTTGTGATGCCTCACCTGGGTGGGGTTCCCAGACCATCTCCAGAGCTGCCGTGCTGGCAGGAAAGCCGAGATCTTGGGTCGGTTGTCAACGGACGGCAGCCTCTGTCTTTTGGCCAGATCCTTAGGGTTTTTGGTTGAGGAGACAGAGGAGGGAGTTCTGGGAACCTCTTTCCTTTTCAGCGGTTTGTTGGTGCTGTTGTTGCCGCCGCCCTTGCTGCTAGGGACAGCCATGGCTTTGGCCACAAAGGATCGCTGTGATGGGCCAGAGGGAGGCTCGGGGGGCTGTAGAAGAGCATGATGGGATGATAGGCAGCTCTGCAGTAGCAGTGTGGAACCTTCCTCGTCCTCTGAGCTGTAGGAAGAGTCGTTGTCAGAAGAACACAGGCTGGAGCTGGAAAGCGAACCAGAGCTGGAGGAACTGGAGGATCCCGATGAAGATGAGGAGACGGACAGCCGGGAGAGGAAGCGCCCCGCTGTCCTCAGGCCTCCTGAAGCTGCAGCCAGAGCGGCCCTCCTTTCATCTTCCTCTTCATCTTCCTCGTCCATGTCAGAGTACGAGCTATGGCAGTCACTGTGGCAGTTCAGCCCAAACTCGGTGTACTCCCCCAGGCCCAGGGTAGAAGAAGGTTTGCGTAGCTGTGTGGCACCTTTCAGCAGGAGCTCTGCCCTGGTGCTGCCACTTTTCTTATTGTCCTTGACAAGAAGGATGGGGTGGGAGTATCCCATAGGCGAGGAGATCTCCGTTACTTTGGCCCCAAAGGCCTTCTCCATTCTGTTGCCGTGCCCTGGGGCCCCTAGGAGCAACAAAGCCTTCCCATTCTTGGTCTTGGGAGACGTCACCCCCTCATGGTCAAGTTTGACCAGAAACTCTGCACTCCCTGCCTTCCTACCCTTAAGTCCTGGTTCACTGGGCTTCCTGCCCCTGCTGGCAGGAGTGCAGTCCCTGGGGCTAAGTGACATCATGGAGGGCTGGCTGCCAAACTGTGAGTATCCATTGGCGATACTGCTGAAGGAGTCCACCTCAAAGGAGCTGCTAAAGATGCCTTTGGCAGGGGCAGCTGCTGGGGCAGTGAGGAGGGGGAAGACATCAGCCTCCTTGCCCTTGAGGGTTTTCTTTGGGGTCCCGTTGAGCTGGAACAGGTTGTGAGGAGTCCTCTTCTTGGGAACTGCCACGGCAGGCCAACCAAGGAGCGGCGTGCTAGTCTTACACGGGCCCTCCGACACTGGACTTTTTGTCCCTGAGTTGACGGTTTTTGGTTTGCCTTGAAACGAAAAAGGAAATGCAAGAATGAGAGGCGATTTCTTAAAAAGTGCTCCCGTGAGGGTTGCTAGTCTGTTAGAACCTGTTAGAAACCTTTATAACCTAACACGAGACAGGACGTGGCACAGAACCCTTCCATGAGACCTATCATGTGCAGAATGTTAAGCCCCCCAGTAGAAAAACTAAAGAGATGAGGAGATGCTCATTTTCTTAAGAATACTAAAGTCATGGGGTTTACATGAATGTCCACATTTCTAGCTCCGCAATGGGGAATGAAGCCTTTTTTGTCTCCTCATTTAAGGGTAAAAGACAGGAGAGCCTGTTTACCTGGCTTGGCCTTTGTGGCAGTCTTCTTCTCTGGGCTCCGTGTCCTCTCGTTGTTCTCGGGCCTCTCTGAAGACGTGTCACTTGGCGCAGGTTTCTCTGCTGTGCTCTTCCGGCACCGGCGAGACCCATTGGTGATGAGCAAGGCCGGGGATGGTTCTGTGCCTGTACACAGAGAGACTAGGTGTCAATCCACAGTCACCCCACTCCCCAAGAGCAGAAGTGGAGCAAATGGCATGAGCTTACGAGAAGAAAAATCTCGTCCCGGCGAAGGAATGTGGCAGCCACAGAGAAAGAGGGCAGGGACTTACAATGGATCTGGTAGTCTGGTGGCAGGAGGCGAATGTTGGAAAGGGAGATCCGTCCTCTGTCTCCATCATCAAACTCCACCATGACACTGCCTTCCTTCTCATCCTCAGCAGGACCTCCTGCAGAACGGGCATGGAAACAACAGTGTGAGCCTCATCTCCCAACATCTGGGTGCCATGATGATATGATCAACATGGATACAGATACTGCCTGATGGAACGATGGTTATAGAGAACAAGAGGCTGTTTGTTCCGGTACTCATTGGTTGCATTTTAATGCCTCTCAGTGCAGATCTTTTCTGTACGTCTCAGTCTAAAGACATTGGGTGTTTATGAAATGTCACGCTTCTGTGCCCTCTCACCTCTGCGCACATAGCCTGGGTACAGACAGCGTGATCGCTCGCTCCAGTATGCACAGACTCGGGTACCTGCTGCCAACACAGCTTCAGACTCTGGGCACACATCCAGCACCTGCCAGAAATGCAGAAACCAGGTATTAAATTCCAAGAGATGGTACTAATCATCAAATTGATACTTAACTAGTTAGTTGTCATTAAATCACCAAGAGCACAAAAAATCCCCAAGAGACGAGAGCAAATCATTCAGTCAGTGAAAAATGGACTCAGAAGCACACATACAAGTCCACATACAAGAGCAACACACGTACACAAATACAGAAACAACAGCTGAATAGGAAAAAAGCATTTAGCCTCCTTCATTTGTGATATTGTGGGCTGACTAATATGAGACGGTAGCCCAGAGTTACAAATATTCTACCACAATTTCAGCCCCTTCATCTCTAATCTAAACTCTCGTCAAGTCACTCAGCTCTCATCACCGGGGCACAGTGCCTCTCTGCCCTTATCTTTAGCCAATAATTCAATCCAACCCAGTGTTCAAAGAGACAGGAAATGAGGATGTGTAAATCAGACCTACTAGGCAATAAAAAAATCAGATGAATTAATTGTAGCCTTTCGGCTGCACTCCTGCAGTGCAGGAAGATCGAGAGCATAATGCTTATAGAAGCCGAGAAGCTCTTTCAAGCCGAGTTAAAATATGGTGTACTGGAAAAGGCTTCTAAGGGGGAAGTGCACTCTCTGGCCAGGACCTGTATGTAAAGGTGTTAAATGCAAACAAATGATAAGAAAATTGAAAGACAAGAATATAAAAATTAATAAAACGCAAACAGCTGCAATCTGAACACTGTTTACATAATGGCAATGCACAACCAAGAGTATAGCACTAAGAGATTGAGAGTTAATTGTATTTAATGTGTGTGTTCAAGACAGAGTTTGTGTCTGCATTACTCTGTTAAACCAACAATGCATTCTGTATTTTTGGACCATAAATGGCAAAATATAAATGAATTGTTTAAGATCATGGGATTATATGAGAAAGCAAATGATATAGCGACTGTGTCTATGAATACAAGTGTTGAGTGTCTCCGGTCCTCATGCAAGCATGATGATTGTCTCTGGTCCTTGTGCAAATGTGTTGTTGTCTCTGGTCCTTGTGCCAGCATGTCGACTGTCTCTGGTCCTAGTGCAACTGTGTTGACTGTCTTTGGTGTTCGTACAAGCGTGTTGACTTCTCTGGTCCTTGTGCAAGCCTAGTGCTTGTCTCAGGTCCTCATGGGAGCTGGACCACTGAATACTCTACAGCCTGGTGACTAGCGAGTATAGAGGGTGATTTGCGAAGATCAAAGGAACATGGACCATGGAGCAAGTTGGGAATAAATGTTCCGCTGCCTGGTAATTGGTGAAGATAGTGTGAACAGAACAATCATGGAGTCATGAGTTGTGTGTAGGAGGAAGACACACAGAAGGCCTGGGCCTGTGCTGTCTTTCCTGAGAGGGGAGCCCGGTACAATGATCCCATAGGCAAAAACAGGATATAAGAGTGGAGAAAGACCACAAAAACCCAAAAAACTAGGGTAGCACACTGGCACTGTTGAGTGTGGTGGTGTGTGTGCCAGTGTTTCTCATACTGCTTTTGTGCACGAGCCCGTGTGTAACCTGCTGGTGCTATATGGGGAAGAATGCAGTGAGAGGAGGAGAGGCGATTCAGCTCTGAAATCTGTGGACTTATTCCATAAACTGTGTGAGGTCAACATAGTGGAAATGGGAGGAGGGGTGTGCTGACAGAAACAAGACAAGATCTGCGTTTTCCCATAACCATAAAACGAGTCCGATCATCATTCAATCCAGATGTTAGAATGTTACCTACGCAGTCACTCAGAATGGGATTAAAAAAGAAGATATAAAACACACGCACATCTATCCACAAACAGATGTTTAACTCTAATGACTTGTGCAGATTGCGAGAGGACAGCACCTACCACCCCCGCCAGCATGCCTGTGTTGTAGTACCGGTCCTGCGCTGGGTCTTAGGGGTGGCCACAGAGCGCGGCCGAGAACTGAGCACCTGAGAGGTTCCAGAGGTGGGTGTGTGTGTGTGTGGGGGGGTAGCCAGCAAGGGGAAGGAGATGGATCTGAAGGCGTGGAACTCACCGCTTCCTGCAGCAGCTGCTCGAGGGAGTAGATTCTCGGCCGGTTTCCTCTCTCCCCCTCGATCACGATGCTGTAGCTGAGAGGGGAAAGAAAAAAAAATGTTTTGTTTTCAAAGCCGAGTTCTTCTGCTCGTTTCCCACGTTGGGGAAGGAGCTGGATGGGCGCTCAGGGGTGCTCCGAGAAGGGAACACTCCAGCCCAACATGCTGTTTCGCGTGACTTTGCAACAACAAAATCAGAGGTTAAAGGAAAGGGGAACTTTATTTTCAGAGCGTCAAGCCGGAATCAGCCGAAGGCTGTGTTCGGTTTAAGAAACATGCAAAGCGGAGAACACATCCACAGCCGGTGTGTGACTTTAAGAACGGGTTTAAAATACCTTGCTAAAGCACTGACATGTGATTGACATACCTAAGAGCATTAATGTAAGTATAAACCTGCCTTTGTGCTGGTGATATAAACTGTGAATGTTTACAACAGAAACCACTTTGAATATCCCACTGGTTGTGCGAATGGCATGAGAATGGAGCCGCCGCGCTGTGCACACGGGAAAGCTGAGCCCCGCACGCGGACGGACGTGCTCACATGTCAGGCAGCTGCAGCGTGTGGACGTAGGCGGCGTACAGCAGCTCGTCCTCCTTGGGGATCAACACCTTCAGCCCGTCCACCAGCAGCTCCTTGGCCAGGGTGCAGTTCGGGACGGCTGTTGGGGGCGACAGGGACAAGTGTCACAGTTTATTCTGGGCGGGAGAGTCACCATTCCCCTTCCGTATGGCTCTTCTTCCCTTTCACTGTCGGCAAATAAGCACACGGGGCTCCCTGTACACACAAGGTGTGGGCGTGGCATTTTATTGGCAGGTAATATGCAATGGCGCTCGGATCTCGACAGACAGATGGCCACTCTCGGTAAACTCTTTAAGGAAAGTCAGATAACCCTTCAGCCCAAGGCTCTGCTTCAGTGACTTGAGCAGCAGGCGTTTAACTTTGCGTTTAACAGACTGGCTGAGCCACAGGGGTCCTGACCCCTCTCTCTCACGCTAACCTGGTGGGCTCCTTCGGCTCTGCAGCGGTGCCCCTTGGGGCGTGTGGTCCCCGTCCCCCTCGGAGAAGCTGGTGTCCTCGTCCATCTGAAACCCCTCGTCCGCCGCGAAGCTCTCCAGCAGACGACTGACCGCACGGCCCTTGGACTGAGGAGACGAGACACAGCAGAGGGTCAGCGGTCAGTTCAAACCTGCTGGCACGGTCTCCTCGAATGACCTCTGCAAGCCCTGCAGGTCCTCTAAATGCGACGCAGTTCCTTAGCCGGACACGTAATGCTGTGCAGATCTCAAAGTTATTTCTGTAGCACTAACGGAGATGTACTCCCCGCTTTGTGAAATAAACAGGCAGGTGATCCCAAATGGTACTGACAAGGTTAACCTAAAGGACCACTTCAGGACCAGAAATGAAATCTGCACACATGTGGAAATACAGAGGCCGTGCATTAAGTTAAAAATTGGAAGCATTCTTTTACACAGAGGGTCATGGGGATCTAGATCGAAATGCTCAGGCGTGCTGTAGGAGCAGACACCTCGGAGTCCTTCCAGAAATGGCTAATCGAGGCTCTCCGGGCAGGTCAGCAGCCTGCCCAGCTCCTGCTCTGTCCGCGAGCCCCAGGCTGGGAGAGGCGCGTGCTCTCACCTGTTTGCTGCTGATCCTCTTGCCCTTCACGTTCTCTGGTCTCCGTGCACACTGAACTCCCCCCAGCCAGCCGCCCTTGTCCTGCAGTGACAGAAAACAGCGCTGAGCTGTATGGGCGGCCCACTTCAGGTCTGTTTCCCCAATTTGGTTGAAACTCAAAACGCCAGAGTCGCTGTGTTTAACACCCTCCCCCACCCCGACTCCTCCCGGGAGGTGCTCCTCAGGTCGGCTCACCTTGCTCAGCGCTCTCGGCAGCCCCCCGCTCTTCCGCGTGGCCTTCTTCAGCCTTTCGCTGGGCGTGGGGAGGGCGTGGGGTGCCGCGCCCCGACGGTAAGGGCCCCCAGAGCCCAGCGGCCCCCACAGCTGCTGCTGCTGCTGCCTGGGGGGCCTTTTCCGCTTCCCCCCCTCCTGCTCCCGGGGGCCCAGCCTCCTCTTCACTGCACTGAGAGGGGTGGCCTTGCAGGGCCCACGTTTCCTCACCTTCACCTCCCCGTCGACCCCCGACAGGCGCAGGGCCCCTGGGCGAGAGAGAGGGGGAGACAGGAGCGTCAGCGTCAGCACACAGGCTCACAGCATACAAGCAAGCCTGGGCGGTTTTCCCAGCACAGAGCGAATTTTAGATTTAAACATTCCCACTTAGTAATTCACTTACTTTGGAATAAGAACAGCTTCAGACGCACAATCGTTAAAATTTTTGTATGAAGTTTAATAGTTCTTTAAAAACTTGAAAATAAAAAGCCAACAAAAGTATGTCACCCGCCAACATTTGTTTTAGCCTTTTATTACATCAGTCTTACCCAGAAGCCTCTGTCTCTCCTTCTTGTTCTTGGCTTTTTGATTGGCTTCTAATTTCACGACCGATGAAGGGGATGGACCAATCAGGGCTGAGCTCGGAGGCGGGTCTTTTGAAGGCGGGGCCTTGATGTTGTCATCTCCTTCCTCACTGTCATAGCTACCCTCCTCTTCTTCTGCAAAACAGCAGCAAATGAACAGTCAGGAAACAAGTCACCTCTGATGTCTCTGTTCAGCTGAATTGTTATGACGCTTCAAAGGATATCAGTTTTTAGGCTGGGGGCATTTAATGTGCTGCACATCCATTTTGTGTTTGTTAAGAACACAGCAATGTGGAGTGAGCAAAATGGCAGTGTTGGTCATAAGAACATCAGAAAGGCTACAAATGAAATGAGGTTATTCATGTCATCTAACATGTGTGGTCGCAAATAATTAATCTGAGAATCTCATCCAGCCTGAAATGATTTCTTGAAAGAGGTGAGTATATGAGCTTTAGCAATATGGTGGGGAAGCCTGATCCAATCTCCCACAGTCCTCTCTGGAATAACCTGCCTCGTTTTCTCAGTTCTCTTACCTCCTTATGTGAAACTGCAGACAATTAAGAATTACACTGAGCATCTCTTTGCTTAAAAAATCTGCTCAGAACAGAGCAATCCCCTTAAAGCACAGCACAGGTAATCTGAAAACAGTTTGTGAATCCCAAACGGTATGCATATTTAGCAAGCAGTTGTTTCTTGGGTGAGCCTGTTCCAATTTTCTTTTTATCTTTCTGCCATAAGTGTTTAAATGACTTGTGGGGATTTGAACAGCGGGATTCAGTTTGTTGAAATTACGTTTTTTTCCCCCCGTCTAGTTAGAAAACCGCTGGCGGAGTTTCTTACGAGTTATTATACAGGTGCAGGAGCCCTGCGGTCTGACACTGGTCTGCCGCGCAGAGCTCCCATTCCCTGCTGCAGTGGCAGTGCGTGGAGAAGGGGTCTCACATTCAGGGCAGGGCAGCAACACTACCTCAGCAAAACCATGTCGGATGTCAACACGCTGCTGACACATTTTGTCATTCACAAGAAGCTTGTCGAGACTTTTTCACATGCCTTCGAAATGTGAAAGAGATAACTTGTAGGGCAATTAACAAACGGTTGAGGAGACTCTATACTAGTGACGTACTGACAGCTCTGGTCCCTACGTCGGTCTCATCAGCATGAATAATGTGATCCTAATGCCATGTAAGGACGAGATTTCAAACGTCCAGGGGAAACAGAGAGCTGAGGCGCCCCTGATCACCACGCTGGGAGATATCTGATTTTCAGCCTCGTCGCTCACCCTGCTCCGAGGACTCGCTCTCCGAAGGGGATGTCTCCTTCTCTTCCGCCGCCTCCTGCTTGGGCTTGCCGTTTCCGGCGCGGAGGCTCCTGGCCCTGGGTGGCAGCCGAGCGACTGGCCCCTTCCTCTCCCTCCGCATCAGGAGCACCCTGCCAGCCCAGCCCTCCGGCGCAGCTCGGTCTGCCCTGCCTGCTGGAATGACACAGCAGCAACGTGCTTCACACACGGGGGAAAGGGCTTCCACGAGCCAGCAGCACGAGTGGAGCACACCCCAGCACGTGCCTCAGCTGTCATGCTTGAGCATCAGACGCCACAGCGATCTTCTGTCAATGTAAACTGATGACATCATTGATTGATCAAGACTTGGATGATTAAATGACTTTTTTAACTATGGTGAGCCGGCGTGCCATCCTTTACTTAGCAATCGCCTTTTTGACAGCATAGCCCTGCTGTCCTGGCTACAACCCAGCCCTGTGTTCGGGAAGGAGCGGCTCTTGTTGCCTACCGGTGTCGGTGTGGCCCCCAGCCAGGCCCGCCCGCTTCTCCTCTGCACCGGGGGGCCGCTGGCCTCGACACAGCCGTGGGGGAGCAGCGCTGGGCGTCTGCGTCTCTCTCCGCCGGAACGCGGCCCCCGCTGGGGCCACGCGCTTCGCTTTGGCTTTCTGCTTCAGCTGCGACACCTTCCTGGCCAGCTTGGAGCTGAGCGCCCCCTGGCGGCCACTCTGCTTACCACACCGTGCCTTCATCTGCGTGGGAAGAAGCAGTGGCATGGGAGAGATCGTAGGCAGTTATAATGCCATATTCTCTCAAGCACAAGCGTTACCAGTTGGGAAAAAAATCACCTCTGTACATGCACATCTGGTGTAAATCTACCTTATTTTATTCCGGCATGACCATTCGTACTGCACTCCTGATTTTCAAAGGAGTCCTTTCGACTTTTGCAGATCCATCACTTGCTAAAGGTTTGAACAGGTCTTCGGGTTTTTTATACACGAGTGGTTTGATGAGCAGTGCTTAAAGTCGGCACTGGATTAACCTCGGATGAAGAGTTTAATATCATGCAACAGTCAGGGAAAGACTCAATTAAAGTGAAAGGCTGCTTAGTCTGGCTCCTTGAATGGCAGAAATAGAGTAAAGGGCTAGAGTGCTTTTATAGACACAGTGCTTAGCGTGTTGTATTTCCGCAGGCGTGGACAGGCTGAGACTGGCACCCTGTTCAATGGCACTGACCTGGGTTGAGTTAAGGCGATCGAAGCTCCGATTGGTCAATTTCTTCTTCTTCCTCTGGGTCTCTCCTCCTCGCAGATCCTCACACAGCACATCGAGGCCTGCGCCCAGGGACCTAGCAACAGCAGAGCCAGAGGGGGTTTGTCAGGAGACGGGTAAGAGGAAAACAGGGCACGAGTCACCGTTCTTCAGCTGCACACAACCCTGCTTTCACTCACTGGATTAAATGTCAAGGAAGAATCACCAAACCATACTGTAAACTTCTATCAAAACAAACAACCAGTCACCAGACCACAAATAGCCAAAATATCTCAGGCAGCATTTTCAGCAACTATTCTGCACTAGTGGTCCATCAAAAAGGTTTTCTTGATATCAGGAACTCTAAATTAACGCTTTCTTCCATTATCCGAAAGGGGAACACTCCTGTAAAATCATCCCTTATGTGCACAGCCTGTAGACCAGACGAACTGCAAGCCTGGATTTCCCCAACCATTAAAGCCAAAACTGCAAACTCTTACTTGCATTTCTATTCAAAAAGTCTTTGTTGCCGTGAACTACTGAAAGCATTCTTCCGTGAGCCGACCGAACCTCATCCCTGTTTTGCAGCTTGAACTGGAGCTTCTTTGAGTGAACGTGCCGATACCAGGGCCAAGTTTCTGCTCCGGCCCTTTTCCCGCGGCTCGGCGCTGTGAGCAGGGCCCGAGCCCCACTGGGACAAACGCGAGGTGACAGGGCCGCTCCCCTCTGTCGGATCGGTGCGCGGCTGCCGGGGGTAATCTCACAATGACTAATTAAGACAGGATCCTGATTAGCGAGGTTCGCAGTCTCCCTGGCAGCCTTCAGACAGCTACTCTCCTATGGCTAAGGGCTTATTTTTGCACCCGGCTGCAGAGCGTTACACATGCACATCAGCCGCTAAGCACGAGGTTAACCCCTCGTTACCCCCAGCCCTGTGTGCTCTTAGCACTGCACCCATCCTCCCTTGCTCCCTTCCCCCTGGGGGGTGAGCTCAATGAATTAAACATCCCGGCATGGCTATTCATTAGTACTCCTGACCCACTGCCATTGCTTCCTGGCCACTGACACATCTGCCTCCCCTTAACCGAACACTCCGGCTGCAGATCAGGGGGAGCACACAGCACGCTGGGAGTTTTCACGGCAGAACATGGCACCTGTCTGACACTTTACTAATGAATAGTAGAGCACAGATCTGAGGGCTGAGTACTACTTTAATCAAACCTGTCGGGTTCGTAGCTAAACATGGCTATTTTTTCTTTAAAAAAAAATAATTAAGTAACTGGCTAATTACCCCTAAATCAGTGCCCCATTACTGTGCCGTACTCTTGGACGAAGAGTGTGTAGGCTATTCAAGAGGATACTTCTGGCAAAAATTCTCCCTTCCCGCGGCAAGTGGAAGAAGGTGTGATTCCTACACATGCTCTTTTTGCAGGTTAACAGTGATTTCGGAGTCTTGAGCCAGGATCTCAGCACGTGCCTTGGTTCTTGCTGGCTTCATGCTTTTGGAACACTTCAGTGTAGTCAGTGCTGGACTCTGAATGACTTCACTGGAAAGATTACTTAATTGGGAGGAGCTCACCTGATTTTCAGGTCTCTACTATAAAAGCTATGCAAGACCATGCCTCAGAGCAATGATGGCTACACACTGTCAGTCTGGCCACTCAGAAGTAACTCAAATGTAGCAGGAGGAATGATGCAAGGTACAATTCCACCCTGGCTCTCAGCCATTGTCTGGTCATGCAATGTCTGGGCATCACTGTCACAAGTCCAGACAGCTGGAAGTCGGGGTACAACCCCAAGTTGTTGGTGGTGTGGGGTACAAAAGACTTTACACAGTCAGGACTGAGGTGGTCGATCAAAGCGAGCCGGAGAGGGCTGCTGATGGTGCAGAAGTGGTGTGCAGGCAATGCTTCCTTCCTTGCCATGTGGCGTCCTGACTCACTGGTTCCAACTCACTGGTTCACTCTTCCAGCATTTGCTGGGCTTATTTTCCATTTGGTGAGGTTGTTGTCTGGATGTGAAATTCCACAGGCGAATGTGTATTGTAATTTGCCCCGGGTAAAGATGTCAAAGTTCCAGAAATCTAACCACGCTTAGCTGTGTGTAATCATTGTGACCTTTTTTTCTATGAACTGCTCTAAAATGTCATCTCGGTCTGTGTAGAACTCAATAAAGCTTTTACCTGTATCATTTTATCATATTTATCATACTTTTTACAGCTAACTGAGCACACTATGTCTGATTTGCTACAGCATTTACAATATGTGTTTATGCAGAACCTATCATCATAATGACTTGAAGGCACATTAAAAAAAGCACATTTTTATTATTGTATTCATTTAATTTTCTGAAAAAAAATGAAAATGGATGGATCAGAGCTCCTAATATTAACGCTAAGTCCAACCTTTTAGCCTAATTTTAATCCTATATCCCTTTATTTTTAAGACACTGCAAAGGTCAGGTTCACTAAACACTATAAGAATAATAACAAGATTAGAATATGATAACTGGCCAGCAGCTGTACAGTAGAAAAACAGGTTAAAAAATACTGTGCTGTGTGTCAGAATGTGGCTTTTACAGAGCTCTAAGAACGTGGTACAGCATTCGAGAAGCAGGGTTTAGGGGAACAGTGCTGCCAATAATCCTGTTACCCCCACATCCCATCCCCCGGGCCACAGGGTGACTGGGAAGCTGAACGGAAATGGGGCAGGAAGAAAGCAAAATCCCGGAGGAGCCGGCTGACCTGAGCCCCCGGACTGGATCAATAAACACTGACCTCTATCGACTGGGCCCGCGGCGTCTCTACGGGTCCTGCCGCCCAGCCCAGTCCTAATCTCCTGCATAACACTCTCGTAACCTGCACGTCCTCAAACACGCCGGATTTTAAATAGCTAATGATAGGTGTTGGCTGACTGCTGTTTTTTTTCCTAAAGGAAAGCCTAGGCAGTGTATATGAGAAGGAGACACACAGAGACCAGTGCAGCCCAAGTGGGTGAATCCTACACCCTCCTTTCTAGGTTTTCCAAAGCAAAACATGACAGTTGATGTTTAAACCGACACCTTTTCATGGTGGAAGCGTGGAGCTCAGTGTCCCTGGCTGTTCAGTGAAGGTAAAATAAATACACTGAAGCAGAATTCTTTACAACAAAATAAATCGGATTCTCTTTCTTCCTTAGCTGTCGGAGAGCTGCAATATCATTTTTTTCAGCAATGATTTCTAACTCTTTTGTGCTTGCTGACTGTACACTCCCTCCCCCCCTGTGCAAGTTATTCCCATGTCCTGAATCGCTGTGCACGTGCAGCCCATGCTCATTTTATTTGCAGTGATCTAGAAAAAGAAAGCATGAAACCAGGAAGCTGAGGACGCCGCAGATCTCAGCGCCAGGCCCCCCACCTGCGCCCCACACCCTTCAGCCACTCAAGAGTCTGTCTACACTGACCAGCACCCTCTGCGCTGACCTTTCACTCTCCTGACCTCATGCAACTCCAGAGCCAAATGTCAGCCTCGTGTCACATTCCTTCTGCCGGTGAGCCGCAGGCAGTCTTCACCATTTCCCCCCCTTCAGCCCATTTCAGAACTGATTAGGAGAAAACAGTCCCCATTTTTTCTGTAGGTTAGCCGGGTCTCCATTTGGTCTCATACAAAGAGAGCTTAATTCAATATTCCCAGCGTCAGCAAGTCACATACCTTCACAGAGAGAGGGATATCTGCGCCTTTCAGACTTGCCATCTGACTTTTTTACAGTGCTGATGTCAACAACTACAAAACAAACCCTTAATTAAAGGGATCTAAGATATGTAGACCTAGCATGGGGAAAGTAATTGCTCATGTGCAAAAGCAGAGTAAATTAGAGCTGTTTTTAGTGCTTGGGTCCTTTTTTTCAGCACCACTGCTTTAGGAGTGGACATGACAGCCTTTTGATGTTTTCACGTTTTCTCAGCACGTTATCACTCAAATCGATATCCTATTCCTCAAGCACAGCGAACAAGTCTGTAAAGTGGAGAGCAGTAAGTGTCAAAAGATTTATGCAGAGTATAAATAAAGCTATAATTGTAATAAAAGAAATCTAGAATGGAAAGAGGGGTTTAAATAGCTGTGTAGCAAAAAGGTTCAGCAGTTTACTTCCTAAGCTTCCTTACTTCCTGTGTGGTAGAAACAGGCCGAAGTGCTCAGCCTTCACAGTCAGCTGGCTGTGCCCTGGCGCCGAGTCCGCCATGCTCGTCCCGGCCCAGTTCACAACCAGGTTTCTTGTTCATTCAGGAATTAGGAACAAGGCTGGGGAGAGGCAGGCTGCCACTGAATACCGCGCCCCTCCCCCACCCTCACGGTTGCCGTTCCCTCTCGGCGTGACCTTTGACCCCTCCACCATCTTTGACCCCCTCCACCATCTTCGTTCAACACCCACCCACCACTGTCACACAGCAAAGAACTATCCATCTTACACCTATGAGCTTACCCAGCACCACTACCTGGAGACCGGCTCCCACAGCTGGGAGCTTTCAATAGGAGTTTTTCAAACTTACTCTTATGTAAAAAAGTGTGTCTTTAAAAAAGTCTTTTTATTGACACTCAGATAATCCCTTTACTACTCTTTCCACAAGAAATGAAGTTTTTGAAAGCTGCTTTTTCTTGCTCTGAAAAGCATGTGACCAGTTCCGGTTGTCTCTTTTCCCCATAAAACACTGTTTGAAACGCAGCGGTCAGTGTCAGGGGTGGGCTAACCTGCTTCTTCAGTGAAAACTTCGGGCAAATACTACAAGTTCTGGGACAGGGAGAGGCTTTTTTCTGAAGATTTTTTCTACATTTCTCAGTCTTACAAGAGGGAGGCTTGGTAGTGCAGTGGCTAGCACTGCTGCCCTGGACTACTGGGTTCTGTTCCTTGGGTGCAGTGTGTGTGGAGTTTGTATGTTCTCCCCAAGTTTGTGCCAGATTTCCTCTGGGTGCTCCGGTTTCCTCCCACAATCCAAAGACGTACTGGCAGTCTAACTGGCTTCTGGGAAAACTGGCCCTGGAGTGAGTGTGTGCGTGTCTGTGTTTGTCAGAGCCCTCCTAGACAGGGTGTACCCTTGTTGCGCTGGTTGCTTGTGGGATAGGCTCTGTCTCCCCCGTGACGCTGAATTGTATGAAATGGTTAGAAAACGAATGGATGGCCTTACAAGATAAAACGAGCACGTCTATGAGGCGAAACCAGAAGAGGACAAGACACCACGCTCCATCTGCGGAGTGTGTAAAAAAACTCTGAGAACTACTCAGCGTACTGCAGCAATAAATCATTACTAAGAGCTATATTACTGCCAGAGTTGTTTTAGTAGAAGTAGCTGTTTGTTTGCCTTCAGGTTTATTAATTACAGAAATAAGTATAGTATCAGTCATTTAGCTGCAATTACGCTCAAACCTGAGTTCCTAATTAGTCAGGGACTAAATTTAGGGCGCAGTTATAAAACTGGAAATTTTGTTAATCAGGTGGAGGAACTTGGTCTGACTGAAAATATTAAAATTGCACAACAAGATGTAAACAAAGGCGGGTTTTCAAGGAGTAAACACATTAATCAAAATGATAACCGAACTCTGACTTCACTGAAGCGTTTTACTGCTGAGTTTTATCATATTAATATCACCAGACCTCTCGGGTCAGGAGGTGTTTCAACTCTTCCACATAATCAATGGGACTTATAAATATGATTAATGGGTTGGCCCCTCGCACTGATTATTCCTTTAACTTTCCTAATTTAAACGAATATGAGGGTTCCTACAGAACGGACGTGAACTCGGGGTGACGTGCGCTGCCACCTGTGAATCCCTCTGTGCCGGGCTCTGCCCTAACGATGCTCAGAGTTGCCGCAGACACCCTACACTGGCAGCGTGAAGAACAGCATTGGGCCGGGGCAGAACAGCCTGCAATTTAATTTGAAAAAAGCGTGCAACTAAACTTGACGGATAATTTGTGCGCAAAAAAAAGGAACAGAATAAACTGCGAAGGATACAGTTCGGTCCAGAAAACCCACTTTTAGGTCCAGTTCCCATAACACAATAAGCTCTGCCTGACAAGCAGATTTACTTCCGCTCCGTGGATCCACGTGATCACCCTTTCATCACCATGGGGCCACAGAGGGACTGGCGTCGGGAACTCAGCAGGTTTTTGTGGGAGACGTGCCGCCCCTGACAGGCAGGGGGGTACAGGTAAGCAGTTCCTTAGAAACTTCCCCTGCCCTGACACACTGGCTGTGCCCTTCCCAGAGGGCCCTGTCTGCACCGCCGTGGGCCAACGCACTCGTTCGCAGCGTTAAAAATCACTGCGACTGCTCAGGAACATGCGCGAGTAAACCCTGAGTCAAGGACTTTCTGCGGGACGGGCAGGGAAACACGCAAGAGGCAAGGGCGAAGGAACGGGTTTAAGACTGAGACCCGGAGTCGCTGCTTCACGCATGAGAAATGTGCGCCTCTAGAGCACGCTAACCACCACATGGTGGAATCTCATAACCTGGAACCTTTCAAGACACGACGGCTTGAGATTGCGCGATCAATCAGCTACTGGCAAGCAAACGATCCTGATAGACAGAGCTGCCTCTTCCCGCGCGTAGCGGGTTTAGTGAACTCGCCAGTCACACACAGAGAATGACACCTCTAGGTGCTCCCATCTTCCTTCTGAATGCACACACTTAGAGAAGCCCTGCGATTTTAATTCCTGTTTACTCTCGTTTAACAGAGTATGGAAACCTATTCTGGTTGATTAGAGACACTAAGTGCGCTGCAAGCGCTCACTCACACCACTGTTTTAGATGCACAGATCCATAGTTCCTTAATGACCTGATCTTTAAATGCGATCAGTGGAGGGGGAGTGTGTAAAATGTGATTCACCGATGCTTGTCGTGCCTCCTTAGTGGCAATTACAGCGGCGATCACTTACCCAGCCAAGCCCAGCCATGAATCAGGGCTTCCCAGTCCACAGCTGGTATGTAATGAGACCAGCTAAATATTTCAAGACTGGAACACAAACAGCACACAACTAATCTCCCTTCGCACTACCTTGCTTCCCTGTCCGTCTTTAGAAGAACAACAGTGATGTGCACATCCTGACATGCCACCAGGGCTCTTAAATTCAAAAGGAGAGTCCAAAGAGCTATAACCATGGTGGCAGGTCATTTCAGGTCATGTCGTGTGGGCAGGCAGGAACACGGCTTTCTCGGCTCAGAGCGCAGGGACTCACCTGACTCTCCTTGGGGCCTCTGCCGTGACCACCGTCCCTCCCGGGGCACACTTCCGCTTTCGGGGCCGCCCCGGGCCGCGCCGGGCAGGGCTGCGAGACGTTTCTTCTTTCCTGGAAGGGGGAGTGGGGAGTTGGGACAGTCTGAGCAGAGGACCGGAAGAGGGGCCGCCCGACTGACAAAGCACTCTCCGCTCACTTCCAAAGATCCAGCAGAGATTCCAATAGCAGATTTAGGTGAGAGCTGAACCCAAGGCACTGTACAGCACTTCAAAACCAATCCCAAATGGATCTTTGTGAAGGTCTGGTAAATTTACTATAGCATTTTAGCTCTTTTGTTTTGGTTTCCCCACAGTTTTCTGGTGGGACTACTAACAATTTTACTATAGTTTACTACAACAAACCACAGGAATACCACGATTTACCATATAAATGTTTCTAGTTTCTCGGTATAGTGAACTACATTTCCAGAAGTACTCTCCCATTCCACTGCAGTAAAGCACAGTGAAGGCCTGCTGAAACTACGGTAAAACCACGGCCTCACTGCAACATTACTGGAGCAGATATACCAAGGAAAACCTTCAGTGGCAAAGTCTGGAGATGTGAGGAGTTACTTGTTGACCACGCCATGTGCAATTAGCTCATGTATATGACGTGTTTGTTCCCAACTTGAAAGCATTGTCAGGGGACAATTTGAAACACTCTGACAAAGCCCCCTCAGCTGAACAGCAGACAAGTTCGCGTTTCTGTATTTGCTAGAACAGGGAAGCTGTGCTCACTGGTGGTCGTGTTTCCTCTGCAGCTTGGCCAGCTCTCTCTGCTTCTCCTTGTAGCGCCTCTGCAGCTCTGCCAGCCTGACCCGCATGGCCAGCTCCTGCCCATCCATGGTCTCCATGGCAACTTTCACCGGGCACACCTGGAGGGGAGGACACACAGCCAGCGTCAGAGCCCGGGGCGCAGTCTCGGACACGCGACACAACAGGCCGACACTGACCCCGCAGAGCCGGACAGACAGCCTGTTCAGTTCAGGGTGCTGACACAGTCGAAATGACATGAAAATCCTTCCCAAGGCGGATCAGTGCAAAAAGGGGAACTGATCAGGGCGTGCAGGTGATTCTTGCCTGAGAATCCAAGGGAAACACCAGCACTTTCGGTCTCTGTAGTGGATCCAAAGAGATACTGTTCCACTATCTAAAAGGAGCTTTTGATTTTGAAGTCCACTGAAGACTTAGGAAAGGTTTTGAACTGATTTTTATATATATATAGTGTAAAGAAGTGTGCCTATGCCTGAAGGTATTTAGATCAGAGTTTCAATGTTTCTCGTTCTGCACAGTTTCGCTCTTTATCGTCGTGGTTGTGCCACTCCGGTGCTCACCGGTTCATGTCGCGGAGTCCAGCTGCACTTCCTGCGCAGGTTGAGAGCCCGGCGGACCGGGCAGTGCCGCTCCGTACCCGGCCTGCCCACCTCCAGGGGGCTGAGCTCCAGAGACCGCGCCGCTGCCAGGGTGGCCAGGCTCTGCAGGTCAAAGGTCAAGAGCTCCTCTCCTGTACAGCACAAAGAAAACATTTACTTTTAATTACCCCAGGAGACACCCAGAGCTGGGGGGGGGGGGGGGGAGGGGACTGAGGAGGTGGGGTGGACACAGCAATTCGGGAAAGTAAACATTTACTGAGTGCTGCAAGCTGGCTTTTGTTAAAAAGCCCACATGTTTCTAAACTGCATAATTTGCCACTGCCCTTCTGCATGCAGAAAGGCATGGTTTTTGGGATTAATTTTTTTTCCTTAAACAAAGCTTTCATTGCTATTTATCTCGATCCATCAAAACACTTTCAGAAAGATGTTTAAAACACAGGCAGAAAACCGAAACTTTCATGCATCACTGTCTCCCTAAGGTAATAATTCTGTGACTGTGTCGCCTAATGGGATTAAACAAACGAGAAATGTGTGATTTCCTGCTCTATTTTTTTCCTTTTCCCTTAAAACAAAGCCTGACAAGAACAGGTTTTTCGTGAACACGCTTGAGAGTGTTCGCAACCACGGATGTGTGACTTGAGCTTGTAAGCAAATGTGCACAAGTCAGAATGCGCAAACTGATGCCAGTCAGTAGAAGCCATTCATGCACAAGCCAGCGACGCAGGGCACACTGAATGCATAGTTTCCTCAGCATCTCTTTCATACAGTCAACAATGATGATAGCTATTAACTAGGAGCTTATCTGTGTGCCCTCACCCAAGCGAGCAAGGAGCCCTGCAAGAGAAAGGTTGCTTTGCATTTATCACTGTCATTAAGACAGCAGTCTCGCTCACAGGCCCAGCAATCAAATGAGCCTTGAATATTCATGGCAGCCCAGGCTGGCCCCCTGGACACACCGGAGATTATACAGCGCTCTGCTGAATTACAGGCATGTTATGTTCTCAGCTTTCTGCAATCACTCCAGCCTGACTGCGGCGTCAGGCAGTGAAGAGAGGGCGAGAGTGAGAGAGAGAGAGGAGGGACGGACTTGTGGGAGCAAAGTAGCTATTGAGCGATCTATTTATTCTCAAACATGCCCTCACTGCTGACGTGGAAACGGTCCAATCTGCAGAGCCGTAACCCAAAAAGAAAGGAACAAAAATGAGAAGGAAAAACGGACTTCCCCCTGCATTGTGAGTGCACAATCGGGAATGGGCACAGACCCTCGTGTAGGAGGGAGCAGACACAATAAGCAGTAAGTAGGCGCTGGGTTGTTTGACCACAACTGTTCTACCAAACTGCTGGAGCTCAGGAAACCCTGAAACCCTTTTCACTGGCAAGATTGAAAAAAAACAACAACATTTGAGCACATCCCAGGCAGAGTCAGAGCAAACAATGTATTGGTGGTATGTGAGCCTAGCTTTTAGCCCCTGTGCCCTCATGGACAGGTCAAGGTGAGACAAAAACCTGAAAATGTGGGGTGGGGAAGCAGGAGATGAAGCAGCCACCCTGTGCTTCGGGAGTATTTAAGCTCCAGCTGAAGCACAGCTCTCATCTCCGAGCACCACAGGCACCCCGACTTCTGCTCTCGCGCTGAACAGACCTCCGGGGAGGGTGATGGGAGTGCGGTCAGGGCTGCGTGTGTCCTTTATCGGAGAGGTCCGATGATGCCAGTCGGCTGTGATGTCAGCGTCTGGCCAGGTAGAGTTTCCTCACCTGGCTGACATGACCTCTCCTGAATTAGCAGCTATGGTCTGGCCAGGATCAATGCCTTCCTCCTAGCGCCAGAGCTCTTGAGACCAAGCGAGCTGAGCTGACTGAGCAGAGAGAGACCATTACATCATGAGAGCCGTAGGAAAGGAGGGGAGGCTGCAGGATGATTAAAAGCTGTGGTAACAGGACCAGGGAAGTCTCAGGGGAGACTGTACTTCATTCTGGGGCATGATGGAGGAGCACAGAGACCGCTGAGGTGAGGAACACACAGACTAAAATCCCAGATTAAAATCGTCTACTGCCAAAGCGTAGAGCAGAGATTTTTCACTATGGAACACATTAAGTGAAATCTACTTATGTTGGTTTGTGTTTTTGTCTGGAAATTGAATAATTAAGTTCTGGCCGTTCTGTGTTTGTTTGTTTTTTTAACGTGGACAGGGGAAGGGAATTTTCGGTTTTACATTCGCGTATCTCTATTTTGTGCGCACAAGATTTACTTCCCAACGACAGGAAAGAAGTCTGAAACAAACACTGTTACATGAAAAAAAAGCTTCTTTGGGGATTACTGAAAAGGCTTCAGGATGTTCACATAAATAAAAACCTTCTTTTGCATTCAGAAAACAATGCCCCTGAATAGAAAAACTTTAAAAGGCATTTTAAACAATGGAGCCTAATTAGGAAGCTAATACTCATGAGTCAATGAAACATCATCTGTTTTTTCAACTAAATGAATTTCACTCTCACCATACTTCTCAGGAGGAGTTTAAGAAAACAGCCGGGGCCTTTGTTAAAAAAACAAAACCTTATTAGGTTGATCAAAAAGGTTAAAAGAACTAAAATAAAGAAAAACAGAACTAAATGGAAGGGGTCCAATTCAGTATACCCTAGAGGAGGATCTAATATTAGAAAGTCTTAAGATATTCTCTTACTCTTTCAAACAAGTCCAAACACTTCTTAAAACATACTCTATGCAGATTCTCCAGGGGTAGGATTGAACCCACAAGGCTATGGGGAACATTTGATCCATCATCTGGTAACGCAGAACTGCTTTCTGGATTTGTGAAGGCGGGTGTCTGTGAGAACTGCAGGAAGGAAGCCAGTTGGAGAGTGCCTGGCTGTTCTCAGAGGGGGTGGGGAGGCTGGTTTCAACTCCTGGGTCACTGCAGTGACAGAGTCCCATGGCAGCCAAGGGTCTGGTCTGCACTGCAGGGGAGGAGAGTGGACGGGTGTGGACATGGGGGGGGGGGAGGGGGTGATGGGGGAAAGGCTGTCATCTTATCTCCCAAAAGCACAAAGGCAGTAAACTGCTTCTGCTGAAAGCCAGTTTTCAAACCCTGGTCTTTTCCAGGTCTTCATGCAATAGAAAAAAAATCGGAACAGAATTCTGTATTTCCACTGACGACAACTCTTCTAGCATTTTCATAGGGAAACAACAGAACAAAAGCAACAAATTCAAACACAGATGGAGGGTGTGCGGCACAGCTGGCAAGACTGGCAAGTGTGGGGGCACACTGACCCTGCTGCTCATCTCTGAGGGAAATTCGCTGGTCACTGGGCTCCCAAGACCACACTCCCTGAAGGAGAAACATGCTTCCAATTTTACTGGGGTGTAAGCAAATGTGTAACAGCAATTTCGGGGGGATTAACAGTTTCCCTGTTTTAAGATGGAGTCAGCTATTTGTAGATAGCATGAAACTTTCTACATTTTACCTGAGACATCCATAAGTGAAGGCCTGCATGTTTGTGTGCTCCATACAATTTAATACACAAAATGTACGACTACACAAATGTATTTTTGATGATAGATTTGTTCTTTTTTTTTTTGCCTTTCCGATTTTTAATTTCCCGCATCTTGGCTCACAACGATGAACCTTGCCACCGCACACGGGAGAGAATGAGCAAGACTAAGCAGACTCCTCAGCCCCACCCACCTTCCATCCACGCCTCTTAACACGTCACGTGCAGCACAGCTCCCTGCTGGAGGAGAGCTGCAACATGAGGCTGTGGGTTGCCTGAGAGACCACAGGGGGCGCTGTGCCGAAGCCAACTAATCCCACCTCCCCCCTCAGCCAATTGTGCTGAGAACCCTGGTCACTTATGTCTAGTGACGTGCCCCAGACTCGAACCTGCGATCATCGAGCTCGGCCTCCCTTTACCGGAAATTACTCATTATTTTTTCAGACTTGCTTATAGTTTATTATTATTCCCCTTCTAACATCTTACAGATGTTTTTGCATTTGGAATGGTATTGAAGTTGTTTCCCAGAAATATTCTAGCTACGAAAACGGATCTTCACAAAAACAAAGGACAATAACTAAAAAAAACCAACCAATTTTCTTCATTAACTGACATCCAAAAGAAGAAAACATCTCGCATGTCTTTATTAACTGTTTACTGTAGCGTTTTCGAACTGCTCCCTAAATCATAAAAACGAGAGACAACCAAAAGCAGTTCCCAGCCTGGCTGGAACTGTCTCAGCACCTATGTTCTTTCACCCCTGTGACACTCTGGCTCTCGGTTCTGGTTCCACTGCATGGGTGTCTCAGACTGTCCACCCAGGGCTCGGGCTCACCTTGGCTCTGTCCCACGCTCTTCCTATGCTGCTGCAGCTCTAGGTACGCCAGTTCACTGAGCAGCTCCATGCCACGGGTTCCTGGGCAATTCTGGGGCAGCCCGGCTGGGGAAGGAGGGGGAGGGTCGTCTCTCTCTGCGCACAGGGCGGCAGCAATCAGCAGCTCCAGGCTGCTGCTGGGCACGGCTGGCCACTCTGTCAGCGAGAAGGAATCCCAGGCCCCCGAGGTACTGTGCCTGAGGTCACCGGATTGTGGAGAGGAAAGGGTGGGCAAGGGGCTGCTCAGCAGCTCCACAGAGGCTTCGCTGGGAGTTTTTCTCCCAGGGTCTAGAGATGTTTCGTTGTCTGCCGTGTCGGAGGCGTGGATGTCAGCGGAGCAGCCCGGAGCCAGGTCCTCTTCTCTCTCCTCCGAGCCCGCCTCTCTCTCGCCTTCTTCCTCCTGCTTCCCTTGCCTTTCCTCTCCCAAGCCCACATCTTCATTGCATATCAAAGAGTCCTCTACCACATCCCGCGCCACAGTCGGAGAAGTGGGAGCAGAGGGGCAGGGCACCGGGGTTTCGGAGATCTTGTCCTCAGTAGCGGTGCAGGTGAACAACCTGCCCTGCTCCAGCTCAGGGGGGGTGCAGCAGGGCACAGACCCTCCCCCCTCCACGCCCCCCCCAGGCTCCACAGCTTTTGGTTCCTCCTCCTCTAACGTCCTCATAGGGGTCACGACCTCTTCACACTCAGGCCCCTCCCCCACAGAGGAGAGTGAACGAGGGGTGGGCTCAGCTGGCTCCGCCTGCACAGCCTCCAGGTCTGCTGGCTCAGCCAATCGCACATCCTGGGGGGAGGGGCCACTGCTGTAACCCATGGTAATGGCAGGATAAGTATATCCAGGTGGTAGGTCTACAATAACACAAAAAGACAAACAAATCTGAGCTTTTGAATGAATTAAACATGCACCACTCAAACATATTTACACGGACTGGAAAATGAGCATTTCACGGCATTTAACATGGATTTTCATAACTTGTAATAAATAGTAATTGAATTGATGAAGTCATGGCAAAACATGGACAGAACAAAGAAACTTTCTTCACTCATACCTCTGCATATTTATGATTCCCTTATTATCTGACTGAAAATATGTTAGCATTCTGTGGGAATGGAAATGCAATATTTGGCGTGTTGAGGTATTGTGTGTGTGTGTGTTTCTGCAGTGCTGCTCACGGGGAGCGCATGTCTGCGTCAATGCCTCAGTTGTGTGTGCTTGTGGTGCCAAGGCCCAGGCTGGATATTGATGACACTGTGGTGTCTGGGTGTGATTGCAGAGCCGGCCCTGTCACCCCCATGAGCCGTGTTATTGATGGTATCCATCCGCCCCCCTGACAACACCGCCAGATGAATGCGTATCCTTCCGCTACGGCCTGCTCAAGGACCCCTGAAGGATAAGAAGGGCCCCGTCTGCAATCTCCCTGACCTCCCCTCCTCCCTCTCCATCTCCCTCACTCGCCCCCCCCACCGCCTCCTGGTTTTCACACACACACTCCGCACGCGGTGAAGCTAGATAGCTCAAAACACCCTAGCCCATGCAACAACCCCACATTCCTTTTCCTAGGACAGTGCAAAACATTAAGATACATGACCTGTACTCAAACTGTCTCTCACATCACCTGAAAAGAAGCCGAAACACCGAAAGCAGGAGGTGCGTAAAAAGCCTCAGTCGCCACACTACCCTCTGCCTCGCCTTGTCCCTGTCCCCTGCCTTTCTTTCTCTCCTTCCCGCCTGTCACTAACCTTCCCCTTATCTCTGTCTCTCCAGGGAAGAGGAGCTGGGCACACTACTGAAGGCCTAACCTTGAGAATTGTAATGAGACATTCCAGCTTTCATTACTTGCACTTTGTTTTGGGACGAGACAACAGTGCCGGCAGCCCAGGGAGGAGGACACGGGCTCGTCGGATGTGTTATTTGAAATAAAGCAGCCTTTAATTTTAATTATGTCCTGGCACCTCCTTGCTCTGGCATGCTAAAAATGCCCTCCCTGCCAGCCTGCCATACATTAGTAATTAAAAAGAAGGCAGATGGTCCAAGGCAGTGGAGAAGAGGGTATTTATTTACTAATTGCTGAGGTGACAAGGCTGGAGAGGTGAGGACGAAGTGTTGCAGGCACACATTACTGTGGCGAACAGTTAAATGTGGGATGTTCTCAGGCTTTAAGATGACAAAAAGTTCTAAAGCCTCGGACCTGCAGGATGGATTGTAAAGCGTTAAGGTTGTTCATTCAGTTTCAGGCTACACCACTCAACGACAGTGGTCAGGATTTGTAGGAAGCAGAGTCTTGTAAAATCAACTGGCAGGACTTAGTATAGTATAGTATTGTATAGTATAGTATAGTATAGTAAAGTGCCCACCACTGACTGCCACCATCATTGCCTGAGACCCCACTATCAGGTGATGTGCGAGTCTATCCTCTGGTTTTTTAAAAGCTGAAGGACCAGTATCTGCAGAAGGTATGCAGAACAAACAAGACAACGTCTTGTCGATGAGTCTGTGATCCCTTCGCCCCGCCAGGCTAGACGGTAGGGACACAGTGGTAATAAGAACAGGCCAATCTAAATGGGGATGAATAGCCCAGGGAAGATCATTCTACATGGATTAAAATAAAACGCCTGCAACAAGAAGCGATAGATGGTCTTGCTTCTGAATGAGCGGGCAGGCGTCTGGGGAGCCCAAGTGCAGCGTTGAGATGGTGACAAGCGCAGAGCTACAGTGGCTCAGACGCCACAATGAGAACACGTGTCTACAGGCAAAGGGCTGTCCCTGTAGAGCTCTTCACTATCGCACCTTTTGTTAGACCGTCCCTGGCAGCCTTCCAGATTTCACGTTTCACTGTAATTAGATGTCGGAGCAAATCCTAATTGGATTAGGCTGTTTACATCTCGGCTGCGCATGTAAATACCCCGAAAAGGGTAAACAGGGCAAGAGTGAGAGATCGCGTGTGGAGACGCCAGAAGAAATGGGAATTTTGTATCGCAGGTAGGAGGATTCAGATGAACTAACGGGAGCTACGCACATAGGCTCTGCAGTAAAAAAAAATGTTCTGCTTAGAAAAAGAAGTTGCAACTCTAATTTCCTGTATTAGCACTTGCAAACAAGCACAAACTGTTATGAAGAAAGGGCATTTCTTAAAAGAAACTGACATCTTCAGTAACTACCTCAGTGTCTCAGTGCAGATAGACCCAACCCGACAGTTCAGGAGATGTTGTCTTTACTCTAATTCCATACAAGTCATACTCTAAGCAGCATGACTTCCAACACCTGCTCCTATCTTTGCTTTAACCAGGGAATGCTACGTTATCGTGAATGATGACAACATTCCTCCAGGTAGATGCAAGAACATACTTGTACGATGCCTAAGCTATCGAGAGAGTCGGAAAACAATAGAGAGACAAGTCAAGAAACGCGATCATTGGAGCATTGCCGAGCTGAGGCAGTAATCAAGACGCAATCACTCACAGAAAACAGATTGCGCGTGTGACGGATGACTTGTTCACCAAGATATTGACTTAATATTTTCATATGAGGCTGAAGATGAAAAAGATGGGATTTTTGTAGTTGGTGCTGACTGCAGTTTTATTTAAGTAAACAGGATACATCGCAGTTCAGCTTGAAGCAGCGGGTGGACCTACCAGGCTCCAGGGATTGTGGGTAATCCTGTGGCGGCTGCCCCTCCCCTCTCTTGTCCTGTGACTCTGCCCCCTTGGAGGCGTGGGGAGGGGCGGGGCTGAGGGCGGGGGAGCGGGGGGCAGCAGCTGCGGGGCTGGGGGCAGGGCAAGGGGTGCAAGGGGTGCTCTTGGGGTGCGGGCGCAGGGAGGGAGAACGGCAGCAGGGGGACAGCCTGGCACCACAGGCACTGGGGGAGGGGACGCTTTTGTTGGAAGGGGCAAAGGAAAAAGGCTTGGACGTCTTGGGGGTCCGGGGCTCGGGCAGCACGTTGTCCAGCTCCATGGATGGGTCTTCCGCCTTCCGCTGAAAGAGCAGAACAGATCATTGAAACAGGGATTCAAACGAGACCCCCGGTTCAGTACCGTGTAGTCTTACTGACACCTCAAAGGCAGCACAAGCATATCACATAGGCTGGCATGGGCCAGTCCTTTTAGATCTGAGTGCACACCTCAATCTGAAATTGAGACGCATTCCAACTCCAGTGTGAAAGAGCTAAAGACTCAAAACTCATCGACAGGCTGATTTGCTGGGTATTCAGGGACAGCAGCCTGGCCAGGAGGAAGAGGTCATAAGAACCTCCTCTATGACCAAGGAGTGGCTGCCATGGTGGTTGTGAAGGAGGGGCGCTGGCGCAGTGAACCCTGGGATAGACTGGACAAAAGGTCCATATACAGTATAGAACGATTGATGGGAGCTGGTCTTTCAACCAAACCTTTATGACGAACTGCAGTGGGAATATGACAATGACTTACAGCCTGCTGGCTCCCAGCATCGTTTCTGTCCTCACAGCTACTGCTGTAACACTACAAGTATGTCATTTTGTTCCCAGCGTTAAATTTTCCCTGAAGAAAAACAGTCGCACAAAGCCAGAGGCCCTTACAGACTGCCAAAGCAACGAGTTGCTATTTGATACTTGTTTTGGGGGAAACGAACGGGAACTTTGGCATCTTTCATTGCAGTGTCTGTTTATTGTATCACTGTGTGGATAGAATTTCACAATAACGCGAGGCCGCTGCTCCTGCCAGCAACCAGAAGTCACTGCAAAAAAACCTTTAGAGTGCTTGTTCTAGTTCTGAAAGTCGCGTTACAGTGACAGTGACTGTGCATTATGAACACCAGTGTGGACCCGTCACTGGAAAGGCTGATGATTCAATCCTAGCGGGTTGTGCCCTTGAGCAAGGTACTTTGCTCAGGTTACTTTGGTAAAACGCCCAACTGTAAAAATGGGCACAACAGCAAGGATAAAAAAAATTAATAATAATCATCTGCCCTGGCCGCTTTGTCGCTTGACAGTAGCTGCGAGTGCTCTGTGTTAAAGGCTGTGGTTGCCGTAATTCCACGGTGTCTGCTTTATGTAATTGGCTGTGGGAGTGCTAATTGCACAGTGTCTCGTCTGCGTTATTGGCTGGAGGTGCAATAACTGTATCGCGTGCAAGAGTCAGACAATGCAGTAATTAGGATGTCTGTTACACCATCGGCTGGGGAATGCTCTGCTCTGTGTCGGCAGCTCTCTCGTATCGACTGTGGGAAAGTGGACAATAAGGCGTCGATTATGCGTGATGGGGGTGTGCTCTGTGTCACCTGGGAGTGGCTGTGCCTGTGCTGTAACTCCACAGCCTGCGCCGCCCTGTGCTGCTGCTGTTGCTGCTGCTGCTGCTGCTGCTGGTGCTGCTGTTGCTGCTGCTGCTGCTGCTGCTGGTGCTGATGCTGCTGCAGAGCGTAGAGCTCCTGTTGCCGTAGAAACTGGGAGCGGGAATAGACGGCGGGGTGCTGCATGTGAGAGGCGGGCCCTCGGGTGCCGTACACCGGCGGCCACAGCGAAGGCTGCTCCATCACGTCTGCGGAGAGAGGAGGGTCTCGTCAGGCACAGTCTGCCCCCGGGCCAGGGGCACACACAGAGGCCCGGGTCCTGCTCTGCTCACCGAGGACCGGTATTGATTTTGGCTCTAAACGTGGTGCTTTGGTTTCTCGCAGCCTTGTACTGTTTTTTTTTTCCTCCAAAGAAATGCTTTTGAACTCAACGTGCGCGTCTGAGTCAGGCCACCTAATCGGGGACAAACCGGGAGTTCAACGTTCACGTTTTATTCCTAACACCACTCTAACCCGACCTTGCAAAGGGAGAGCAACATCGCAAAAAATACGCTTCGGAGAGAAAGCATCGGAAATCTTCTGATGCTCAGTTGCATGGGTTAAACACGGTTCCTACCTCTTGAATAAAAGTGCACTGTTAAACTTAGAAGTCAATTATAATCTAGTGTATGACACCAAATGGAACTTGACACTCTCACCAATGTTAAGTGTGCTTGTACCGCATTCTCAATAGCTGTCTCTCCTTTCAGAGAAGTCTTAAAGTTCAAAATGACTTTGTAGGAAGTCAGCTACTGTATGTGTTTTATGTTTCAAGATTTATACATGTTCTCTTAAGTAAAGGCAAAAAGTGCACATCATTTTGTAGTCAAGGCCACTGTGAATCTTGCATACGATACAAGACTTCATTCCCAGCCTCCATCAAGCTGAGGAGACACCTTATTGGGGAACAAAACGATTTAAAATTTGATTGAACACAATGAGGAAAAAAAAATGGAATAGGACCACCTTCACGCTTTCACATCAGCCAGTTTCTTGTTGTCATGAGAGGCCAATCGCACACCGTGACATGCTGGGTCAGGGTCCACTGGACAGCTTTAATGAGATAGACCCAGCTATTTAAAGAACAGGTCTGCACACCTCTGTGAACGCCTGGTCATCCACACAGCAACATCTGATATGCACTGTCTCTTCTGCCAATTTGCAATGTGCACACTGGAGGCCAGTGACAATATAAAGCGTAAATAACATTACTAATAATAAAACAGGCCCCAGCTGAAAGCAAACCCAATTTTTCAACTAGAGTTACTAACAGGCTGTATCTTACACCTCTTCAGAATAAGTGCCATTCTACAGCTCCCTCACAAGAGCTAGGTCATGGCATGCAGGCATTCAGATAAACCAGTTCCCACATCTTTTAAAGTACATACAGCTGGCGAGCTTGTGTGAGCCGTAGGTGAAGAGCAGCTGTCAAAATGTTTGCAGCTTTGAGAATTAGCCCACATCTTTTCCAGCACACAGCTGTGCGCAGTATGTATTAATGTGCATGCTGAACATAAACCAATCCACCTCCAGCAACAACCCCCCCCCCCCCCCAACACACACACATATGCACACACACCAACCCCCTTCATTCTCCCAAGTGGCACCCAGGGACCTTTGTTCTAAAAGATTACCCTGACTCAGCTAATGTTTCCCTGGGGAAGGGTTCTGCGGTTGCACTTCCCCTTTCTGCTGGAACTCCTACAGAGCGAGGAAGGAAATGCGCCACTAAAGACTAAAAACTAATTAAATTTCACAGCCTGTTTGCTATACAGGGGACAAGGCACAGACTACAGATCAGTTAAATCTCCCCCCGCTTGTCAGTTGCCTTTATTTTCGTCGAGAGGCACAGGAAGATTACACAGTGTTTCCACTCAGTCCAGGCTCTGATCCCACTGGACAGGGTGGGAAGTCAACAGGAAGGGCCTGGACAGTGGGCTGCTGTGTTTCTTCATCGAGTGCCCACAGCTTTTGTCACCTGCATGGCTTCATTTAACTCTGTCTGCTACAGTGGTCTGTCACACACACAAACCAAAGAACTGTTCATTCGTAAGGTTCAGCAGGGAGACATGCAGAGTACTGCAGAACACAGGACAAGTCAGTGAAACCTCAGTGTAATTATGGAAATGATCATTTCTTGCCACTATACCCTATTTAGTACCAGGATAATGGATTTACATTTGCAAATTCAATGATTGATTGTGCTACGTGAACCCCTAGTTTACTAAGCACAATTTAAAGGTGTAAATAGAATCAGTAGGGTGTTTTTTACTGGTCAGAAACGTTTCGTGTCTGGTCTTCGCCATACATGTTAGTGGCAACACATCATGCCAAAGAGATTTCAGAGGACTAGATCTCAGAAGTAGCTTGTGCTCACCTGTCTGGGTTTAAAAACCATCTCTAAATGACCCTGTCAGATTGTCTACAAATGGTGAATGTTCAAGACTATAGTGGCATCACCAGGAACAGGTCATCCATCCATGACCTTCCCAAGAACAGCCTGGAAAATCATCCAGAAGTCACAAAGGCCTTTGTAGTAACGGAGGGATCTACAGGCCTCTCTCACTGCATGTCAGGGCTCATACCTCAGCCACCAGGAAAAGACTGAATGGGAATGGTTTTCATGGGAGGGCAACCAGGAAGAATCCGCTGCTCTCTAACAAGAGCATGGCTCACCATCTCAAGTTCTCTAGAGAGCACCTGAAAGGTCCTTAAGACTACTGGAAGGATGTTCTCTGGACAGAAGAATCAAAAGCTGAATTTCAGGCCATAATAAAAAACATATTTTGTGACAAAACCAAACACTGCCTGCCAATAGTCGAATCTCATCCTGACCACCAAGCATGGTGGTGGGAGAGTCATGGTTTGGGGCTGCTTTGCCAAACGTGGGTCATGCAGGAGGACAGTGATCCTAAACATGCAAGCAGATCTACAATGGACTGGCTGAAGAACTCACACGAGGATATGTACTCTACTTAATGAACAAAATGATCAAAATATAAATACATTTCTTTGTGTTATACATGTAATTGAGACATCTCCGTCTTTGCTTAAGATTTTCATCTAATTACATCTGAGGTCTAAAATATACAAGAATAAGGAGCACAGTATGTATATAACATAGTTCAATGGTCTCCTTTTATGCCAGTAATAATGAGGAACCCTACATTACTCAAAAAGCAATCTTATTGGCCCCTAAAGCAGCTGCAAGGGCCACACCAATCCAACCATGCAACGGACAAGAAACCACAAAGCCCTAAGCACTCCTGGCTGAAAACATGATCAGAAACTACACTGCTGCCTGACAGAACTTGAGAGGTGAAAGCAGGCCACAGAGAAGCAGGAGAGGGCACCGTACCGAGGTGGTGGGTGGCGGGGTGGGCAGCCGGCTCTGTGGGCAGTACTACCAGCTGCGTGGGAGGGTCTTGTGGCATGGGCAGAACGGGCTGCAGGGGGCTGGGCATGGCTGCAGAGAAGCCAGGGGGTAGGTTCTGGTGCAGAGCTGCATGGCTGATCCCTGCAGACAGGAAATACAAGACAGCACAGTTAACGTTCAGGATAACAAGACGGAGACAGAGGGGGCAAGGCTTCAATACTGCAGAATTCCACACAAGCATGGTGCTCCTGCACCCCTCCATTGGGCGTCAAGGCATTGGTTTATACATGGAACACACCGATTACAGATCGTAACACCTGTGTGTCAAATGTAAACCACTCCTGCTTCCAACGCCCCTCTGCTTCACTGACCGTAGGAATGTCCCGTCATCCATAAGGAGGGACTTCCTGTCCGTGGCATCCAATGGTGATGAGCTGGATGGGCATGTGCTGCTGGGTCAGCTCCTAATTGGCTGGCCTGTAAGGAAGTTCCACCTGTCACCATGAGGTGAGAGGTCAGATCACCATGGCAGCTGCTGGAGGGATGGATTCTGGCAAACTCCACCCGATCTTTGTTGTCTCTGGTTAAAATACAAAGAACAATTAATTAATTAAACAGTATGGGATAGTTGTGAAACTCTTTATCGGAATTTCATACTTCCATCAACGCTTATGATTGCATCATTAAGAGACAGTATCAATTTAGAACGCCTTGCAATTAAGACAATTTTTAAAAACCGAGGTACTTATACCACAAAAAAATCCTCAAAAGGCTCTGAAACAGTTAACTGGTGAAAAGCTGAGGGGTGAACGTTAGAACAGGAAGAGATGTCAGCCAGGAAGACTCACAGACCTGATGAGCAGCTCTCTCTCCCGGTCCAGGCAGGGCAGCCCCAGAGGGTCCTCACACAACCTCCTCCTCTCCTCCTCGCTGTCCGGGTCCAGAGGGAACACAGAGCGGGACACCCCTGAGGGAGAGACACTCGGCTCAGCCGGGGCATGGCTTTCTAACACGGGTCTAAAGTTCACCGAGAAGGCAACGAGGATCGACAAAGACCACAAAAAACAACAAGGAGCGGGCGGAATTTGTTTTCGATGCCGCAACGGGACACAAAGACCTTGCAAGTCAGCTGCGATCTTACAATTTATTACATTACTTTGGGAGCTTATATGAAGCCAGGGCATGAGCCGGCAGCACCAGTTTCCATTGCCTTCAGCTCCCTGCCTCTCACGTGGGGTGTTCACTTGCTCTGAAACAGGCAGCAGTTATGTGCTTCGGGCTCGGCTGAGACAATCGCTTAACTTTCACCTAAAGCAGTCATGCGCCGGGACTGAGGACCGAGGACACAACGTGAGTTCACGCACCGCACTTCTTAGCCTCCTTCTTAGAAAAACGAGAACCTCGCCGCTCGTTCGCAAGCCCAGCGCAGGGCCGCGTTTTCTCACCTTTCATGGCCGGTAACACCCTGCCCTGCCGGCTGTGGCCAGGGTGCCCATCCAGGGGACGGCAGGGCGGCTCCCGCTGCCTCGCCACAGCCACCGCGATGCCCACGGGCGGCTGCCGCACCTCCCCCTCCCCGTGGGGGGCGTCGCCCGCCTCCCGGCCCCGCCCGCTGCAGTCCGACCTCTCGCCGTCACTGGCCGGGCCTTTCCTGGGGGGCAGGGCCTGCTTGGCGTCCTGCAGGGCGCAGCTGCTGCTGCCGCCGCCGCCGCCGCCCCCCCCGGCGGTCTTCAGGCTGCCCAGGCCCCCAAAGGGGCTCTTCTGGGACAGCAGGAGGGGCTGCTGCTGACTGCTGTACTTCAGGAGGCTCTTCATGGCGCTGCTCTCTCCCTGGCTGCCCTGCTGCCCAGTTTCCTGCTGGTTCTGGGAGGCCATGCCCTGCTGCTGGGGCTGGCCCTGCTGCCTGCTGCTGAAGGAGTCCAGGTAGGCTTTCCTCTGCTCCTCCTCCACCTGCGCCTGGTGCCCTCGCGCTGCCCAGGAAGGCAGCGCCTGCTGCTGCTGCTGCTGCTGCTGCTGCTGCTGCCCGCTGATGCTGTACCCAAGTGACGCCAACTCCAGCTTCCTTTTCATGTCCTGCCCGCTGCTGCCCTGCGCCAACTCACTGGAAGTGCTGTCCGGCCCGGGCCGGTTGTGCTGCTGGTGCCTGATCCGAGCCACTTTCTGCCCGTCTCGCTGCAAAGTGCACCCAGCCCCACCGCCGCCGCCCCCGCCGCCGCCCTGCGGTGGGACCGCTTTCCCTTCGGACGGCTGCGAGGTGGGAGGACCTGAGTGAGAACAGTCCCGGAAGGGGGGGGTGATGACGTAGGGGCCGCTCTTTCCCGAGGGGCCGCCCTTGGCCCCCTGAGGGAGGGAGGGCCTGAACAGGTCCAAGTCCGCGCTGCTGATGCACTCCAGGCTCCGCGATCGGGCGCTGGGGTGATGCTGCTGCTGCTGCTGCTGCTGCTGCTGCTGCAAGTGCTGATGGTTACTTTGCAGCCAGTCGGGAGCCTTGTCTGCCTTCCCATAGGCGTGCTGCTGCTGCTGCTGCTGCTGCTGCTGCTGCTGCTGCTGATGTTGCTTTCTCTGGCAGCTGCTGGGAGGGCCGCTGCCACTGTTGTTGTTCTTGTCTAAGGTTTTGTCCTTGGCGCCTCCGCCCCCGCCCCGGCAGTCTGGGTTGGCCAGCTGGAAGGGCCCGCTCGCTTTGTCGCCCAGGTGCCCCACCGAAGGCACGAAGGTCGGCCCCGTGACTTTGAGCTCGCGCCCGCCGCCGGCTGAGCCCTTCTCCTGCGCGGAGGGCACTGCCAGCGGGGGCGGGGGCGGGGGGCAGTAGAAGTCCGGGTGGTGGTGGTGGTGGTGGTGGTGGTGGTGGTGCGGGTGGTGGGGGTGGCTGGGGTGCAGCTGCAGGCAGGGGAAGCCCCCCGGGTCCCCCCTGCCGGCCGCGGAGCTCATGGACAGGGGAGGGGGCACGGAGTACGAGACGGAGTGGTGCAGCATCTGCCGGCTCTCCAGGCAGTCTGCCGGGTGCCCGCTCACCCGCACCTCCCCGATCGCCGCCTCCTTGGCGCAGCGGCTGCCCGCCTGCCTGCCCGGCCCGCCCCCCGCGGCCCCGCCGCAGCTGGACAGCGGGCCCTTGGCGCCGGCCCCGGGCTCCCCGTTCAGCACCTTGGCGCTCAGCAGGCAGGCGCTGAGGTGCTTGCCCCTGCCCAGAGGGTCCTCCTTGCCGTCCAGCGCCAGGCCGGCCTTGTGCCGCTCCAGGGCCCTGCCGCTCTCCTCCTCCAGGCCGGCCGGGTGCTGCGGGTGCTGGGGGTGATGGTGGGACCCCGGGTGGTGCCCGTGCTGCTGCCTGTCCTTGGCCTCCTGCTTGCTGCCGGCCCTGTCCTTGTCCTTGGCGCCCAGCACCACCCCGCGCTCCCCGCCCCCCTCCTTCAGGCTCTTGTGCAGCCCCCCGCCCCCGTCCCGCTCCCGGCTGCAGGACCCCAGCGGGTGGCCCGGGGCTGCCCGAGAGATGGGCGGGAAGCTGTGATTGGCCGACAGAAGAGCTGGCTGAGAGGGGAGGCCCCTCAGGTAGAAGTTATCTGTGGGATAAAGAGAGAAAGGGCACGGAAAAATGAACCACTTGTGTCTGGGTGTTGGGCTTCTTCTTCTTTTTTTTAGACCACGGTGAGGATGAAAAAGTAACGGCAACAAAAACATCGTGTGAAACAGGAGCTCAGCAGAGGCTTCCAATCAGGTGAATGTGATAACTGCAAGTTAATGGATTCTGATCGATAACTCTAACCTCACGCAGCATTCAAGCCTGAAGATTAGCTCATGGGCCTCGGATCACCCGTTGGTCTAGTCTGAGATCAACGTGTTTAAATCTGATCAGATTTTTCTCTGCTCCTCACAAGAATTGTTCCTACTCGGTGATGTGTTTGCTTGCCTTCCTTATGCAATGGTGGAGTCAACTCACCTTTCTGGGTGTCATAGAAACGGTGCTGTCCATAGAGAACGCTGCTGTTGCCATGGTGATCCAGATGGCTCATGGGAAGGAAGGTGGAGGCCAGACTCCCTGAAAAGCGGGGATACCCTGGGGCTGCTGATACAGACAACAGAGGAGGGGGGAGAGACAGAGGGAGTTTTAAAGAAGTACAGCACAAGCTAAGGAAAGAGCATTTCCTCGCTGGATAGGAGCAGAGTTCAAGCGCCCGGTGTGCCACCTGGGTTGTGCTGTATGTAGATTCTCATATCAGTGCTGAGCAGTCACCAGTGAGGAAGACCAGAACCTTGCATCTCAGGATGATATAACTCTTAAACTTTATTATATAGCGCCTTTTTAGGAAAGCATCTTTCAGAGACCACTGCAACACTGAAACATTTCAGATACAATAGAAAAGGGGAAAAAAGCAAAATAAACATGGTTTTAACATGTTTATTTAAAAGTGCCCAACAGCTAAGATAAAAACCATCAGATAGGTGGTTGCAAAACTAATACCCTTTTAAACACCCCAGTGCATAGCAATTTCCACTGCGATGTTCTGCAAAGTTAGTAACCACTATAAAAGTGCAGAGCCCAACAGAAGTCTATCAGCCAATCACTATCCCCCACTCCTGAACTACAGCTCTTCTTAGGGAAATGTCAGTGAAAAAAAGATCGAGTTTTTATTCTAGACTTGAATAAAAGGAAGGGAATTCCAACGAGTGGGATTAGCAGAGCTAATAGGTGGACCAGAAAGTTTGTGTTTTTAGACTCTGGAATAAGAAGGAGACCAGTTCTAATGCTGTATCTAGGGCAGGGGTCCTGCTGAGAGTTACATGTTAACAGAAGCATTTTTATATTAACCCTGGATCTGACAGTCAACCAGTGAGGAGCTATGCGATCATGAGAAGACCCCGTTCCTTCAGCAGCTTGGTTCTGGAAGGTCCAGTGATTGGATTTCCTTCTCTCAGACAAAGATAAACCAAGATAAAAAAAAAAACAGCAAAACTAAATCTGCTTTCCTCAAAACAAACAAAAACAAAACTGTCCATTTCATCAGCAGGGCTTGTCTTTTCCAGAATGAGCTGGAACACAGCTGCACCCAGGAGGTCAGCCGGACAAGAACCAGCTTTTCCTCCACACTGGTTCTCCCAGGGAACCCAACTGCATCCCCGCAGGGGAACGACTTCACTGAGAAAGCACTTATCCGACGCACAAACAGTCCTCTCTCACAACGCCACTCTCAGCTGCATCACAAGAGATTTCCAGCCGGAACAAAAGTGTGCACTGCATTGCATGATGTGAACTGACCAGAAAGTTGACTAAAAGAAAAAAAGAAAAATCACCAAATTTCCCATTTTCTGAAACAGGAAGCAGCTGGTATGTTTATCATTTTTAGCCTAGGTTCTCCATCATACCTCTGCCACTGTTATTATTTTACTTCACCGCTCCGAACCATAACTCCTGCGTGGCATTTAATGCACTCTAAGCAGGCATGGTTCACACATTACACAGCGCTGATTACACAGTGCTGTCCTGCCTCCAGTTAAAACACAGCTGTCAGCTCCTAGTCCTGGAGGGCTGGAATGTCTCTTCAGCAAGCTAAACCTTTAAACAGCTGCCTACTGGCTTAACTGGACCAATTTAACATCATTTCCTGGCTCTTCAGATGCTGCTGCTTTAAAGAGACCTGAAAAACTTGCAGACACACCAGCTCTCCAGGATCGGGACTGGAGACGTCTGGACAAGAGCACACTGCTAATGCACAACTAAACCTGACTTCTTAACATGCAGCTCATTTCTAGTGCAGTGCTCATCCTTGTTGACTGTCCTTGATTCGAATGGAGATGGTGCCTTACTGCAGATTTCTGTTTAAGGCCGACTGTAAGCATAGGAGGAGGTGGGGGGGGTAAGGATCAGGGGTGGAACTGATTCAAAGAAATGCATTCTTGCAGGCTTGTGAAGGGTTAATGCCTACCGAGTGCCCCCCTGCCGGCCCTTTAATTAAATGGCGTTAAAAGTTTAACTAGCTCAGCTAAAGTAAACACTAGTCTATAACATACAGTCTCCAGATGCCTCTGACTTTTTGCCCCCCCAGCCTTAAAATATTCACAGCAGTCCCCTCCCGCCCCCACTGCCCTGGAAGGCGAGCAGGGCACACATCTGTTCCTCCCAGCTCCCAGTGCCCTTTCCTCCTCAAGGCCTGTAGCACAGCTAGCTCTGTTTGCATTACGGCGCTCAGCAGACATGTCTGAGTCGGCTGGGCTAGTGATGGAAGCACCAGAGCTCTGCGTTTGCCGGAGTTTTGTTTTGACAGCTTCGTCCCTCCGTAATTACACTGCAAACTCCAAAAGGCCTTTCCCTGCAGTGTCCCATACACGCACTGCTAATTCCGATCAGTCATTCCCTGCAGTATCCCATACATGCACTGCTGAATCCAATCGGTCTGTCCCCGCAGTGTCCCATACATGCACTGCTGATTCCGATCAGTCATTCCCTGCAGTGTCCCATACATGCACTGCTGATTCCGATCAGTCATTCCCTGCAGTGTCCCATACATGCACTGCTGATTCCGATCAGTCATTCCCTGCAGTATCCCATACATGCACTGCCGATTCCGATCGGTCCATCCTACATGCACTGCTGAATCCGATCAGTCTGTCCCCGCAGTGTCCCAATACATGCACTATGTATTCCAAAAGGCCTTTCCCTGCAAAGCCCCATACATTACTGCAAGCATCATTTAAAGTTGCACATACCAAAACAAAAGTCATGAATCCATCTTCAATGGATTCAAGCTTGCAGAAAAGAGACATTTCCTTAGATACCCACAGAATAAGAGACAATACTATGAGATTGCTCTTAAGACTACAAACATCCCTCTTGATTTCTATGTACATATGGTACAAGTACAACTGAATACAAATTTGTGTTAACGGTTACTGAAAGGACATCAAATGGATTAAAATGCATAACACATACATGGCAGAACATCACAGGCTTCAGGACAAGTAAACCCCAAGAAACTAGGGCAGGATTTCTGAAAAACAGATTGTACACTGCTCCTCTTAAAAGCATTTTCACATACAATCACATGGCCATCCGGCTCTTTTATTATGAATCAGCCTTTGAAAATAAAAATGGTCTTTAATGAGGGAGGACAGATATAAAGTCACCACTTGGACTGTTCACCCAGAACTTGCTCCCCGCAACAAAGAGAGCAGATTCTACAACCTTGTTTCTCATTACCGCCTCAGCAAAGTCAGTCTGAGCTCACAGTCCATTGGATCCCTGAAAACAACTGCTGGGGTTCATTATATCCAGTTATTTCTTCTGGTTTTGAATTCCAGGCAATGATACATGTATTGAGCAACAAGCTATCAAAGAAAAAGCCAAGGAATGAGAAGTGTCTAGCATAGAGGAATACCACAGACTGAAAATGTCTGGGGAGGCTATATGGAGAGGGCTTTGGCACAAATAGCCCTGATTCTGTAAATAACTCAAAACGAGGATATTACACTGTAATTGTGATTAATTTGCTAAAGAGGAAGGGTGTGGTGTTATTTGAGCTAGAATGGCCTCTTCCCATTGGTAATATTTCTCTTCAGACAGACAACTCAAGCCTGTAGGGGGATCTAGACAGCCTTCACATCTTTCCATTGGACAGGAGAAAAGGCAGATGCAGAGCCAGCTGTCTGATAGCTGTTCCTTTACTGTACAATGCACCTGTTGCTACAACTATTTCCTACAGAAACAGAGACCTTGCCTAAAAGTGATCACAAAATCACTGATCAAGAAAAATTCTCATAAATAAAATACTACGCTTTTCAAATAAAGAGAGCGACATATTTCTGACAGAAGTGAAATACAACAATGCCATCATTCATATACGTACAACCTAAAAGAGAAAAAAAGGCAGTTCGATGGCAAGCTGAAGCATAAATGCAATTGTATCTCTCTAGAAAAGGCTTTAAAAAAAGAAAACAAGTTGTTCCTATCAGAAAAACACAGCAGACCTGCTGTCTGGACACCTCAGTAATCTGAAGAGCGTTTGCAGAACCTTCCTTAAAAGTGTTCTAGATGGACTGAGAAGTGTTAATTACTTACACATATAGCATGAATAAACATTCCTTCAATAACTCAGGAGTCACAGCGTTTTACAGAATTGGGGAACAACAATTCAGCTGCTATCTTTTTGCACACCGTGATTAGTTTGCCTACAATTATCCCCCATTCATTTTAGAATAAAGCTTTGTTTAGTTTCAGTACAAAAAAAACAACAAACAACCCAATTAACTCATGCTTTCCTCAAAAACACTCCTTAAAAGCACTAAGGACACGAATCCCCTTTCACGCCACAGGCTGTCTAGGGTTGATAGCTCCAGTTCGGTGGCGCCAAAACGCTGCTCATTTTAACGTCCTGCAAACTCATCAGCCCGTCCTTAATCTGAAGAAAAGATGCTGCTGAAGACACATCGGAAGGTTTAGCAGAGTGCTGACGCCGTGCTGACGCTGCTACACACAGCTGAGTCACAGAATCGACTTGGAGCTTGGGCACAAAGACTCTGTGAGGTCAGCAAATCAGATGCCACGCTTTTCAAACGAATTTATGCCTACTGGGGGACATCAGACCTTTTTTCTTTTTCCTTCAATTCTGCAGACAGAAAAATACGGTTTGATTGCTGCCCCTTTAAAAAAAAAATGAGGACGCTGTGGGATGGGATACTGAAGGATTCAGCCACATGCTCCAGACGATCCATGGCAGAATGTGTTTGAAGGCGGATCTTTCACATGGGAAACCCAAAGAAACAGTTTTATGGTTATTAAAAGGTCTGAAATCGCCCCCTGGTTATTTTCTGTCGTAAAGGCGCTTGTATTAGACTCCCCAGTCGTTTTAAAGATCTTCTCCGGCGATGACTCCTGGAGAAGCAGACATGCGGAGGAGCCCACCTGCAGAGCCACTCATCATGTGACAGGCTGAGAGCTCCACAGCGCCTGGCAGGAGAGTCTGTGCCCATAGGAGGAGAGGCACGTTGCTCGCTGATGTCACTGCGAACCTGCCGGCAGCCTCTAAGCCACCGCAGCCACTCACACAGACAGGCTCATCCCATCCCTTCTCCCAGGGGTGCTCAAGCCTCTGCTCTCAGCATGCACCTTCACCGGCTGAGCCACAGGGTTGCCTGACCTACCCTCCTCCACCAAAGAGGAGTGTTAAAATCCTGCCCTGTCCCCTCATGTCAACAGAACTCAATGACAAAAGAAAAAAAATCGGGGAACCTTCTCTGCACCCCCTGCCTCACCCCCACCCCTCCTATCCCCAAACACCCCCTCACATACAGATGCACTCGCTCAAAGCAATTAATTTAAATGGCAACAATTAGACAAAGGGCACATGACAATCTAAAAGCAATCAGAGTCTAATGATGTGTAATAAACTCAGCCAGGCTCTTCTTGTGCTGGATGCAGCCAATTATCGTGGCACTGGAGAAAGGCACCCAGACACGACGGAATCGGCCCCAGTCCCCTGCCTCCTGCCCCCCCAGCTTCAAGGTTAAAGCCGATTCCTGGTCTTGCGAGACTGAATCCCTATCAACAGCAAGATCTCCAAGCGCTGCTAGGACACCACTCACTGACTGGGCTTGTATTTTCTTCCCCTACACTTTCTTAAACATACGCTCGCCTCCGCGTTGCGCCACGTCTTTACACAGCAGTTTTCAGAGAGCACGATTCCCCTGAAAGACCCCGCAGAGTAGAGCATGGGAACTCTGCCTTCCCCTGTAAGGACAAAGTTTCCAGGCGAGCTACGGCAGTCAGAACAGCAGTCTCAAGCCTCTGAAAGAGTGATGGATTTTGTCCTCCAAGAAATAACCTTCCTTCCCCCTTCCTTGAGTTACCCTGTCCCATCTGTGGTTTACAGGGCTAGACAGCAACAAAGCTTGCAACACACCTCCTCCAAGCAAACAGAATGCATCACAAACCCATTGTCACATATAGTATTCCAGAAAGTCCTGGAACTCAGGCAACTGGTTGCAAAAGACCTGCAGGCTCAGCAGTGACCTGTCCTCATTTTTACGGCAGTTTGGCTTCCAGACTGAAACTTGACCCGACTTCATGCAATACAAAGAAACAAGGGTGCAGATACAGGCAGGCGAGTCAGCGTTCGAGCCCAGCCCCAGCTGGCCCCAGGGATGATCCCCCTCCGGAGTGCAGGTAATCCAGGCTCCCGAACACCTGCGCTCCAAGCTCCGAGCTAATGAAGAGGTAAAGGAGAGGCAGTCTGATCCCGGCTCCGTGAGAGAGACCTCCCGAGGGGCTGGCAGACAACCCCACCCCCACCCCCCTACCCCCCCGTCGGCAACCGCACACCTGCAGGCCCGGCACCCGGCTGTATGACAGCACGCCCCTGCACCTGCCCGAGCGGCCACCGGTACAGGCACGGCTTCCCCAGCAGCCTTCAGGCGCCGGCGACGGCCACACGCCAACCCGGACGCCAGATGAGGACCGGCTCAGGGAAAAAGGGGATTCCTCTGGCCCCCGATCAGCTCACAGGTGGACGGAACACACACAGCCAACTCGCCGATCCCACCCACGGGAAATGATTCTGCAGGCAGACAGACTGCTATTAGAGGGTGGGTCTGTGGAAGGAGATGAGCTGTCCCCGAACGGGTTAACGCAGAGTGGAGACGGGACTGGGGGCCGGACCTGGCGGCGGCCTGTGGGTTAAACACGGCGGGAGGCAGAGAGGGCGAACGCGGCCACAGGTAGTCCCCCTCTCCCCTCGGCCACGGCGTCCTTTCCCCAGCTTTATCACCTTGCTTTACCTAAAGAGGAACCGAGGCCAGCTGGTTTCTGACATGAAGAGAAAAGGTGGCTAATGAATCTCTCTGCCCCCCCCCACCCCCACCCCCACCAGTTCCTCCCCTCCTTCTCTCCACTCCCTTTACAATTCATGTTTTTCTTAAACTGACTTCCACTAGCCCTCCTATCCCAACAGCCCCCTCGGGAACGCTAAGCGGTTAGACATTACGGCTGCCTTTCATCCACCTGTCAGTTCGAGGCTTTTACATCCCTGCTATTGTCCCCGGCACTGGAGGCATAAGAGCTCAGGGAAATCGGGCAGGGGGTGGCAGGCCTTCTTAATAAATTTATTGTCTTGCAGAACCCCCCCCACCACCACCACCACCACCATCCCCATCTCCAGGGCCCAATTACCGCCCTCCCTGTAGAGGTAAATTATGGAATCATCCCTCTACAGTGCAGCGCTGCACAGGAGAGAAAAAAAAAACACAACAATCGCAGAAAAGTTCCACAAGGCTGTGCTAAGCACTCAGAAAACAAGCAGAACCAAATACAGGGCCGAAGCTTGGGGACTGCAAGCGCAGGACGTCTTCATTTTCACTCTCCGACACCTTCCTCTTCTCTTTGGGAGACGGGTTCTCAACATCACATCGTTCCCACAGTCCTGAGGCTCAATTCCTCGGCGCGCAAGCTTGGCACGGCTTGGGAAAACGTGCAAGCAGACACACACTTCGCGATTTCTGCCTGGCAGACTGCTTGCGCTGGATCTGTTCAGAGCAGAGCCCCGGGAGAGAGAGGGCGAGGGGGCCGCAGGTGGGAAACTTGGGAATCTACCGAAGAAGAAAGGAATCCATCCCCTTTGCCTTGTGTTTTCTCATCGGAACGGAGCCCCACGTAGCTCCGGAGAGCGGCCGGTTAGCAGGGATGGGAAAGGCAGCCGGATGCAGTGCGAGAGGAGGGAAGAGGTGTTTGTGCTGAGTCGGGAGACTGGGGGGGACGGGGGGTCTGGGAGGCAAGACTGGAGACAAACCTGCCAGTCAGCTCCGCTAATTGAGAAAAGGCGACAGAGTGAGCGAGACACCAGGAGGGAGGGAAGCATGGGGGGAGTGCGAAACAGAAGGGAGGAGGGAGGAGGGAGGAGGGACGGAGTCAGATGGGCTAAGAGCGAGAGGGGTGGAGGACATCGCCGAGCAGACGGACGAGTGGGGAAGCCAGCGGACAGACAGAGGAAAGAGCACCAGGAGAGGAGAGATGGAGGAGAGGAGGCCGAGGGGAGATTGAGAGAGAGGCCAGGGGGGCGAGGGCAGGCAGGAGTGGGGGGGGGTTGGCTGGCATGGCCCTCGGCACTGGCAGAGCTCCAGCTGCTCACTTTGGATTGAGGCCAACTGGCAGCTGGCATGCTGGGGCTTGGGTGCAGGATTTCTCCTTCTTTCCTGATTTTTATTTAACTGTGGGGGGGGGGGGTTGGGAGATTTGCAGGGGTAAGGGGGTGGGGACCGACCTCCAACCGGCGAGGGTCCATATGGACCTGACCAGCAGCCTGTGGCGACACGGCGGAGCTCCGCTCTGCAGCCGCAGGGGAGGCTGAGAGCGAGATGGCGGGGGTGTGTGTGTGTGTGTGTGGGGTGGAGGGGGGCGTTCGCCAGCGGGCTGCCTCTTAACTCCTTGCACGCTCTCCTGCGCGCTCTCCCTTTCTCCTCCTCTCTCACCGCGCGCACCACAACAATCGCCGCTGTCGGCCGCGCCAGCCGACACAAGACACGCCGGCCGCGGCCCCTCTCGTCTCCAGGCGCTTTCCGCCGCCGCCAGGCTGCGACATCAAAGGTGAGCCTGGGCGTCGCCAGCTCCCCCTGCCACCCGGTGGGGAGGGGGGTCGAAGAGGTGGAGGCCCTGTGGGAAGAAATCTTCTTCAACGCCGGAGGAAAAACGAAAGCTTTTACTACGGGGGGCTCTGGCTGGAGCGAGACGAAGATGTTCCTGACCCTGGGGCCACGGGGCCACGTTCTGCCTGCGGTTGTCTGCCTGATCATCCAGACAAAGCAAGGACAACTCAACTTGCAAAGGGGGCAGGGGGCAATTCAGAGGGTCCAGACCTCCGGAATTCTGCTGGAAGTAAAAGTAGCAGTTCTGCGCTATTTGGAATCAAGGACAGCCTTTAGTTTTCCATTTCAGTGCACAAGCTGTTAAAATCAAGAGCAGAACTGGATCGTTAAATCCGAGACGTAAGTAACAAGACTGCGCCGACAGAGACTGAGTCTGATGAGCTCCAGCGGGTCCTGGAATGGTGTGTGTACAGATCTCCAAGGATCCGAATGAAAAGGGGACACCTGCAAGCGTGGGATTTGTGTGTATGTTCACCTCCGTTATTGTCACTGCGGCGTGCATATCCTTCTCCGAGAGTATCCTTGCATGAGCTAGTGGAAACGACGCTCACTGCAGAAGCCAGAACTGTGTATGTTCTTTCTTTCACAAAGCCTCTCTATGAGTAGCTATACTCAGATCATCGTTATATAGAACAGGAAACAGGTGTCCTATTCACTGGTGACATGGGTATCTGAATCTCTTACACACGGGGCAGAAGGAGACAGAAAGAGACAAAGAACGAAGCAGGCTGCAGACATAGGCAGAAAGAGCCACGTTCTCAGCTTTCCAAGACTGTCACAGAAACAATGAAAGTCCCATTTTAGAAAATAGGAATGGAATGGTAAGATCAGGTCACAGGAGAAAAATTTGGACAAAAACAAAACAGTATTTCATGTATTTATCTCTTCATGCCTGCTGACATGTCTGATGACAAAAAGGACTGGGATCATGACTGTTTACCACAGTACCCAGGAAAGATCTGTGCCCCAGCTCGGTTCACCCCCTGGGAGTTATGATAATCTTTAATGGTGGTAAAGAATTCTGTATTTTTATAGGAAGGGTTATCGTTGAGGTTTAAATAAACACCTGTGTGTGCATAACTTAAAGGTTACATATTAATAATATTAATGCAGTTTTTTTTTGCCACGGGATTTGCTTATTTGAATATAAGCAATATTCCAAACACTGTATTTTTCCTGTGCCATGAACAGTCTGTACATCACAGAAAACACAACACTAGAGTACTAGAGTGATCCTATCTCTAACTTTCCAGACTGCTGCTTTCAGCCTCGGTCACAAGGAGTCCCAGTGCTTTCAGGTTGTATAGGAATCTTCACCACATGGTGGAAAATGACGGTAATCATCAGAAATTAAACACGAAACGGGCCCAGCTGTATCATTGAGTGTCCAAAATCCAAGTCCGATCCAAGAGTGGGGACGAAGACCTCTCATCAGACAGTAGAAACCACTGTAAAACTTGCATCAAAAAACCGACAGACAGATAAAACAGAACAAGACAAATGTGACGAGACAAGATAACCCCTTCAGACTAGGCCAGAGCCTCTGACCACTAACGGCTGACAGCTCGCCCTGACGTGACTCAACCCTGCGTGCCAGCAAAGTCATTTCTAGAGACAGAAAGCGCGGTTACAACATTTCTATTTGAGGTTGCGAGGTCATCAAGTTGTCAGATAACACTTGAGGCTTTATCTTTCAAACGAGAAGCGTGTGTTTTGACAACAAAAAAAAGGGTGACCAAAACTCCCCCCAAAAAACAATCGCTGCGATGGGGCGGTGTGGTGTGACTGCTAACAGATTCATTCTCCAGATCTGGAAGCGCCTCTCCGCCACAAGAGCGCGGTGGTTTTGGGGGCGGCGCGTGGCTCCGCAGATGTCTGGGGGACAGCAGGGGCTGGGGCGCCGTCTCCGCCCCAGCGGCGCTGTCAGTTGGCTGGGCAGGAAGCGAGCCGTTGGCGGGCGGTTTACCCAGCGTGGGTCACGTGCCCTGCGGGGCATGGTGGGGGGGGGTGGGGGGACACCTGCGGCGGGGGCAAAGCTAGCGCGTCTTTACCTGGAAGCGCCGACTCAAAACCACCTGAGACCCCAACGGCGCAGGCCACGGCTGCCAACGGCTGCCAGCAGGGGGCGGCGCGGAGCCGGTACCCACAACCTATTGGCAACAGGGCTACGGCTAGGTTTGGCAGCCAGTGGCTTGGACACATTGCCTTCCATGGCCAGCCGCGTCTATAGAGCTGGTGGCGAGGGGCAGCTCTCTGATGATCAACTCTACTGGGTTCAGGGAGTATGGCAGGCCTTGCAAAGGAAAAGCGTTTATTCCACGCTGAAAGGAAGAGAAAAGAGACACAACGTTTCGGCTGTGGAGCCTTCTTCAGGTGTCAAACGTCTCGTACGGGAAAACCTATTAAGCGGCACCATGACCAGGAAAATCAATGCTGAAGACAGAAGACAGACAAGGGCCGGCCCTACGAGCCACGAGCTAGCAGCCTATCCTTTCTGCTGTACGCCTGCTTGTTTTCACAACACATCTTTTGGGGAAGGAGAAGTGTGCTGGAAATGGTTAGTTCTACTTTATTTTGCTCAGCAAAACGAACCACCCGATGATGGTAAGCACTTACAATAAAAGGCCAGCTATAAGCAGTGGGATTTACAACGGTTTTGCAAAAAAAAAAGCAAAAATCTGGTTTCATAAAGGAAGCCAATAAATACAGAATTCCAGATGGCGGGACTCTGTTAACAGCACTCTCCCTGCCGCGAGCTGGCACATAAAGGGTTATTCTGAGACGCAGCGAGCTGCCGTCTGGCCGGGGAGAGGAAAAGGGCTCTCCTGCGATCAGGCCCGTCCGTTTCTCAAGAGTGGATCCCAGCATTTGGGGAAGGAAAAGGACGAATTCCAAAAAATCCCAGCAGAGAGCGAGAAAGGGAGATGGGGAGGGCAGGAGGGGAGAGGGGCGTGTGGGCAATGACTGGAGCATCGCCTACAATTAAAATCAGGATCACTCCTCCAGAGAACCCCACCACCCCATCCCTGTTCTCCCCAAGACCACTGCCCACAGGCTCTCTGGCCCAGGGGGCCTCTGTCTTAGCTCCTCTCCCCGGCCTTCAGCTCCCTTCTGTGTCACAGCCAGAATGTAGGTCAGGAAAAGCCCAACGCTACCAGTGGGACACTGCTGTAGCCTGAAGTGGGTGATTTGGGTAATTGCATTGCCCATTCTCATAACATGCTTTTTATGCAAAACAGAAAACAATATGCAATTATCCTTAAGGACGAATTGCTGCATGTCATCAGAAAACGGGCCTGATTCAATCATGCATTTAGAAGGCTATATGCAATTAAGCCATAATAAAGATAATTATTTTCACTGCTCTCACAATAATCATCACCGCCATTATCAGCATCTTTATCACGGCCGTTATTATTATTGTTATTACTGTTATTTTAAGGACGTGTTTACGACGCAGTTAAAACTGGCGCGCCACGTGCCTGCGTTTTTCCTAAAACCGGCCCTGCTTGGAAAATCACGGCACATGTTCAGAGCAAGAGGAAGGAAACAAAGCCCTTCCCAAAACCCGCCTCCGATACCCAGGAAGGAAAGGCGAAAACGCAAGCTCGTAGAGTAGCCGCGGGACGAGCCGACACCAATCCAGAACCGGCTCGCGGGTCTTCTAGGCAGGCGGATCCTTAAGCTGTGATCGGCGGCAGTTTCCCTCGCCTCGTCCAACTCCTCTCCTGTCTCTCTCTCTCTCCACTACAACTGCGCTCACACTTGCTGCATCCTCTAAATAATCCCTGCCACTTCTTCCGCGCTCAGTTCTACCACATCTCTCTCCCTCTCCCGGCTCTGCTCTCTATTATTATTCTGTTGAGCTCCCTCCCTCCCTCCCTCCCTCTCTCACAGCAGATTTGTTCAGTCATTGAGTTACAGTAGAGCTGGGTGCCAACAGCAAAGCCCCACTGTGCGGCCTGCCAACAACAATTACTGTTTTCTCTGGCAGCTGCCAACAACTAGGAGGACAGAGGCTACTTAACTCCCACTGTGCCGCAGCACAGTCACACTTCAGCGCCGAGCAGGGGAGGCCCCGGCCCTGACCGCTGCCCACACGAGCACCATCTCCTCACCGGGCTTCAGCGGACACTGGGGGGCTCCGGCCCCCGCGAGCCGGCACAGCCCGGCGCGCGCCCCCCCCCCCCCGACGCCAGGCCCTGGAGAAACGGGGGCGCCAGCTGGGACAGGGGTGCACGGGGACAGAGCGAGCGCCGGCGGACGGAAAAAAAAAAAACGAGAGAGGAGGTGAAACGCAAAAGGCCGGGGTCCGGAACGCAACGCTGGCGGGACAGATCTCGCGCGCCTGGAGAGGCACTGCGGACCTCCACCCCCTCCACGCCCAGCGAGGCCCACCGCGACGCCGATGGACCGGAATAAAGCCGGAAAACAGAGACGCCAAAGAAAAAGAAAAAAAAGAACCCTATGACACAGAGGGGGAAAAAAAGCATTGCGTTTCATGAATATGAAATCTCAATTTGGGATTACCTTAAGACAAACTAATTAAACAGACTTTAGGAGCGCTTAAGGGAAACATCAGGAATCAGATGTTATGCAAGAGCCTGTATTTACTGAAGACTCTGCAAAAGCTTAAGCCAACGGCGGCGGTGCTGACAGACTAGACGCCTTTAGGCGACATTGCCCCCAAATAAAACCAGATTTCCTCAATCCTCCGTCTGCTTACACAGCGCTCCACACTTGGAACAGATGACCAGGCTGCACCAGTTGCGCCGAGAGCAGTTCGGTCTTCAAATCAGCCGCAGCCCAGATGAGTCAAGTCTGGTTCACAATTGCTTAGTCCGCCTTAGCGCAAAGGGCTTTCTTCTCGTCAAAAAAAAAAGGACGACGGGAGGGGGAGACTGTGCGCCCCACTACAGTGAAACAAGCAACCACGACTCAACTTGAAAGCCACCGCTTTCTGAAGATAAAAGCTTCCCCTTGGCAAGACTGCTATAAAAACCAGAAATCCAAACCCCTTGTTGTTCCAGTTTGCTCCTGCGCCGGCTCACTCTTGCAGAGCTGCGCGGTGTTAAATCCGGGCCTGAACTCAAGAGCCCCGCCTGCAACCTCTGAAACAGCAGGGTTTTTGTTTTGAAAAGAAACATCTCTTCCACAACGCTGTCTGAAGAGCTCCACCCTGTCCCTTAATAAAGAACAGGTGACAGACAGAGCGGGCGGCACCGCCACTAAAACACTTGTTAAACACGCAGAACCCACCCCACACCGGGCAGGAGATGAGAAGGCCCACGGGGGGCGCTGAGCTTACCTTCATGCGAATGGGGGAACCAGATCTGAGAGGCGCTGGAGTGGGGACCCCCTCGGAAGGAGGGCTCGGAGGGGGAGGAGGGTGGTCCCGAGGGGTGGGGCGGGTGCGAGGGGGGCGACCCCAGACTGCTAGCCAGGAAGGTCCCCATGAAGGATGCAGAGGAGTTGCCCATCAATCCGCTGCCTGGATCCGGGGAGAGAGAGAGAGAGAGGGACAAGACAGTTAGACCTGCTCACACACTTTTCTGTGCTACACATGAACAGCCGCCAAGATGTCCGAGATGGGAGCCCTCCCACCTCCAGCGGTTTGTGGTTTTACTGTACTGGCTGGCAGGTGCTGCGCAGAAAGCTCAGAGGAGAAACTGCTGCAGCAGTGCAGGACCGGGGGCCCCCTTAGTATTTACCTGTAACCATGTGGCAACGAGAGGACTGCTGGAGATTGGAACGTGCCCTGTCCCTGCGCCGCGACTGGACGGCCCGGCTCCCCGCTGCAGGACAGGGTCCACGCCTCAGACGAAAACTTGTCAAAACTCTGCCGCCCAGGAGCTAAACTGCAGGGCTTGTCACCAAGGACTGCAATGCGAAAAAGCAACACTAACCCTAGAAGCAGGCCCGCCTCTGTCACTCAGTTTCAAACCGCGCGCTAGAAAGAGGAAGCTGCTCAAAGACAGAGACAACGACCTGAAAGCCCCAGGTCTTGTGGCAGACGTCTGTGTAGGAATCCCCTGATGGGTGTGAGTGGGGAGGGTTCCTGGGTGAGTATGCGTAGGACCGGCCGCAGTGGAATCAGGCAGCCTCAGCGACAGGAAGTGCTACATCATCATCACACCAAAACCGCCACCAACAGCCATTACAACAGCTCTCGATTTCAGACGCCCTGCAAACTGAAAGATGCTATTGTTGTTGCAGTGTGACATTCGTGCATTTACCTCCCCACTGGGGAGGGTGTTCTTTGTTAGTAAGCTCGATGGACAATGTCTCCAAAATACATTTCTCAGACACTGAGCTTCCCATGTGGAAGGCTCATTCATTTAAAATGAAACGCAGAAAACACATCAAGAAGACTGTGTGTTGTACAGTAAGTGCCAGGAAGAGGACAAGGCCTCGCTGTGTGCCGAGTGATGCGATCACCTGGGACTGCAGTTTAGTTTAAGTGTCTTCTCTTAACATTAAGTGTCATGATGTAAAGTGAAGTCATGCCTTTCCCACCCCACACCTGACTGCTTACTGTGGATGTGTAGGTTTGGCTCCAATTGTGCATGCATGCTGATTAACTTGACTCCCTGGGATTTTAATTCGGGCAGGGTCTCCCCCAAGATTGATGCAAACAGGCAATCGGCTTGCCCCGTCTGCTCCGTCTCTGTCAGAGCTACAGGCCCTCTCACGGATTCCTCATGTGGTTGTCCCTCTTCGCACTGTCCAGTACACAGACCCTCGAACCCTGGCTATCCGGGTGGAGTGCAGCGGCCAGAGCTAGCACCGCCTCCTCCCCCCCCCGCACACAGACGCACACAACTCCCGTCTGTCCCTCTGGGCGTCCCGGCAGCTCGGCGCAGCTCAAACACCTGCCTGCGGCACGCTCCTGGGTGGCTCTGCAGGAGGCAGCCACAGCACCTGGCTGCACATTTCGACTGCTGTTCCTGCTCACAGCGGCAGGGCAGGCCCCCGAGCCCCCGACACGAGCTCAGCGCTGCCGGAGCGGCGCAGCGCACCACGGCTGGCCCAACGCGCCTGCACGGGCCGGCTTTCTGTCTTCGTCCACAAACAGGGTTGTGCCAGCGGAATCCGTTCTCTTTAATATGCTGTGCTCCCAGTAAAGGAGACACAGCTGGCTGGTGCCAGGTCTGACTCCCTCCGCAAAGTGCATCCTCATTATTTGACTGCCATCGTTACCAAGATCAAAAACAGCAACGGTTTATGCTAAGATTGTGCTAGCATACACGGGCCAAATGTAAAAAAAAAAAAGAGACGAATCTCATTCCCAAATGAGCGCTGCGTGTTTCTGAGACCATGGCAGTCTGGCTTTACACTTTGTGTGGAAGGGGAGAGCAGGCTCCCTGTCAGAGCTAGTGAGTGCCGTGCTGCTCTCTGCCGAGGAGCTACACAGCGGCACACAGGGGGTTAACAGTGGCAGGAATGCTCCTTGGCTGTCAGAGCTCCAGGTGGCTCCACTGTCAGATCTCCTTGCACCGTATTCCCCTAATTGCACAGCAGACACCTTTCAACTCCGGAGAGAGGGAGACTTGGCAATTATGGGGCTGAGTGCTGGTCCCCCCCCCCATCGCCCCCCATCGCCCCCCATCGCCACTTTGAGAGCCTGCTGTGCAGCCAGGCCTGCCACTGCAAGAGGAGAGGAGAGGTGAGGCTGTCTCTTCTCACTCCTGACTCGCGCCCTGACTGGGGGGGGCGGGGGTCTCGCTGGTCGGGAGGCGTCTCTTCCAACAGATTCCGCGAGGGACCCCACAAACGTAAGAGAAGGCCATCTTAAAAACAGACCCAGGCAGCTGTCTTCGTCTTTGGACGGGGGTCTCGAACCCCCCCTCCTTGAGGGCCTAGTCACGTGTCTCCCGGTGTTTGACCTACGACCTCCCTGTTACATAGCGAGCCTAATTATTCAACTGCATAGCTGTAACAGCGCACGCCCAGCCAGACCGGAAGGCTTTTTTTATTGGTAACTGTAGCTTCAAGGAAGTGAATGTCCTGAGTTAACCAACTGTAAGGAAAAATCCTACAGATGTCAAAGAAAACAATAAGACTGATTGTCTAACTGACTACCCAGGTAGCAAAAAAACAAAACAGAAACCACCAGCGCCTCTCTAGAGCTGAGCCTGAGACCCCTGCTTAAACAGGTAAAACTGTCCAGACCTGAGACGCGTCCTGTAAAACCACTGCACTGAGGCACTTGTAAAGGAGAGTTCTGAAAAATGAGATTAAACTTGGTTACTAAAGTACCAAAAGAGCCCAACGGGAAGAATGGCCTCCTCGTGTGTGCAGTTCTTCGTATGTGGTGTAGGATAAGTGAAGAGGGGTGTCTGAAGTTTTACTCATTTCTAATACAATGCCAGTATCTTAGCTGTAGATGTTTGCACAAAAAAATAACATGATCAGCACTCTCAAGGCTGCAGCACAGCTGCCATTCGCAAGCTGCAGCCGACGAGCCAAAGCCCTCTTCTGATATTGCCGGCTGCGGCAGGCTGTGCACAGGTTTGACTGCATGGCTTTTCGGCGCAGGTCCTTTCCTTCACCTGCGGCCGGAACAGACCGGTCGGAGGCTTGTCTGGTGCTGCTGATGGCCGGATCATAAATCAGTCTCGAAGGCGCAACACTAGGGCGATCCCGTTCATTAGACGAGAATAATAGCGTTAATTAAAGTGACAGGAGGCTCAGTAACACCTGGTTTCAGGTGCGAGGAGAAACAGAAGAACCGGCGCCGGGGAGCGCAATGTTGACGCTGGTGCTGCACCACGCTGGCAACAAAAACTGCCCAAAATATTCCCACAGAGCGCCTCGTACATTTTAGGTACTTCACATCACTTACGAACACAGCTCACAAAGAGCTAGAAATCCCCCAGAATCCCTCAGATCAGGATATACTGTTGTGTTTTTCCATTCTAGATAAAATCGCTTTTTTAAGGGGAAGGTACTAAAAATCACAAGTTCACAAGACCGGAGCACTTTTGCAGACAAAAGAAACGAACACTGGTGCGCTCCTGGCTGACTGAACAAAAATACACGCTGAGGTAGGTCTTGAGAAATATGGGAATATGTGAGGAATGGGGCAGGAAGTAGCTCCATGGAAATCAAGGTCTTATCTTGGTGGAGCCCACAGTGAAGGGTATTGCCCTTGGTCTTCTTGAAGGGCTGTTTGAGAGTCAAGCTGCTGAAGCCCGACTCCTGCTACATTCAAGAAACAGATGGATGAGCCACTGACTACCTCCTGGGCCAGATAAGCAAAGCAGCCCCCTCTTGTCTGCAAGCGTTCTAGAGACAGGAGTCACACCAGCGGGAGGCGTCCTGGGCTATCAGGTGTCTGCGAGTGGCATGTGGGCCTGCCTCACAAACTGCCCTCACTGTGCCCCTGCGGGAGAACCGGCAGGACCCCTGCAACCCCAGCGCGGGGGATGAGCTGTTGAGGGAGACAGGGTGTGACAGCAGAGTGACAGGAGAGGTGACCGGAGGAGAAGAGACCGGAGGACAGGAGAGGTGACCGGAGGAGAGGAGAGGAGACCGGAGGAGAGGAGAGGAGACTGGAGGAGAGGAGAGGTGACCGGAGGACAGGAGAGGTGACTGGAGGAGAGGAGAGGTGACCGGAGGAGAAGAGACCGGAGGACAGGAGAGGTGACCGGAGGAGAGGAGAGGAGACCGGAGTAGAGGAGAGGAGACTGGAGGAGAGGAGAGGTGACCGGAGGAGAGGAGACCGGAGGACAGGAGAGGTGACCGGAGGAGAGGAGAGGTGACCGGAGGAGAGGAGAGGAGACTGGAGGAGAGGAGAGGTGACTTGAGGAGAGGAGAGGTGACCGGAGGACAGGAGAGGTGACTGGAGGAGAGGAGAGGAGACCGGAGGACAGGAGAGGTGACCAGAGGAGAGGTGAGGTGACCGGAGGAGAGGAGAGGAGACTGGAGGAGAAGAGAGGTGACTGGAGGAGAGGAGACCGGAGGACAGGAGAAAAGACTGGAGGAGAGGGGACTGGAGGAGAGGAGAGGTGACCGGAGGAGAGGAGAGGAGACCGGAGGACAGGAGAGGTGACCGGAGGAGAGGAGAGGAGACCGGAGGACAGGAGAAAAGACTGGAGGAGAGGGGACTGGAGGAGAGGAGAGGAGACCGGAGGAGAGGAGAGGAGACCGGAGGACAGGAGAAAAGACTGGAGGAGAGGAGACCGGAGGACAGGAGAGGAGACTGGAGGAGAGGAGAGGAGACCGATGGAGAGGTGGGAGCAAAAGGGAACCGAAAACCCTCCAACATGTCATTCGAAGCTCGGCTGTTCTCAGGCGGTTCGTCATTTTTCCCAGCCGCCGAAAAGAACAGCCAGAACGAGACCAATAGACCAATAACAATTACAAACACTGTCAGATACAGATACATCAGCCTCAGCAGACACGTAACTAAAGGACCAAACAAAGACTGATGTGTCCAACTCAGTCGGTGCCCCCCACCCAACTAAGAGATAGTCTCCTCAGACCCCCACCCCACCCCAGAACACCTCGGAATGGGGCAGATTAGTTACAGCAGACAGCGGTACAGAGCACCTGTATGCCCTCTGAAATTAGTCCCCTAATCCTCATCCATTATTGACGGCCACCCTGAAGTGAGCGCGGGGCTCCTTTAAACCACACATCACAGCTGCAAAAAAAAACAAACAAGAAAAGCACCTCGGGCAGAGAGACGGCGGCGGGAGGAGTGAGGTGATCGCGCTAAGGGCCAGCACCGGAGGGGTCTCTCCGGCCGGCCCGCCCGGTGACTCGCCTCGCTCGCGGAAGCAGGGGGCGTGCTCCGACTCGAGGGCTCCGCGCGCGGAAACATCAGGTGCAAGACATGGCCTCGAGTCTAATCCAGGACAGGCTCCTCATTCCTGACGCCTGCGAGCTCACCTCAGGGTACTGACGCACGCCGGAATCTTACATAAACAAGTGCAAATTACAAGCGCGCACTCGAGCGCCTCGCCACAGACTCGTGCTGTGGGTTTGCTTAACTCAAGCGATCGGGGCTGCGCAGAATGAATACAATAATATTTGATCGCAACAACGCTAGCACGGCAAACCACACTGAGTCAACAAAACCCACTCCCTGCCACCCTGCAGCCCGGCACTCTACCCACTGAGCGAGGCAAAAGCTAACTGCCTTCTGCACTGCAGCCGGGCGCTCTTGCACACCGAGAAGTCACACTCACGCTCTCTTTCACAGAATGCTTTGAAACTGCGCAAAACCAACCATGATGTAACCCTGGGGGAAAGGGTTATTTATAGTTCCTGTTGAGCCCCAGTTGGTATTTATTCATTCAGTAATGGCAGTCCTTTTTAAGTAATAAACTTTAATTACTGCAATTGCAAAGTACAGGAAAAAAGGCACAAAATTACCAGTTAACTGAGTCACATTTCATTTTGTAAGAACAAAGAGCTGATGCTTTTCTTGTCCTAAAACACTACAATCGCATGAAACAACAAAATTACAGGTTGAAGGCGGCTGCTGTTTCTGTCTGTGTGAGGATATTCCCATCCCTGGATCAAAGAGCAGACAGACAGGGATTCCAGGCAGCCTATCCCCTATCCCTCTCTCCTCCGGGCATCCCGGCAAACGGGGAACAAGCACAGCCGCAGGCAACTCTACAGCATGGGCACCGTCTCCACCTGGGATTGTGTCCATCATACCCACGGTATTCCTCTCCGCAAAAAAAAACATTTTTGGGAGAATCTGGCTTTTTGGGCGAGTTGTTTCTTGTTGTTGCTGCTTTGCTGAATCCCTGCCTGTGAGCCACAGGAAAAGGCGGGGCTGAAACATGTGACCGGAGGGCGCTGGGAGCACGTGGACGAGGAGACCGGCCCAGTTTTCTGGTTCTGGTGCTGGGTGCTAAAGGACAGAAGAGCCTGCTTAAAGCCAGGGCTCACGCTGGCTGACCGAAGCGGAGTTTGTTTACTCCGTCGGGTTATCAACGGGGCGCAGATCGTGCACTTCTGCGAAAGCTTAGGCCAAATCGGGTCCTGTGCATGCTAGTCTGTATGATCCCTGACAGTAAGGCTGATTAATCCAATTAAAGAGTTAAAACAGGGTGACTGTAACAGACCCTCCCTCCCGCCCCGACTCTGCCCAGCCAAATGCAAAACCTAGAAGAGGGTGCAGGGATTGTGTGGGGGTGCGACACCCCTTCTCAGAGGCTGCACCTTGGCACCAGGTCTTATACCTGCCAGGCTCATGGGTGTGGAACTGCCTTTTTCTGCCAAGGCCTTACCAAGTCTTGCACAACTCTTCTCCACAAGCCAACCAGCCCACCCCCGAACCCCCCCTCCGGCTACCACCACCCACTGTTTCTCCACGCTCTCTGGTAAGTCCAGTCAGCAGCGCGCTGACCACGTTTAACCACTGTGCAAACCAGGAGGCGATTTGGAAACCAATTATAAAGCAATCTGCCTGCACGCAGAAAAATTCCGAAGGAGGAATGGAGCTGCACCAGGGAGAGGTCCAAGCCTGATACCAAACATCTGCAAAGGGGAAAGGCCCAAGCTCTCGAAGGTGTGTCTGTTCCTCTGCAGCGAGCACAGTTGCATGTACTTTGCTTTGAACAAGGACCTCTCTGAGGTCTAGCAAGCTGCATGTTATGTCCCATCTGGTTTAGATGATTCATTATCCGTGTAGAAGTATGCTTTAAAACAGTTCTGTTGTGAAAGCCCAAAGAGCAGACAGAGTGCAGCATGACACAAATAAAATGTATCCGTATGATAAAAAAAAATGGTACTAGAAAAGAGGAATGTAACTTATTTTCTGAGTTCGGTGCACATAAACACAGTATTTCCACTAATTGTTTAGACACATGCAACACAGAAAAAAGCAAACCAAAGCCACTGACTGCTTTAGCTAAAACAAATTGAGGCTCAAACTAGATTGTAACACAAAGGTATATACTGGCAAAAATGTAATTGCTTTTTTATCACCACGGGAGCTGTAAGATGTTTAGCAGTATGGGCAGAGGTGCCCAGAAAGTGACAAGCCAGTCTCCAGAAGGCCATGAAGCCACAGCTACAAAGTCAAAGAGGCAGGACTGGGCGACAGACTAGCAGGGCTCTGAGTCAGACCCTCAGACAGAACTGGGCCGCCTGGTTCCGAGCTGACCCAACCACAGAGCTGGGAGAGAAGAGGAACACCCAGGCTGTGTGGGGATCCTGTGCTGCCTTTGCTGGTCCGAAGACACACCTGCACCACAGCACGACGAAACTCCCGCCAGCCTAGGAGACCTGGGGAGTCCTCCGCAACACGAGAGAGCACAGAGCACGACAGATTAAATCATTCGGAGAAAAGAAACGAATCCGAAATTGGATACGCTTCACCGGGCCTCGTGGAATCAAAAAGAAAATAAATGGCAATGATAGCCACTGTGATTAGCATCATTCTCACCTATCAAAGCTCTCAACAGCCGCAAAGTTTCGTTTCATTCATTGAACTTGAGGAGGAAAAAAAAAAAAGGAAGCAATTCCAGATGTAGAAACTGTTCCGATTTTTGAAGTGGTTCAAATTAAGAGGCGCTCTGTTTGGCTGCCTTCAGAACCGATTTTTTCACCCGTCTGTTCAAACACACTCGGGGAGCCCGCGCGCACCAGCCAAGAGCTGCATCAGCCCTGCGAAGAACTCCCGTTTCCCTGCTGCAGCTTCCCAGACCGGCGTGAGACGTGACAGACACTCGAGCTGAAGCAGTTTCGGCCACTTACCCCAGAGAAACATAGTGTTTCAAAATGACTTGTATCCTTGTATTAGAGCAACGGCAAAGAGGGTTCGGAGCTCAGCGAAAGCTGCTCAGCACCTTTGGAACACTCCCCTCAGCGCAGCCCGACTGCGTTCAGGATATTTTAAGGTTGAGTAACTCACTGCCTGGTTCCGTACAACAGAAAAGAAGAAAAAAAATTCGAAGGGGGGATTTCCTTAAAGTCTAAGTCATCTTGAAAACATTAGAGTTACAAGTAGCCAAATTCCTGTTGGTTTGGAAATAACTGCTGCAGGAGGAATTTTTTCTAACCTTTTTTTTTTTTTGGGGGGGGGGGAGAGAAAGAGAATAAAAATCTTTGGACCCCACAGATTTTTTTTTCTTCTTTTCCTTGGGAAGCCCAGCTGCCAAGAAAGTTTTCCCTTTTCTTCCCTTTTTTGATCAGAAGCAGGAGAGGAGCTGTCCTGGAGGGGGTCCAGTGGCGGAGGGGGCGGGGGGGCGGGGGAAGTGAGGTCAGTACCACCGCGCAGCGCCTGGCTGCCCACGCCCAGGGCCCTCGGCCTACTGGATGTTTGAGCACTGAGTCGGGTGGATGTGGTCAGAGCCGGTTTCCATTCCCTCTTCAACACCCGGAGCGGGGAGCCAAGATCCTACTATCCGGGGCAGGCACGGGGCAGGGCACCCAGAAACAGGTGGACGTCTCCGGGCCCTCGGGACGACCTGGCTGCCGAGGCGCTGGCCTCGACGATCAAGAGCAGCGAGGGCCCAGAGGGAAGGAGGGCAGGGGGACGCGCCGCTCCCGTGGGTCGAGGGGGATCGCGCAGCCCAGAGCTCCGGCCTGGACACTCCCGACGGGCCGGGGCGGAGGAGGAGCAGACAGGAGCTCAGGGGCGCACGGACACTCAGAGGTGTCCCGGGTTCGAGCCGCCAGCGCTGAGGGGAGACGGCGGCCGCAGAGACGCCCCGCCGGGGGGCGTGGGAGCTGTGGAGCTGCTGGGAGACCCAGGTGGACGGGCCCCAGGCTCCCTGGCCTGGCTGTCAAGTGCAGGAGGAGAAAAACGCACCGAGATCGGGGCCGCTAACGTCCGGGTGGAAATGCAGTCACAGACGGAGAGGCGGTTAAGAAACGTTCCATGCGCGCACAGCTGCACGCCTCCCACATCTGGCCAGAGGCTGAGCTGGTGTTTACCTCGACTCCCCCCCCCCCCAGCCCCCCGCCTCCCCTGGCCGGCCTTCCTGGCAGGCAGAAACCCAACAGCTCGGCAAAGATTACTCAGCACAACGCCTAGCCACCTTTCCGATCCAGCTCACGCGCGAGCGGGCGTGTGTGTGGCGCTTCACGAACCGAGAGCACGCTCAGCTGGCTTCCCAGACTTCCCTCCGCTTCCTGAAGTCAAGGTGGGACTCCAGACCCGAGGCAAGTGGATTCGCTGAAACTCCCTTTGCTGCTGTTTCTTACTGACTCATTCCTCTTGCTGCTGGCTGTGTGCAGGACCAGTAACCATACACCATTAGGAGGGGCAACAGCATTTTTATTATTAATGCAGCATATAAATATTGCAGGATAAAATAAAATATTGCAAGTACTGCAACAAAAGAAAACGACAATAGAAAATGTATTGCAGGATACACTATTAGAATAATTTCTATATAATCTACGTATCACACTGAATACCAGATAAAATTTTAATTTTGCTGCAGGATATTAATGTCGACATGTCTCTGTGGAGACTGGGAGCTACAAATGTAGTCTTGTTTCTTTGTTCCTGGTTGCAGAACAGAGGGGCTTATTAACAAAGCTTTTAAAATGGTATATTAACACTCAATGTAGTAGCGCTGTTTGGAGCAAAATTACTGTAGGTCTAGTCTTTGGGAGTTGCGAGAGGCAAGATGGATGACAGAATGTGAGATACAGGCAAGTCAGCGCCCTAAATGCTATTATTGCAAACCTCTGATGCCTGTTCAGATTCCAGAACGGAGAAAAAAAAACAACAAATTGGCACCAAATACCCAAATCACCCCACCAATTTTATTCAGATCAGCAAAGGGAAAGAACATGATCATTAAGGGAGCCTTGGGGAGATGTGAAAGTGGGGGGCGGGCAGTGATGATGACTTAAGATGTAAGCAATTTAAGTGATACATTATTTAATAACTGAAGTCAGCAGCGAGCAGTCAAAGTATAAAAACAACAGTAAAAAGTTAAGGGGTGGTTAATGAATCCAGCCGAAGCTGGTTAGGAGAGAGCGCTCAGTCTGTTAAACCCCACTCCCCTGTCTGCAGAGCGCCCACTGACATTGCTAGGCAGCAATGACAATGATAAGGACATTGCCTCATTTGTTCAACAGCAATAAAAATGCATCAAGCATGAAAGCAACTTGCTAGAAAAACAGCCTCAGCAAGCAAACCTTAACGATGAAAAATAGCCCCTTTCCCATATTGGGGAATTAAGATGTCACCAGATTTTTGACAGGCACCCAATCAATGCGCTGTGCTGGTCCCTCACACTCCCTTCGCCTTCACACTGCAGCGTAATTTCATAACGCCAGCGTCGCCGAGCTTTAACACCCCTCTTCCGCCGCCCTGCTGTCCGGCCACCTTGCACACCCATGCAAAGCAGAAACAGCGCTGTGAAATCCCAATTCGAGCAGCACGCATCCGGACCCCGAGCTGGCACGTTGGTGCTGGAGGGACACGGGCCCGGACCACCACACTGCGCCATCACACAATATGCGATACGAACCCGAGCTCACCTGGAGTTCAGGACCCTCAGCTGCACAGCCAATCGTCCAGAAAATGATGGACCACGAGCCCAGCTTTCTCACTATAGATGCAATTCTGTCGGCTTTGCATTCTCGAAAACAACAGAATGCACCGACGTAAGATCCAATTCCACCGGTATAGTAAATACTCAGCACAGACAGGACTCTGAAAGTAATTCAATCTTTCCATTCACACTACACTGCATTGCCAAGGTGCTAGAGCTGGGTAACTTATTAAGTTGGTGCTGAGAAAACCCTGCCATTAACTGATAAGGCTACAGCCTCTGAGCAGAAGAATGTCTCTTTCTCTATTGCGTCTAGACAGACTCCCCCTCACTCGCTCTGTACCAGCGTCCTTGCAATGCCAACCAACATAGCTTTCAGGAGCTGGTACTTCACAGCAGCCCCAGCAAAATAAGCCCGGGAGCACGCCGAAAAACAAATTCACGGCAAGCCAGTCAAGGTGCTTTACAGTGTCTTGAAGATAAAGCTCGGATAAATAGTCAAGCTCTGGGTCTTTCTGCTGCAGACTGGAGTGGGGGAGTCTTGAGTCATGACTGTCCTTGGAGATGTGAATACCACAACAGGGTGTGAGTGGAGGCTGCATAACAACAGGAAGAGGCCAGACAAATGAATTATTATCCCATTTTCTTCTTTCAACACCCACACACGGACCAAGGCTCCAGGGTTACAGAAGGCCTCCGCTCTCACCAGCAACGGTTTCACACTGGAGGATCAGTCCAATTATTCTGAGCTAATGCAGGCCTGTCCAGCTAAACCAGTCTCACACTTGTAAAACTGCTTTCTCACGGACAAGCCCGGCAAAGTGCAAACTGCAAACTGCTGGCTCAGAACTCACATTTCACTGTAGCATAAAATACGAATGCATTGCTTTGGTTTTTCCCCATTAGACACTGTTTTTAAATATTTGGATGGATACAGCACAAATATAAACAGCGCTCTGCAAATAAGGCTAGGTCTTTCCATAACATGACTTAATACAGAACTCTCCCACAAGAGAGATCTTCATTTTCCTTTTCACCTTACCTTAGCTTTTACGTGCCTTTCTGCAAAGGTATTACTCTGTGTTTGCACTGATTATATCTCACATTAATGCTGATTTTAACCTGCTAGATAAAAGAAAGAAAGATACCAACATGCTCAGCAAGCTGCATTTCAGCTAATTAAATGCTGCCAGCATGAATCCATCTGTAGAGATGGAACAATTAAATTTTGAGAGGAACATTTATTTCCATGCTAACAGGCAAGGTGTTGCATCATGCTTTTTAATATCTAAACTGGTCGTTTAGCTCGTAGCGCGCACTGAATTTTAATCGGCTCTTGGTTCTGCACCAGCAGACGCAAGAAAAAAAAGTTTTAAAGCGATCCCCTCGAGTTATTTCAGGACGGAAACGTGAGAATTCAGGAGTCCCCCCCGAGTGAGCAACCTAACTCGCTGTTTTTGCATTTATTCCCCCTTTTTATTTCCCGTTAACCTGCAAACATGCAGCGTAAGGTAAGTGGAGCGCCGGCCTACGGGGTCTTTCTGCCCCTCGCTCACTACAGACCCCATGCTCGTGGTCACGGCTCATCCTGCGCTTGTGCCCGACCAATCCCACCCCCGGCCGGGTGCCAGGAGTGCACCGGGCAGCCATCAGGGCGAGCATGTCCCACACACACCAGATCCGAGCCCAGTGCCAGCGCCAGCCCGGTCACATGAGTTTGTTTTCCTTCTCATTAGATTTTCCATTGGCACGAAAAAAGCAGTAAATCATATCTGTCTCCCACTGGGCTCGTGTCGTCACATTGATATGGAAAATTATTTTTAAAGCAGCCTTAGCCATAAATGTTATTTTTCTTTTTTTTTTTACTATAATCCTTTTTTTTTTTTTGTGGTGAGCATTTCTTCCCAGCCTTGTCAACCCACACACAGTGCTGGCTACTTCCTCTGGGCCAGGGTGAGTGACAAGCGCCAGATCTTCACTCCAAGGGCCTGTTTTCAGATCCAGTCACCTAGAGTCCATGTTCAGAGATTTTACTCTTGCTTAACACCTTTAATGCTGGGTAAAAAGCAGTGACATTCTTTTGTCAGACATTATCCCTGTACCTCTTAGCTCGACTGTCACTGAAACATCCGCATGTTACTCCACTTATGCAATTTGCCTATTGGATAACCTGTCCATAGGGCATATCCCATCATACAGCAGAGTCTCCTGCGAGTTACACAACAGCTTGCAAAATCCTAAGTAAGAAATCCTTTCCTATAGAAGTCCTTTCCAACTCTCCCCCTTCCAGCCCGAAGACAAATTCAAAACAGCAGAATGTTTTCAACACGGACTGAATGCAGGCTGAGATGTTGTAACACAGAGGGCTGCAGGCTGGTTTATCGATGGGGCAGAACGACTTTCTTGCGCAACGGCCAGAGCCGGAGGGCAAGGCAGGGCCCCAGCACTGTACTCCACTCTTCCCAACTGGAGTAGCTCCCGGAGAGCAAGATTACAGGGATCTTGGGTTGCAGACTCCCCGTGGAGCTGTGCGAACAAGGCCTGGAACGTTTCCTCACTACAAAGATGCAGAACATCCAGGAAAAAACATAAAAGAACGTTTTATGGAAACGCTTCTGTTTAAAGCCGGGGGACTACTGGTGAGGGAATCTTTCATATCTTTAATATCTTCTGCAGCAACAAAGATGACTAATGTTAATTACGACCAGTAGTTCCAGTTGACGTGGATGGCCGTCTTAGTCAGACAAAGCTGAGGAGCAAATGCCTGGGCATTGTCCTGAGGGGAATACAGCACACAAACTGATGGTTCTTATTGAGGGAAATTCTCCTTTTTGACAAATTACAGGGCAAGGCTGGTGGTGGGGGAGTTCAACTCGGGGAGTGTTTTTTCCCCCGGATGACCACTGTGCCCTGATGGAAGTGGGCTGACAGACAGCGCATGGCTTCCTTGCGCTCGTTTGCGAGGCCGGCCTTGCGTGCTCTGCCTGAAGAGACGGGCTCTGTGTGAGCCGAGGTCTGTGCTGCAGCAGAGCCTGTTAAACGCAATGGGAGAAACCGCACTGGAGGGCACAAAGGAGGCAGGGGAACTGGCTCGCCCTGTGGTGCACATGTTTGCCCACATCAAAGGCCGACCGGGGACAGAAAGGTGGGTGGTCCGCTGATGAATAAGGACAGACACACAGAGAGCCGAGAACAGCCCTGCTAGTCCCTGCCGCAGAAGGGAGAGCCCACAAATTTCTACCGGTCTGAGTGTGGCAGGTCAAGGGGCGGCCACTGACCCCTGACCTCCGACCTCTGCTCACACAGTATCTCCACCGTCAGGCCACTCTCGCGCCTCTTCAGACTGAGAGAGAAGGCGGGACGGCAGTGGCTGAGCGTAAGGAAGTTCCCAGGCCCAGGTAGATAGTAAACATATGTCTTGTGCCACGGCCAAATCGCTTCCCCGGCTAACAGCTTCTTGGAAACCGAGGAGCAGTGTTAAAAAAAGTAAAATACTGTAAAAGTCTTTGCTCCGTTCCAGTGCTGGCGCGGGCTGTCTTGAGAACCAGCTCTGTCCACTGGCTCTCACACCCTCTCCCCTGCATTTCCCAACAGCTGAGTCACTGTAACAGCAGGGTAGCCAGGCAGAGCGTTCCCAGCGCACACTCACTCTCTCCTCTGCTCTCGCCTAAAAACACAAAAACACCACACGCGCCCACTTTCGGGCTTGCACGCTCTCCTCCACGCTCTGTAATCTCGGTGCCGCGCTGCTTTCCTAATGGTTGGGTCTGTGTTAGTAAACATATATACACACGGCATCCTGAGTAGCCCGCGTCCACACGAGGTACTAGCGTCCAAAAGAGGCTTTCCTGAAGCTGTGCGTTTTTATCATAAATAACTCCCAGCTAAAATGCTGTACGGATCACTTCCATATTCTGTCACAATATTTTAAGAAGTTTGTGATGCATCGTGTCTTTTTATTGTTGTAAAAATGCAATAAAATACATCAAAAAGAGGATTTGCTTCATTTTATGGTGTTTTTCCATTCATCATTGCACTCTCCATATTATTATATTGTAACGCAACGGGGGCTCAGGCGGGCGCCCTTGCCGCATCTGGTCGGCCCCATCCCGACTGGAGGCTCGAACCCGGGACTTCCGCGTCTCTCTGCAGCGACCTAGCCCCATGAGCTAAAGAGAGATCTCTCTACAGCCCAGTAGCTGTGGTCCTGCTATCACAGGGAAGGGCGGTGACGTCACCCGCTCTGGTACGCCGGCTCTTACACACAGTGCTTGTCGGCCGTAAGCGTTACAATATTATTATTTACCCATTTTTCTTTTAATGCACACAACTGCAGAAAACTGGGTAAGGAACCTTGCTCGGGGGTACAGCGAGTGACCCCACCTCAGATTTGAACCTGCAACCTTCTCGTCAGTAACCCTGACCAGAGCTCCACACTGCCTTCCTGTTTCTCTCCAGCTCAATCAACACGTTCCTTCTCTTCAACTCTTGTCCTGTTCCTCACAGTAGCTCCCTTCACTCTTTCTCCCATTCGCCTCTTCTCCTGTCACGATCTCAGTTCTGTTCAGCTTCCCACTCACTTCCTGTCTGTCTCTGCCTGGGCTCTCTTCCTTTCAATTTATCTTTCTTTCGCTCCCAGCATTCTCTTTTTTTTAAGCACAAGTTTGTTTCTCCTTCTTTCTCAGTAGGACACACATCTGTCTTTGCCGTTTCATCGTGGGTTTTTTTTTTTACAAGCCTCTCTTGTCCAGCCTAGTGTCGGAAGGGACACGCGTTTTTAAAGAAAATTATTTTCGGCAATTTACAAGTTCAGCCTTCCTTGTTCTGAGGGGTCCTGCCAAGCCCTAAATCATGACTCCACAGAGCAACATCAACACAGGAAAATAAAGGGACTGTTCAATGTCAGACTTAAACTCCCATGTTCGCTGATCATGAGTGTTATTAAATTTGACATTCTCAAGACCCGAGACTTCTCCAGATCTACGATTGTCCTGCGGAGGTAGAAAAACTCATTTTTTCGCAGTGTGGTACGACTGGAAACTTCATTCATTATCGCGCCTCTACGTGCGGGTACGTTCACGACCGGACTCGTTCGCAAGACGCCTGAATATCGGTCGCGAGCCGCTGCCGTCGCCGTCCGTTAGGAGGCGGTCAACCCAACCGGCTCGCGCCCTGGGCACCGTCTCGCCCCGGAGCCCCGGATGCCCAGGGCGCGGGTGACAGGGGCGCGGCCGTGACGTCGGCGCGGCCCCAGCGCGCGGGCGAACCTCGCGGTGGGCGGACGAGGGGGGCGCCGAGCCGCGAGGGGCTGGAATGTATAGACGGCCTGCGTTTAATTTAACTTGGAAGAGGCTGCTGCAAAACACAGCCCGTGGCAGGAGGGGGAAAGTGTGGGAAGACTATATGTAAACAGAGCGTGTTTGTTGTGTTCGGCGCTGTCGAGCCGGCTGCTGAGGAAGACAGCAGGCCGCCAGCGTACGCGCTGAGCCGGGGCTCTTTCAAGTGTGCGACTGCAGGAGATGAAGACGGGAGCATCTCGCGTACCTCCATAACACTGTCAAAGGAGCCCGACTTTCAACAACTGGGGTGTGAGGGGGGGGGGGGGGAGAGAACGGTAAAATATTCATGACATGCAAAGGCACTGTGCGGCGTCTCGCAGCAACATCGCGTCTGCTTTATTTCAGCCCAGATGCCAGATCTTCGCTTTCAAGGGGGGAGTCAGAAAGAACACCATTAATATAACGGTTATCTATCGCCCTGACGTTGCACCGTCTTTATTGCAAAAGAAAAAAAAAAAGGACAGTGGGTAATATATATATATAAAACAAACTGAGGAATGGGAGAAGTGAAAAAAGTCGTGTATATCTTCCCAGGCAAGGGAGCTCCCGGAAGAAAGCCGACAGAGAATAGCATTAAGTTCACGGGGGCGGCGGGTTAGCGCGGATGATGGCTCTACCTTAAATAAATCAAGGAGCGTGTCTGGGAGGGCGGCGGCGGCGGTGGTAGGATTGAATTCTGACTGTTATTAGCAGACATGTGGTTCGCGAGTGTAGCGGGAGTGCAGACCGGCGAGGTGAAAGACGGCCCGAGCGGTCTGATGGGATACAACCCAGCACAGCAGCTGCACCGTCTTCCCGGCAAGCAGCAGTTATTGAGGAGCGAGTGAGAGGCGGGGGCGCTGTCAGGCCCCGCTGCCGACTCCTTTACGCCCATGAATAATGAATTCCCAGCGCTGCTTTTTCTCCGGCGCTAATGGACCCTTAACCCTTACAGGGCCACGGGATCACCCGGCGCTCTGCTCGGGGGTAATCAGCTGTTTCCGCGGCCTCTCACCCCCCCTCATCATCCTAATGACCCTCATGACACCGGGCCCGGCTCACCCGTACCCGATGCCACAGCTGGGCGGCAGCACGCCAGGCAAACTCCCGATCACGCACACGTGAAGGTTGTCCAACGTGGAAACGGAGTGAACCCGAGAATTACCCACGCTATCATGAATGCAGAACTTGGGAGTCTCCAGTATTTCTATGAATAATACAAATGCAGACTCACCCCCACCTCAACCCCTTTATAGTAATGTACTGCACACACCCTGTATCCACATGCTGATGTTATGTACTGTATGTACGCAAGAGAACATTTTCCTGGGCTTGTAAAGAATTGCTTGTTTAGAACCGTGTGAAATAAACTGGGGATGTGAAAACTACCAGTTTAATATGAGAAACTTCTCAACGGTGAAGGTCCGCGGTAGGGTTAGGCTGTAACCTTACGTTTTTACTGCCGTCGTCACTCCCTCGAGTTTAGCAAGCAAGCTCCCGCGTGACATCACACGCCGCTGCGCGAGCGGGGGCCGCTGTCTCGCGCGGTAAATTATTACGGGAGGTGGGTCCGGCGAGACCTGGCTTTCGGACTGAATCCTGCTTCCCATCCACTGACACTGGTCGCCCGCGGAATGCAGTTACGATGTCTGTTCAACATCTGCTAAAATACACTCAAAATACCGATGAGTAAAATTAAGAGCATTTCCGGCTCTTAAATAGGCAAAAAAAATCATCATTACTGGAAAAGGCAAGATGATGTGTCAAAGATGATTAAAGAAGCAGTGCGTTTTTTTTAAAAAAAAAAACAAAAAGCACGGTTAGGCTTATACTACATTAACGTGCACGTGTTCTACTTGCTAAAAAACATTCAGCAGCTCCTTAAATTGTCTTAAAAATCAGACTCTAATGAGGTGAGGCCCCTGCGTTGTGTCCGCCTGACACTCGTGTCATCATTTCTAACGCCACAGCGGCAGAGTTTGTGCCTGCGTGATCGGGGCGGGAGCAGAGCCGCGGAGGACCAGTTCCGCCTGGCGGGTCACCGGAAGAGGACCAGTTCCGCCTGGCGGGTCACCGGAAGAGGAGCGGGCCCGGGCGCAGGCTGAGAGCATCTGGTCACCCCCTCTCCCCCACCGCGTGCCAGGAAAGGCCATGCTCAAGAGAGCTAACAGCTAAGCTAACAGCCAGCGATCGATAGGACCCTGGGGTTTATGGTCACATCCGCAGATTAACAGTACATCTTTACAAACGCAAACTTGCTGATTGTGCTTGTATCCGTACTGTACACGTGCTACCTGTACAAAAAACATGTCGAAAGATGATCAACTGTAGATATCGCGCTGCATGTTAAACACGTATAATCAAGTACTTGAAAACAGACCGATCATACACTCATTCTGCCTACACAACAACGTGCAGCTGTCAAGAGGTTCTGTTGGACCAGTAGGTGGCAATCTTCCCTCTGGGTCAGAATTCCAATGTGTTAATTGTGGTTAATTCTTTTGAGGACCATTGGGGTGAGGAGCGCTCCATAAATGCAAGAAATTAGTAAATGATCTGTTCTTTTTGAAAATCAAACCGTTTGCATTTTTGCACCGGGCTCGGCAGGCCTTTTAATTATGATTTTGTACCTAGCGGGCGGAAGGAAAGGTAAAGTACTGCTGAAGAAGTGTGATTGAGGAGCCAGAAAGGCTCATTTTCCAACACAAGAGGTAGAAATGCAAACCGCTTGCTTGGTGGGGGAAAAAGCTTGTCTTGTTCTTGTGCTTGACTTTCTACCACTGCAAAGACACACAGGACACCTGTGGCACTCGGGTGTCGAATCCTTAGAGGAGCGCACTGCACCTCCGACGGCGGTCTGCTCAGGAATCCTTCGCTCGGGGCCGTGAGCTCGGTCCACACGGTTCTGGGGCGGCCCGGAGAGTGCAGCGGCCTCGCCACTCACACAAGAACACAACAAGCCACCCAGAGTTGTGGCGGGAGGCGAAAGGAAAAGACAGGAGCAGAGGAGCTGAGAGGCAGTGTGGAAGTCTGGGAGCAGGCCTTTCTGATGTGTTTTGACATGAAGAAATAGCAAAAGTGACAGGAGCACTTAAACACTGCAGGATTTAGTATTGCTGAGGAAACCCTGTGCCATTCTCTCTTTTCTGTTCTATTAGTAACAGCATTGCTGTAATACAAACACAATAAAACTCGATTGCAGCTTTTTGTGAAGGACATAATCTTGTTTTGAAGAGCTACAAGAGTTTTGATCTACGTACCCACGATGAGTTCCACTCACTCTCTGTGGAGTTAAGTTCCCTTGATTATAACGAGCAAATTACTCTGCTTCTCTGGGGCTGGGGAAGGGTGGGGGGGCAGCTACTAAATTGCATACTTTAAGGAAACCAAAATATGCTGCAATTTTCCTTCACTACACGCAACAAACAACCTGCTTGTTTAGCATGTAGCTATAAATACTGTGCAATTTGCTGGTCCTGTATCTCTCCTCAATTACCGCAGTCTCTCACACTTCGGCTCAGTTTTGAGCTGTAACAGTTATTGTCTGTCCAGCGCTCAGCTGCTTCGGGAGCAGTAACCGAGGCCTCCAGCATTACTGTTCCCCCAGCTCTGCCAGCGGTGCGCACACGTCTGTCAGACTTCGTGACCAAGTCAACATCCATCCACCCATTCTCTAACAGTTTTTTCCATTCCAGTGTCCTGGGGATGCAAGAGCCATCCGGTCAAAAAACAGCACAAGGCAGGGGATACACCCTGGACAGGACACCAGTCCATCGCAGACGCACGCACTCACACGCACACCAGGGCCAGTTTCCCAGAAGAAGCCGGTTAACGCACCAGTATGTCTTTGGGCTGTGGGAGGAAACCAGAGCACCCATAGGAAATCAACTCAAACACAAGGAGAACATACAAACGTCACACAGACAGCACCCCAGGAATTGAATCCAGTGTTGCAGATTTTGGACGCACAATAAGAAGTTGCAAAACTAAAAGAAATGAGGGCAGGACAGCCAAGAGTCTCTGTGGCTTCATAAAGCACCAAGCAAAATGCAAAGACTACAGCCACTAATGGATGATTGGTGATGGTGCCGTAGTGAGCACAGTGTGTGAGACGGCAGGGTCAGAGTGTGAGCTGGACAGAGGGACACGTCAAGAAAGGGCGGCTGAAAGACACAAACTCTCGCAAAATCTGTAACGTTATAAGCAGATTTTTGTGCTATGATTAATTTACACAAATCTAGACAAAAAAACAAGCAGATAATGTTAAAATAGAAGTTCTGCGACTAAAGGACATTTTTAGATGAGCAAAATGGAAAGCTTGTGTAAAGTTTTATCATCTGTCTTTTTCCTGAAAATTACAAACCATTAATGTGCCTACTGTACTCCTTAACAGCAAAGTGTGACAGGTTTACAGCTCTGTTAAGCCGTTTACGTTGTTTGATGTTCATAGGAGTGTGATCTCTCTACATCCCCCTTGTACCCACCTGGCTGATGGAGTTACCAAGCCATCACTCCAGAAAAAGGGAGAGAACAACCATAATCACTTTGCAATTCACCCCTCAGCTAAATTTCAAAGAGCACTATTTAAATCTAGTTATTTGCACAAGTTTGCCTTTCATCTCTAGAAAAGGAAGCAATTATGTCAACATTCAGCACACTAACACAGCAAATGTCTGTTGACATTTAACAACAAGTGTTTGCTCAGCTCACAACCTTAAAGTACAGTACAACTGCCCCCAGCTGAATCTGATAGGCGGCATCTGCTCACTGGCTCCCCCTACTGCCAGAGTGCAAGAATGCTCTTTTCACTCCCAGCCCTGCTCTGCGCTGGAGAGTGCGTGTTCAACGAGAGCAAGGCAGGACAACCACCACTGTTGCACGGAGGTCTTGCTCAAGGACAGGGAGATTGTACAGCTACTCACATGCAATTACTGGAGCACAGCAATTGCTTCCTTCAGCTAGAACCTGAAGTATCTCCGCTTCCAGCAAATAGGGCACTTTAAGCAGACGATTGTACATTATCTGCTATTTCACATTCAACTACCTGTTTACAGGTAATGTAGATATTTTATTATTAAATGTATACTCATCTCTGAAACCACTCTGCAGCAGGCATTTTGAGTACTGTAACTTGGTTTGAACTCAACTCGTCACATTCGGTGTCGACAAGCTACAAAATATTAAAAATGGAAAACTGTTGCTTTGACATCAAAGGACCTGTGTAACCTTTTTTCAACTCCAAACAGCATTTTCGCGTCCAAGCAGTTTGTCCACTTTCGTCATCCTTCTTGGGAACATCGCTGGCGTACACCCGGATCTGCACACTGTCTCTGCGGGAACGTCAGTCCTGGCTCCCGGAGGCGGTCCGGGCCCAGTTCCACTGTGGGCCTGTACAGTCTGGGCTCCCTCGATGTCTCATGTCTCCACCTGACCCTGCCCTTCAGTGGGACTGAATTGTATGTAATTGTCCTCTCCTGTATGTAAACTGCTTTGGAATGAAAGGCGCTATATGGCTGTAATTCATTATCACAGATGATTAAAAGTGATGCCCCAGTGCAGCAGTGCTGAACAGCTGACCTTCTTTGCTGAGAGACGCCCGTCCATTTGGAGGTATTTGCTCGCAAACTCTGAAACTCTTCCCCTTCGAGTCGAGCAGCAGGCATCTCTCTATTTATGACCCCTTTTCAAAAGCGGAACAAAAAAAAACTGTTTTTTGTCGGATCCCGCCTTTAATTGGGTTTTCATCTTCAAGCCTTTTCTGATCTGGTTAAAGCACCTTGAGATGCCCTATGCTTGAGAATGGGGTCCTGCAGTACTTCTCCTTAACACTGGCAGTTGAGGTGTTCCGTCAGGATGCTTCACGGTAGAAATCAGAGAGCCCAACAAAGTGTGACCATCACGAGAATGATGCTCACGTGTGTCCAGTGAGCCTCCAACTGTTGGGCACTTGCAGAAACAGATTATTCCCTACACAACGGAGCTAACGGAAGACAACACTTCAGCGCGTCTCTTTTGGGATGACACTGCTGTGTTTCTCAAAAACAGACCCCTGTGGTCGGACTGTGAACCCCTGCTCAACCTGCTATGAACCGACAGCTCTTGAAACCAAAAGGATCGCAAAATCCCTCTGAAATATTAAGCAGCGTAGGAAATGTGCCCAACTAATGACAAATTCTGAAACACATAATGCGCTACAGAAATATATTAGTTACTCAGGAATGCTTCCAAAAACACATCCACACTGAGAACCTTTTTACTTAACAAGGTCTAAATTGTTTTGGGTTTTTTTCTCCCTTTCTTTATAGCTATCAGCCCTGTCAGAAAATATGCACAGTCTCTCCGCAGGAGAACAGACAGAGCTGCAACGTATTAAGAGAAGGGGGGAAAAAGGCAGAGATGAAAAGTCGCAAATTAGAGATTTCCTTCACAACCACATAAATCAGAAATGCAGGCAGAAGCAATGTGCTCCTAAGGAGGTTTTCTTTTAAAAACCCAACTTTCCCCCGCCCCCCTTCCTCTCCAGATTGTCTGTCCGCTGGAATGGCGTCTTCACCACAAGAAGCCGATCCAGAGCTCTTCAGAGAGCCCTGGCACAAAGCAGGGCTCATAAAATCAATCACTGTTAGGAACTGCAGAAGGGCTTCAAAGCAGACAGCCTTCAAACCGGGCTCTATAAACAGCCCGACGCACTCTCGCTCAAATAAAACATACTCATACTGTCACATAAAACGAACACCAGCCGTCTCGGAGACATACGGCTGCTAACGCTCACGCTGTAGCTGGAGACCCACACAGACGCACTCAGACAGGTACACAAACACAAGCCCACAGGCGCACACAACGGGTAGGCGACTGGCAGCAAGGCGCGCCCACCCCCTCAGCAGGAAGTGAGAGGGACACCAACAGGGACAGAGGTGCGCGAAAGAACACACTCGGAGGCGACTGGAAAAAAAAACGGACTCGTCCACCAAATCCAATTACACCAGCAGGCGCGTCCACGCAGCCCTGCAAAGAAAGGGGTTTCCTTCCAGATTCACTACTTTCCAGGATCTGGACAGCAAGCAAGTCCCCGTCCCCCCCCCCCCCCCATGACCTGCGTTCCCTCGTCTCTTCCAAAAAAAAAACCGGCATTTATCGTAAGAACTGCAACTGCTGGAACTGTGCTGCATGAAGTGAAGACGTTTAACTCCATTGTCAGGCGTGTCTGTTCACCTGAAAATGGGGGATTCGCAGTTGTCTCAAAGAAACTGCGGAAAGGAGGGCTTCAGGGAATCTTCTAAGGTCCAAGGACCTTCTTCGTGCTTTCAACCGCACGGAGGTCTCCAAATGCAATAAGGCAACTGCAACAAGACAGATTTTAACGGCACTTTTACCCCTCGCTCTCTTTTTCACTTCAAAAACATAGAATGCCCAAATGTTTTGTTTTTTAACCACGTATCCAATTGTTAATAACCAGCGCACCGTCAGGGAGGAGAGCCCTGACGTCACCGCGACCCCGCTGTCCAGCGGAAAAAGACCCCGGGTTCGCGTTTGGGCCGGAAGCACTGCCCCGACTGCCGGGTAGCCAACCCCGACATTCAGCAGCCCTGCGCACGGAGCAGACAGTCGCCCCGGACCGGCCTCGGCAGCGGCGCTCTGACGCGCCTGTAAAAAGACACCTCAGCTGGATCCTGCCCTCTGAAGAGGAAAAAAAAAAAACCGACACATGGGCCTAATCAGAAGCAACACTTCATGACGAACGTAATAAATTTTTAACAGAAAAACCATGGCTAAATCATTTGGAATAATAAAGGGAGATTTGCAGCAATCCCGAAATTAAGCCTGTGGGTTTTTTTAATTACTGCCATGTGGTCTACTGTTGGAGCAGGCCAGCGGACGAGAACACCCCGAACTGAGGAGCGCGGGCCTGCCGCTGTCCTCGTCTCCCTGGGGCGCCCCCAGTGAGACCCAACGTTTCCATTCCCATCTTCGAGGGGGCATCCCATTGACTCTTATTCTAATTCCATGTCCTGTTCTACGCTCCACTGAAATGAGACCCCATGCTGTGTGGTTCGCTAAAAAAAAAACAAGTATTTCCCAACGTGCTGGCAGCGTCTGCTCGCCGGGGACATTATCTTTGTGGAGAAACGGGCGTCGAAATTTGCTAGAAAGGCCTTAACACGCGCACGCTGAGGGAGCGGGAATCCTCAAGCACCCCTCTCCCGGTGTGGCGGGGGGGGGGGCGCCCCGATATTTCCCCTAATAACCCTCCGCCTGGCGGCTCCTAGGTCCCCGAGTTCCGTTAATCGAAACGAGGAGGGTGACGTCCGCGATGCCTGTCCGCCCTACCCCGCCCGGCTCCCCGACAGACCTGGTCAGGAGAAAATCGCGGCCCAGCCTGAGCCACTATTTGTTTACAAGATCTCGTCTAATTGAATTATGAGGTCAATCTGAAGCCCCTCACCCTGCGGCTGCATCACGACTCCATGTGACCTCTGGAACTCATTACGCACATCTGTTTTACGCTTTCATGTGTATTTTCCTCCTACAGTACATATGGCTGAACGGACAGAACTTTCCCTGACCCGGGTACTCCAATCCGGCGATGTCGTTCGCCGTGGTAGGAAGCCTGCATGCTTCTTAAGGCCGGGCCAGGGTGAAATCCCACACCCAGGCTGATTTAGCAGGACAAGTAATGCCTGCATCGGATATTCGTTAGTCATTCGCTTAAGGAAACAAAGTGCCGAGAACTGTCAGGAGAGATGGAGGGGTGTTCAGCCTTCGCTCCTTACCTCGTCTACAACACGCGTACAAAAAAAACAACAAAGCTATTTCAACTTTCAAGATGTAACACTGAGGCAAATCCACTGGAAAACAAGGGCACAGAGTGCACAGTCTTCCAGGGAATTTCCTGAGAAGGATATTTCATTGTCACCTATGGGAATTCAGAAGAAAGGAATACATGCATGAAAAGAGGGGGAGACTGGATATCCAGCGTCAGTAATGAGAAGTGATCCAGCCGGTTTGGAATTCTGCTCTCAGGAATCTGCTGCTGTCTGCAGGTGGCCTGCGGAAGCCAGCCGTCTTGCAACGATAAGCCGCCCAGTGCCCAGTGACGTCAGAGCCCCGCGCGGTGCCACGGCAGAGCACAATTAGTAGCAGACGGCTAACGAAGTTGGGATGCTTCAGAAATCCAAAACCGCACGGCAGGAGAAAAGAGTGAAGTCACTCGTTTTCCGGCGATTCGCCAAGAAACAGGAAGTGGAAGACGGTGGGGAAAAAGGAGTAAGGTGTTTGCCCAGCCTGTCTGCGTCAGAGAGAGCTTTGTCATTAGGCGGCGGATGACAGCACGTCAGCCTTTGAGAGGTGCGAGGATGGCGAAGCACGGAACGAAAACATCAGCAAATGCAGGCAGAGCATGCAAACTCCACACAGACAGGCTCCCAGAATCAAAACCAGCACCCCAGAGAAGTGAGGAAGCAGCACTGAATGCTTTATCATCTGGTCACCCACAGGTATGTGCAAGACAAGAGGGGAGGGGCTCTAGTGTCTTCTGGTGCACTAACACTATAGACACCCAGCCCATTCTACATCACATGCCACTGAACGAACAGGAGCCTGCCTGGTCTTTAAACTATTTTACTGAGTGCAAGTAACCCAGCTGATGAGCTACAGGCCACACAACAGATCTGTCTGCCTACTCCCCAGAGCCCTGTCCCTTGTGAGTTATTATAGCAGTCCTTTGACTGGTTATCTCTTGGGGTCTTGGCATTTTCGACAAATCACGACTAAGCAATAGACTAACCCATCACATGGTTAAAAAAGAAAACTCAGCGCTTTTCCAAGGATGCTTGTGTACGCAGATCAGAAAAACACATACCCTATTATTATTATTAATAATAATAATAATAATAATAAAATCGTTTCTCAAATAACATCTGATTCCAGTGTGTGAAATCCATCAGCTGGCATGACGTGGTGCTAGCAAGTCGATGTTGCCTTTCTTGCGACTCCAGAGGTTCAGAGCTGGTGGTACCGGCTTGCCGCCTCTAAACCACAGCCGGGTTCTGCACAGCGACACGGAGTCCAGTTCTGGAGCCAAGCGAAGGCAGACACTCTTCTGAGTGTGGAAAACAAGCGCACTGTACACCCCTGGGCTCTCCAAGGTAAATGGTCACAGACAGCATCCTGTTATGAAAGTGGAAACAGCTACAATTACGAAATGGCCTGGCTTTCTATAGTAAGCCCGCTTCTGGCGACTGTGGGCGGAAATTTCTAAATCCGTTCCTTGAAATTGGGAAAGAAAAAGAAAGCAAAATAAGGATTTTTTATATAAATAAAGTATGACACAACAGACCTCAATTTTATATATATATATTGGAAAGCTCTCTGGAGAAGAAAAAGTTATATTCTTAAACCCATCTTATTATAGTTAGAGGGAGTCCACAGCCACACTCAGACAGCTCTCAAGTCCAAATTCGGCACCACTGACAACACCCTGCACGAGGAGGGAGGCTTCAGTGTGCTGCTCTCTGGACGCTTGTGATTAAAAGAGTGTGTGCCCACTCCTGACACCCAACGCCACAAGCGTAGAAGATAATAATTCATAAAAATTCCTTACACATATATAATGCTTTTCCAGACACTCCACTCAAAGCGCTTTACAGGTAATGGGGATCACCTCCACCACCAGTGTGCAGCCCCACCTGGATGATGTGACGTAGGGCCATAGGGCACCAGTCCACTCACCACACACCAGCTCTCAGTGGGGAGGAGACCAGGGGGATGAAGCCACTTCATAGATGGGGGTTATTAGGAGGCCATGATTGGTAAAGGCCAATGGGAAATTTGACTAGGACACCAGAGTAACACTCTTAGTCTTTTTGAGAAACACCCTGGGATTTTTAATGTGCTGGGATAGTCAGGACCTTGGTTTTACGTCTCATTCAAAGGATGGTGCCTTTTTTACACTATGGTGGTCCCATCATTATACTGGGGCAGTAGGACTCACACAGACTGCAGGGTGAGCGCCCCCTACTGGTCCCACTGACACCTCTTCCAGCAGCATCCTGAGCTTTCCCAGGAGCCTCCCCTCCAAGTACTGGCCAGACTCACACCTGCTGGGCTGCAGCGGTGAGCTGCAGGGCGATATAGCTGCCCACAATAGACAATGTGACTCGGACCCCTGCGACGTGGTGTGAGGAAGATGGCAGATCCTGGACCACGTGGACACAGCCTGAGTCCGCTTTCACGACTGAAGGTCATGGAGTTAACAGCTACAACTCTGAAGTGGGAGACAAAAGGAAAACTCGGGTCTGTGAGTTCCGCCCTTTGCCTCTGCCAGGTTCCGGTGACTTGTTATCGCTGGTTTCGAGCTCTGGAGTTTCACCAAGAAAAAGAAATGGAGGTCTAAGGTTGGGGCTTATTTTTGGAAACCAGCTTGAGAGCTCTTTCGCAAGGGGGCCCGCCGGGTCGGCCGCGAGGTCGCGCAGAGCCAGCGAACGAGCCCACAGGCGGCCAGCGACTCCGGCTCCTGCCTGTCCTTCGCTCTTCCTATCTTGCAGCCGCAGAGCTTTCCCGGAACGCCGACCTCCTCCTTCTGGAGCTCCCTCAAGATAAACACCTTGGAGGCCATCACCCCTCGGCCCCGCACCGGCCAGCGGTGAGCGGCACCCTTGTTTCTATTCAGGATGAGGTCACTTCCCCTTCCTGTCTGCAGGTCAGAGAGGGCACCGTGTCAACTGAAAAGGCTTCCTTCTGAAGCCAGCGCTGTCTTGAGGAAGGAACAGGAGATTAATTCACCGCAGGCTCTGATTACGGCTACTGTCACACTGTTAACCTCTCTGTTGTTCTAAAACTCCTCTGAAGAAGTAAAAAAAAAGGTCCGAAAGAGCTATTAAAAACGGAGCTCCTCGTCGTCTTCCTACGGTTTTCATCGCTTCTTTTTTTCCTGCGAGGGACGGTCTCACTGGGGCTGATCGTGCCGCCGGCCTGCTGTAGAAGTTATCCCGTCCCCTTGCTTCCTCACTCCCCGCAAAAACGCTAAAAAAGAGCCAAGCGCTCATAATTATTCTGGAAGGTATGTGGGTTTCTGTGAAACCACATTATAACCACACAATGTAAACCTCAGAGTACTAAAAACAACCTCTGGTAACGCTAACCTTCCTACTCTTTAAGGTGAGCGCTGAGTGGGCGTCCTGTGAGGACGGGGAGCAGCTACAAGCTGTGACAGAGCAGCTCAGCTGCGGCGCGGGCTCCGAATTCTTAACTGGGTGGTGGCATATCGAGATCAGACGATTGACAAGCCTATAGCTGCGGCACCAAACGTCACCGATTCAGGACCTCGGGGATCGCCTGTGAAACGCACCCAGCTTGTTGCAGCTCCTCTGCCTTCACCTGTGCACTGGCAGGGGGGTCAAGCTCCACGAAGGGCAGTGCACTGTGTAGCTCCGCACCTCTCCTCCACCCGTCTGCCTCTCAAATCAGCCTGTCCAATAAAGATCCCAGACAAGCGCTGGCCTGAGCAATTTCCACAAGTGCAGTAAATCCATTCCCAGCCATCTAAATATCGACCTCCAGCCTCCATTTACAACCGAAAGGCAAAGGCCAGGGTGCGAGGGCACACCCAGAGAGACAATCTCTGCAGCCGGCACTGCTGGCCTCACTCTTCAGACTTCCTGTGCGGGACAAGAGTCAGCGCTCCCCCCCCCCCAGCGACTCCTTGAGACCGATTTTCCCTCGCTTTCAAAGAAAGACACTGAAACTGTGGCACACCTGATAAATGACTCTCTAGGGGACTGGAGTTCATGTCGGACAAATCCTGGGTCTGAACTTGTCCCACCCTGTCCACGTATTCAGCCGTGGTACAAAGACGCTCAGGCACTGATAAAATACTGCTTGCTTGAAAAGAGAAGCAGAGTCTTGCTTTTTCACGCAAACAAACGCCCTCCCCGCTGCATTGTAATCTTCGGACTAAGATTCATTAAGAGCAAACATGCGCGCCGTACTTGAACCCGGAGTGCCTCGGGTTTAAGACAAGCGATAATGAATTAGCCACCTGCACCGGTCAGACGTAAATCAGAGAGAAGGCAGCACTCGGAACCTGTAGTGCCTTTTAAACTGTTTGCAAAACCCTTATCATAATGGTATGGGCTTAAGGGCAATAAGCATGATTGAAAAAATGGAACCAGCAATGAACGCCAAAAGGTGATGTGGATTAGTTACAGCTTTTCAACAAAAGTAAAGTCTCTGAAAAGTGTAACATGAAATGCTGAAGAAACACAATTTTTTTTTATGTATCACAGGGCTTTTCATTGTTGTTCGGGGTGTATTTTATGAGAACAGGTATATAATAACTGCAGGTTAGAGCAAGGGGCTTTATTTCTGCCCCACTTTCTATAGGAAGAGGATATCTTGGCAAGAACTCATTTCAGAATTTTAAACAGCATCCAATTCCTATGCACTGCATTGTTATTCAATTCTGAGTGATTCTACCAGCTGTTGGCTATGCTTAGAAAACGATTTGCTGCACTAAGCTAACATCCATTTTCAGGAACTGTCTTATCCTTAGAGGGTCACAGCGAAGCAGGATGCCTGGGGCTGTACCCCGGACAGGATGCCAGTCCACTGCAGGACAAACACATGTACACACATATACACGCGTGTATTCACTCACACACACACACACACACACACACCCGGATGGGCGACAGTGCAGTGCAGAGATGCACAAATCCTAGTCAAAACAGCTTCAGCAAAGACTTTACAAAATCCAGATCCTTCCAAGAACACAGAGGAAACTAACCCCCCCCCCCCGTTAACTTGGGAAAAAGACCGGAACTGAACCGAAAGAGCTCCGGCACTTTCGAACGCGTATTGCAAGTCAGACACAGGACTAGAAAAGAGGCAGCAGATCAGAGGGCCTGAAAATGATGCACTGCTCCTCTGAAAGGAAAACACCTGTTGATTTTACATCGCTAAAAATAAACCCCGATAGATCATTTAGAGCCTTTCAACTATGCGCACTGTTCTTCTTTTCTAATGAATAACGATGCAAGTTTTGTTCTACAGGAAGCCTGTTTTTTTTTTTTCAAAAAACCCCAAGCCCCCCGACTTAAGGAAGTGTGTTTATGATGAAACTGTATGTACAGTATGAATGCAACAGATAAATGAGGCGCAGCTCTGTGCAGATGGGGGCCCAGTTCCAGCTACGCCTTAGAAGAAAAAGCCCAGAATGTAGGACACACATGGTACGGTATCAGCACTTCCTGCTGACCCAGCTGATAGCGAGTCTCTTGCTTTGGGGTTTCTGAAGCTGGTGGATTTTTGGTGAGGGCTGGGGGGGGGCGGAGAGGGTATTTAGATCTTGGCTGCCCAGGACGGCTGCCTATTTAAAAATAATTTAGGAAAAAAACGGCAATGACGACAAAGCTAGAGAAGGGGACTCGTCCACCTCAGGTCCACTCTTGGGAGGGCTGTGCTAGGATCTTTGCAAGGAAAGCAGGCAACAGGCAAAAGCTCCGGGCAACAGGCTGCAACAAAGCACGCGCAACTCAGGAGCCTGTGCAGACTGCACACTGCTCCCCAAAATCATAACCAGAACCACAGCAAGAGGGAAAGACCCCCCCCCCCCCAAACCCTCCACGCCAAACAGGGAGAGGGTGGAGCAGGAGAAGGAGGAGGGCGGGGGGCTGCCATTCTGAATTCTGAGCTGCTGACACCCTGCCAAAACGAACATTCTGTGTATTAGCCAACATATAATCATACCCTGACCTCGGAGTAATTAGGAGCATTAAGGGCTAATTCTGCAGCCTTTTAAGTGGAAACATAACATTGTCTCGCTACTCTTGTTTACGTACGCCACAGACATTTCAAACAGCTGACAGGCTCGCCTTCCCGAGGCAGCGAGCCAGCCGGGACCTCCCCGTTCGGCCCTCGCCGGGGCAGGAGGGAGGGGGCGGTGGGGAGACGGGGGCAAATCTCCGCCGGGCTCCTTCACAAGCCACCCTGCGGAGGGCGAACCCCACCTCGTTCTTCCTCCCGCTGCTACCCAAACAACCTTTACAATGGAAGCTGGGCTTGAACCGTCTGTATGGGCTGGAAGCGGGAATAATAAAGTAAAGGCTCCCGCGTCCTACAGAAGAAAATCACGAGCCAGACTCCAGCACCACTCTCAGGCCGTCCGAACGCAATCGCCAAGGACTTTCTTCTCCCGTCCTTCCTATTACAGGACAGAGGCTCCTAAAATGTCGGCTCAGTTGTTCGCCAGGCAAAGGATTCCAAGACGCAGCCCAGCGTCACGTCATCAGGCTGGAGCGCGGCAGAGAAAAGGCAGGGGCGAGCAGAGAGAGGTCAGATCGGAGGCAGAGAAGGTCCAGATGCCGATCGGATCTATTAAACTGTTGAGCTGTAACCTGTCCTCTCTAATAAAACACTGCACGTCCGCTCAGCCACTGCCTCCGAGGTACAACAGGAGCGAATTAAAACAGAAGAGGGAGCGGTCTCTGGCAGCGAGAGGCCTGGTAACTCTCCCCTTCCAGCAGGCGCTGATCTGAGCAGCACCAGAGAAGCGCTCCTGAAAGTCTTCTCAGGGCGCTGTGAGAGGAAGCAAAAGTTGCAAAGACACCTTCCAATACTGTCAGGATCCCAGAGCGCTTCGCAAAACAACGAAACACCACAACGGGCACCCCTCGCCGCCGCCAGGCCTGACCGTGGCCTGGAAACGCCCCGGAGAGCAAGAGGGAGGCAGGAAACAGATTTTAACTGTAACCGAAACCAAAACACGGCAGGAAGGCTCAAAGCACTATTCCGAAACCCACTGACACAAAACATTTGGCACCACGGCGCGCGCCCAGTGATGACACACCGGCCTGCTCGGCCCCCTCACAACTCGTCCACTCTTGAGGGATCGATTCTCTTCCCGCTCAGGTGGTTCATTTTAGAAGTGCTGGGACATTCCAGGAAGAAAAACCAGAATACCCCCCCCACCCCCACCCCCCGGAAACACACAATACAATTTAAATGAAGAAGAAACTGAGAAGGCAGGTAAAAGTAACACATATCATCTGACCCTTTGTTGCAACACAAAGGCTACAAAGCAGGTGTTCCCAGAAAGGGGCTGGGGTAGCTTCATTATAGCAGTGGAGGCACTGTTAATAAAGAAGTGGCAAAAGTAAGGATACAAAGCCCAGACACAAAGAAGCATCATAAAGGATGGCCTAGCAGAATGATGTCACATAATTAACCCTCATCCCATTGCGTTCACACACATACTGCCTTATTTAAACGTTTAAGAAACATTTTACTGCTCGGACCGTTAAGCACCGAGAGTCATCATTCACGGGCAGTGTTATGTCTGAGCGTGATGTGGATGTGAGGAAGGACTGGACAATCCCACGAATAAGGTCTTAGATGCAGTAAAATTAAGCCTTCCTTGGCCACACAATTAGGGTGGGGAAAAAAAACAGAATTGATCAATTGGTAGCTCTGACTCTCCGATCCCCCCTAACCTGTATCATTCTGAAGTGCTTCAACCACAGCTGAAGAGCAGTTGAACTGTGGTCTAACAGCACTTTGCAGCGGCAATCTGTTCCACGTCCTGCTCACAGAAAACCTGGCTGGTGTTTCAGACTCGGAACAGGCCGTTCCATTACCAGCGTGACCACTGAGATCGCTTGCACAGCCTTGGGGGAGGGGAGAGGGAGGTCAGGTAATCAGCAGAAGAAGATGGACAGTACTGGGTGAAGACAGATAGGGAAACGTTTGTAACACATGACTCGAATGACTAGAACGTCACGCGCAAGCATGTGTGTGATACATCGCAGGCGGCTTCCATTAAGAGAACCGTGCCGCTAGCAAGCCTTAACGTTGACGGACGAAGACAAAGCTCAGAACGTGGAAAACGGAGAGGAGCAGAGACTGGGAGGCGTTAACTCTGCTCCGTTTCCGCGCGGGCTTTGGTTTACAAAACCGGCGTCAAAAAAAAAAAAGCAATCGTCACGTGTAATTAGGAAGAAGGAAGAACAAATAAAAAAAAAATCCCTGCTAATGAAGACAGACGAAAGAACGTTGCTGAGCAGATCTTGTTTCCATTAGTCCCCTATTAAGAGTGTATACCAGGGTGTCACTTCCCAGGATTGCAAGTCATTAATCAGCCCCCCCTCCACCCCCAAGCCAGCCTGCCTCACTATCAGCACAATAAGCCCATTTAGCCCTCGGTAGCTCTAAGTCTCTGCCGGACAGCCGCGCATTATCTGTGCATGTACATTACATCATCACTCATTATTATATACCACAGTCTGGCATCGCTGCCTGTTCGTTTCTCCACAAGGCCTGAACCAGGGGGCACCTAGTTCTTACTGCCTCCAGTATATTAGCACAATATATTACTATAATCCCACTCCTGGCCCCGGCCACAGCCTGATTCATTGTTAACGCCGCCGAATCGCGGTTCAGCCCAGCCCCTGTACTGTGGGTTCCTAGAGCACCTCACCTTCAATAAAAGCCCGACAGATCCAGCAAAAATCTAGGTGGTCTCCCAAGTCCAGATAGCTCACTTCCCTCTTTCATCTCTTTTTCCTCTGTATATAAATCGTGAAGTTCTCCTGCTAGGCTTTTTGGCTTCCCTTGTAATAACACCAATCATTTTTGCTATACGTCTGCTACTTAGGGCAGAGGATTAACTCAAGGGATAGTGCTGTTTCTTCAGCATCAGACAGATTTTCTACAATATTAATCCCCGTTGTAAACCCTTTTTTTAGACTCCGGTGATGTACCTTACACGAGGGCCCATGTACACAGGGCTTGTTTGCATCTGCTTTGCTTTTGTCTGTTCAGATAAAGACTCTGTCACAGCACTGTAATGCCAGTACTAAAAAAAAAATGCAGAACAAATTGGACCAGCGTTTGACGTGGAAATCTGGCTTGCCTCTACTACTGAAATGTAATTTTACAGTCAGGTTTAAAAAAAAGCCTGGGTTGCAGTTAAGGCTTATTTTTCAGCTGCATCATGCTCTAAAAGTTCAGATCTATTCCAATTGTCGTGTGTCTGGGAGTACATTTACACCCTTAAGCCTGTGCGAGTTCAAACCCATTCCGCCCAGCGTACAGAACAGAAGTCACAAACCAGCTCGGCTGTGTAAAATCACTGCGGGTTACCTGGCTAATCTGCCTACCTCCCCCCAGGGCTGTAGGGCAACGGAAGAAAACGCTTCGATGTACCAGTCATAAGACACACATTATTCAGCACAAAATAAAATTCTAACAATCACATGGCATGACATGTATTTCGCAAAGCCGATGCCCCATGGTCAATTTTGGAAAAGCTCTCTTTCAGGCTGGCGAGAAAGAAATATTTATTAGAATAAAAAATGTGGGCATGCTTTGAAAAAAGCATGAAAAAAAAGCATGCTAGCATGCACAATCCAGAGCCGACAGAGGTCACGGATACTGTAGCAGACATGGACAGATGCATCCCGATGTTCAGGGATCAAGCACAGGACTGAGCCCTCCCTGTGTCTGATCCATGTTGCCGAGAGGGTTTTACACGAGACCCAGCAATCGCTCATCTGTTGCTGCAGATTTTTTTTGTTTGGCGGATGAGTCCCGAAATCAGAAGTCACTAAGAGAGAGCAGGCAGTGTAGCCTAGTGGTCAGAGCAGACAGGGAGCAAGGAGAGGAGGAGGGGAGCACACAGGACGACAGAGGAGACAAGGCAACTGCAGAGAAACACGGCGAAGGAGGAAAAGACATCTGAAGAGAGGATCCTGGGGGCGCAGGAGAAGACAAACGGCAAGACTCAAGCAGCCGGGAATTCTAGAGAAACAAAGCAACCAGGACAGGGGAAGGGAGTTCTGTTCTAATCAACGCCAGGCTTGGAGAAATCCTGACACACGTACAAACGCAACAAGTCCCTCTTGAATCGAGACCCAGGCGGCTGGTTGCAGGTCTCCAGAGACTGATTAATATTGAATTCCTGATGCTAATCTTTGTTTTCTTTATAAAGGGCTGACGCATCCTTGAGAAGCACACCGCATGTATATTTAATGTCAAACTCTGCATATATTTAGTGCTGCGTTTCATTGTCTGGCCCTCTGTGTTGCCGCTGATGCTCGCTGTTTTACTGACAGTCGTTGAATCGCAGCCCATTATTTGCATTTAACTGCGTTCACGTGGGCTTACAGCCACTGCAATGGCATATGTACATGCATATGCATAATTATACACACACATACACATATACAGTTTATGGAAGATAACTGGAAACCTTTAAAACACACAAGAATTTGACAGAGTAGAGCCCCGAACATAACGTGTTTGGAAAGCAGCTGCACCCAAAACCTGGTACGTTAGAATGCCTCTACATGGAAACTAATTCATTCGAATCAAAATCGGACGCACTTTTTTTTTATGAAGTCTATCTGACACGGGCTATATTTTCTTCTTCACACAAACCCGTGGGGAAAAGGCTCTTGTGCTGTGAAGTGCACAGCCGGCAATGTCTCTGCAGCTCAGCCCAGAAACTCGGTGCATGTGCATGTAAGAGCAGCTCTAGACCTGCCAGGTGCACAGTGCTCTGGAAACTCACACCAGCCTTCCCGCCTCCAAAGGCAGGAACGCACACACACGCAGCCCGAAATCTCACAGCCTCCACACCGGGGAGACTCCTGAGGAGATTTATCCAGTCCAAAAACCAGGAGAAGCCCCGGGTGGATGAGCAGAGAGCGTGGGCAGTCCCCTGGGGGCCGGATGACGAAATCTCTCGCCACAGAGCGAGCACCTGTGACTCTGGTGCTGGCTGGCTTCAATCACATGTGCCAAGAGCCGCCAGGCATGGATGGAGATCTCAAACGCGGCCTGCACAAGCCTCAGAGCCCCAGACAGAGAGAAGAGGAAGTGAGAGGTAGCGATCAGAGAGGACAATCTGCGGGTATTAAGATATTAGGGTGCTGTGGGCCAGTTTTTGCACAGCAAGGCTGCTCAGTGCAAGGCCCTTTCAGTCCACAATATGGCAGCAGCGTAGTGCAACCAGCAGTTTAGTTGTCATACTGATTCTGGTGATTATCAGGAAGAGCCAGATGTCGTGAAACCCTGCACTGGAGCGGACCGGACCCCCCGCAGGTAGGGAAGCCCCGCTCCACAGCACGCAGTCAGAGCCACCGCAAGCATAGAGCAAGCTTGAGGGCGGTTCTAGACTTTCTGCAAAAATCGCATTGGGTTAGACAAAGGAAATACAGCACGGGTTTCACCCCGAGATTACGAGAAGAAAATCAAAATTAAAAACAAGTAATCTGGATTTTCTGGTCCGCTGGTGAATAATGTCAAACAGCTGTCAAATGTTTCAGCACAGCAGCAGCAGCTCCCTGATCAGAAGCAGGCCAACAGTGTCGAAGGGAATGCGTGGTTTTTACTTTTTGCAAGCTGATCCTGGGAGCTAGCTACACTACGTACGCCACCAGTAAACGGACAGCTGAAGTTCTCGCTGTTTTTTTGTTTTTTGCCATTTACCCTACATTTAGGCGTTGAGTCTTGGAACCCACTAAACACTCTCCTTTGTGAATGTCTTTGGTTAGTGTGCTCTCCTAACACAAACCTGTCCTTTTATCTCCATTCTGCTTCTGCTGAATCATTTTGCCTAATTTGCTTTTGTTTCACCACTTTGGCGCGGACTGAAAGGCAGCAAAGGGTTCCTTGCCTTTGAAATTCCTCATGTCCGCTCTGACAGTAATAAAAACTACCAAGCAGGCCACTGAAAGGGCCAGATTTCTACAGAACATGGAACGACCTGCTGAGCTCCAGAACCCCAGACACTGACGCTGTGAAATCAGATACAATAATGTTTCAACGGTCTAACAGTTTTTTCCTTACCACTGCTTAATCGTAATTTTTGCACACTCTGGAGCTCACTGGCACCCATTAATGATGCAATCTGGTGTTCTTCCTGATGTGCGTAAGCCTGTCTTGCGGGGGCAGAGGTTGAAATTTGTTTCCACTTGTGGTTCGTGTACAAAGGCCTGGGGGACGATTCCCCAGCAAACACTCGGTCCAGCATAAACAACTGCAACATCTTGTTTCTTTTCTTAATATTTCTCTTCTGTTTGACGGGTATTTGTCCTTAGGTTAAAGATTAAACAAAATAAAACAAACAAAAAAAAACCTTCTGATCTCTATTTTTCAGCATTTCTGCAAACCTAAAACAATGAATCCTTTGAAAAAACAATATATTTTTTAAGTACACGTGTCTGTATCAGACAGTGAAAAAAGTTTCCCCAATTCTCCTGGTAACATTGATTAAAAACATTGTACAACTTGAATATATTGACGAAATTGATCCCAATAGAAATGTGGCAATACTCAGCAATCTATGTGTTATAAAATATTTCAATTTTGTAAATCCTTTGCCAATAAAAAGTAGCTACAATAATACACAGCATATCTTTTTTCTTTTCTGGTTTATTTCACATTCAGAGTTTTGTCATGACCTCATGTCTTGATGAAAACTTGAAGAAATCATTCCTAAGCAAACGATTATATAACAAGTAGCCTCTCAGGTGTTTTACCTCATTCTGCACCCCAGTCAGACTCGCCTCATTGCTTTTCTCCCTGCCTTCGCAGACAAGGGGGCGGCATGTCGAAGAGCTGTTAAGCAGCCCTGTTGGGCGGTTTGCGTGCTGATCGACAGGTTGATGGATTAAGCTGATTGATTAATTCATAGGCACAGCCAAGGCGGTCTGTAAGGACAACAGGGTGATTTTCAGCCAGGTGTCAGGTGCCCAGCAAAGCAGGGCAAAGTCATCCGATGAGAACGAGGGGTGACATCATGTCTGTGCGGCGATGATGTCATCGGAGAGAGAGAAAAAAAAACTGCAGGCAGGTTGTGAACATCAGGGTGGAGCCAGGGCCTTGTTATCATCCACATCAACAAGCCTTGCTTCAGAACAAGGAACAGTTGTAGCATTTTGTTTGGCGACCTGTCTGAACGTTGTTTTTCTTTCTTTTTCGTTCTTCAACGTTAATTCTGAAAACTTTTAGTTTTTAGCCAAATCCCCCTTTTTTTAGCCAAATTATTATCATCACCATCACCACCTAACAGCATCCATGGCTCTGAGGGAATCCAGCATCAGTATTCACTTTGTGCTCCTCAGCTTTCTTCCTTCTTACCACAGTAAAAACACGTCTGAAAATGATCACATCTGTATTTAAAGGCCTCAAATTTCCCATGATTGCGTACAATCTACAGTGAACTTGTAGAAAGACATTTCTTCTTCTGAAAACACAGAGCGAAGGCCAACAGAAATAACACTTCAGTAGAAAAGGCTGTTGGCGGGGTATAAAAACAGGGGAAGACACAGTTATGTCTTGCTATTATTAAATAAACAGTTATGTATTTCTTTTGCTTCGGCTAGTGTGCGAGTTGGGAGGGAGTGATGGGGTGGGGCGAGGAATCGAGAAGCAGTCAAACAGAAGCACGTGCTGAAAAGGGAAAACAGAGGTGGCGCAGAAGCAATTAAATCAGTGTCCCAGGCGGCAGTACCTTCCTGGGGAAACGGGGCACGCGCGCACAGGGGGCGAATTCTGCCCTCCGTTACAGAGAGGATTAACACCCCAGTTTGTCACATGAAAAAACAGAGGATAGCTTCACTGCAAGGTAGCAGTGTTTGCTTTATCAAGCCATGGGGAGAAGGTGAATGAGTTAGAGCTCACAGAGAATATAGTGTTGCGAGCTATGCATACTGGGGCAATAGTGTGGAGCAGAACCAGAACCACTCAGAACCACAGGGTTGTTGTGGGTTCAAATCCCAGGAGTGATACTGCTGTTGCACCCCTGAGCTAGAAACTTCTGCTGAATTGCTCCACTGTAGCAATGCTGTATATAAATGGGTACTCAGCAGCCTGCCATTACAGATGTCTGTTGGTTCTCAATTGACTTATCTTTTGAAACTAAAGATTAGATTTCAAAAGAATGACATTTTCCTTAAGCAGAGACTATTTTTTCTCTTTCTTTCAATGAACTTCCGGTCCTGTATGATAAGTCATAAAGATAAAAAAAAACAGGCAACTCGATGATGATATTTCTTTTACCATCAAAATATTGGAGCTCTTTAGGGATCGAAACCTTTTTTTCGGCATGAAAAAAATGATTTCAGGAGAAATTTCTATTGCTGACAATGGTCATTCTAAGGTGGTATTAATGTTTTTTTGCACTCTAGTTAAAGAAAACAGTCATTACACATTCCTCCTGGAAGAAATCCTGTCAAGACATAGTATTTATAATGGTGTTTATTCACTGCGGGCATGTGTTCCCCTGGGAGATTAACCAAGCACTATTACAGGACAGTGCTGTCTCTACAAAAATAAAATATCCTGCCACCATTTAGATAGCAATAATTTGTTAAATATTTTTTTCGCATATGGAGTTCAGATTGTGAGAGCAGTATCACAACACTTGTAAAAACTGTAAAAGCCAAATATACTCCATGTTTACTCTCAAATCCCAAATTTCACCCAGCCCTCAGAACACAAAGTACTCAAGGAAACAATCACAGCCCTGGTGACATCGTGGTCATCTGAAAGCTTTCCAAATTTGTCTTTTTCTATTGCAAAGAAATAAGAAACAAAAATACAGGTTTAAAAACAGAAAAGACATTGTTGTCCTTCTGTAAAAGCCAGACAGATCATAATACAGACAATTCAAAGTCACAAATCTGGATTCGGCATTACAGATGGTCGATTTCCTGAAATCTAGAGGCAAACAACCTAATCCCTGCAAAATGCTGTTGATTTAATTTCAAACGAGGATCATGTTAAAATTCCTGTGTAGTTGCAGGAAGGGTTTTGGAAATGGCCTTATGTGTCAATTTATGATACGACCTATATAATTGCTACAGTATTTGATGCAGCAGTATTTTGATATTGCAGACTCACTTGGTGATGACCTGACTCTTTACCCCTCTATAAAATAAGGCTGTGTGCTTGTCTACCTAACAGCCAGGTTTATACGTTCAGGATTGCCAATGTTCAGATCATTTTCTCTTCATACCTATAGACCAGCTTTGTGTTATAAAGGCTCCAGCACCAGGACAGCCTGCAGAAGACAGCTCTGAAATAATATGGGTTAAAACACTTTTTATGCCACGCTGCAACAGTGAAAAACAAAAACCCAAATTCTTTAACCTTGGCATAAACAGTTCAGTAATTTGTATGTTTGGAATGCACAGTCTAGAAGGGAACCAGTCCTTGCAAATGTTATACTGTGTGCTGTTTGCCTTCCCTTGTAAGTGTCTAATGCACCTAGACAGCCTGTGTTAAATAGCGCACTGTACTGACTCAGACGAGACAGCAGGATCTTTTGCCTTACTGAGAGATGAAAGCTACTTTCACAAGGAGCCAGCGAGGCAGTTCCCACTGCTGAACTGGTCCGCTGAATCATTTTGTATCCCTTTATGCTTAAAAGCCAGCATGCTGCCATATCGCTTTATTGTAAAAGTTCTGTTGCTGCACACAGCGGAGGGCCGCCTGTAATATCAGGCTCCTGAAACAGTGCCAGCTTTGCAACCAGGTGGAAAATTTTATTTATTTTTCCTCTTCTGAAGAGAATTTGAAAAATCCAAAAGGCACCACTCAGCGCACATGCATCTGCATTTCTGTTTTTCTAGCTTAACACTGTTTCCCCACACCTCCCAAAATTTTACTTAAGACGGTTTCTTTAAGAGGAACAAAACAAAATTAAGCCACTAATTGTATTGACAATGGGGCAGCTGAATTCTTTGTTTAAAAAACACCTATAAACCTATATTGTGATGTTTTAAACCTGATTTGAAAAGCATTTATCTGGTCCTTTGAAAACTAATAGCACATTCATCCTCATTGCCAAAGAAGGCCCCTCTGTACATTGTCTGCTTCGTACGAACTGCTGGGTTAAGCACTTTCAGAATGACAAGGTTTCATTGTGGGAGCGCAGTAGGGAGAGGTAATTTACCCTAGCATGCATAGAAATGCACCACTATCAAGACTCTGAGAGGGGATGCCAACCTGTTTTCTACAACTGGGGTTAGAGTCATTCGGCCTGAGGCTACCGAGAACCAAGCTTCTCTGCAAGATACTGCTGGAGAGAGTGAAATCAACGGGCTGCTCGGATCTGAGGCAGCTGAGAACACTGTGCTGTGGTGCCAATGTTTTCCAAACAGTCAGAGGGACTGGCATTGTGGTGGGAGGCTTACTCAGACGTGGTCTCAAGAAGGGCTGCTATATAAGACTGGAAAAGACAAAGCAAGAGCTGGGTCCGCACAACAAAAATGTCTACACAAAGGTATGGGTGTTTAGTAACATCACAAGAGCCAAAATAACAAACAGAAGTTTTCAACAGATAGGACACTTTCAAAAAGAATGCCAAAAGAATGAACGTAGTCCAATTAGGGTCTTTCACGGAAATATTTCTGTTCAAAGAACACATGACAGTGTCAGGGCGTCTAACATTTTCATGAACCACAGCAGGAATGTGTCAGAATATATTTGATTTTTTTTAACATTGATATGTTTTTTTCTAACATTCACGCGCCCCGTGGATTAGACAGGAGACACTAAGACTGGTGTTCAGCCACTCACACTCACTGTTTTACATACAATTCACTGTCTCACACAACAAAGGCCACACACAATTATAGCAGGAACCTATACTCTGAAGCTGGACGCAGCAAATACACTCACACGTTGCAAAAATTTACAAAATAAATGTATGCCACAAGTATTTGATTTTGCATGTGAAAACATAAATCGAGTTTTGCTTCGATTTACTACAGTGTGATAAACTGTACTGCAGGGAAACCCTGAAATGTGTCAGCTCTAAAAGCTTTCCATTTTACAGTGAAATCTACTAAAAAGGAAAGTCTGAACATTTGTGCAACAAGCTTGCTGGCATTTTCATTCCAGGATAAAGAGGCTACTGACAATGGATGGGTGGGATACCAATCTGTGACACTAGATTTTAAACATTATTCATGGTTAGGAGAATTTAGAGTCTCTTTTTTCGTCTCTTTGTACTGCAGTAATTCTGTGCCATTTGCACTGCAGATTAAGAATAACAGAGGGGTGGCATACTTGTTTATCCACATTTACAAACTATTCAAATATCTGTGCGAAAGAGGGGAAACTGCACCTCCTATATCACCCTTCATTATGCTCGTTACTAAGTATCTTTGATAGACCCACGCCTTCCAGTGTGGAAAGGAAGAAATACCCACTCTGCGTTTCAAATGCAATCACACTGACAATATCGGGATCGATCACAATAAGCAGCAGATGGGATTCTCAACTTGTGGCCTTTTAAAATGCGAGAAATGTTTGGTGTCCTTTTTTTTTACGGCTCTCTTGATGTTAATTGAACTGGGTTCTTTGACTCAAACAAACAAGAGATTATGTTAAGGAGACCAGGCGACCGCCCTGAATGTTTAGAATGTGGATTTAACCAGAGAGCCAGCGTGAGGCGCTGACCGTACAGCCACTGATGATCTATCAATGCATATTAAGCGGGCTTGTGAGCAGCTGAATTTGTGTAGAAGAAATACCATGAAAAAGACGTCTTTCTTAATAAAAAAAAACAGCAAAGCAGTGCGTTAGGTGCAGAGATTGTTCTCCCCTTTGACATGTAGTGGAGGCATCAAAGCCAGATCCTAAGAGACCTTTCCCAGCTTCCTCCGTTTCTCCCTGCAGACCTCGAAATTAAGGAATGCCGCGTCATACAAACCATCCCCACAAATCGAGTCATTGAACTTGGTGGCTTGTTCCCCCAAAGACACCCCACAGCTCCCAATACCCACACCTAAAAACCTTGGAATGAGCACCATAGGACACAAGGCAGATCACCAGTTTGCCTCCTGTGTGAAACACCAGACCAGCGCCAGTGGGGAAAACTTCTGGCCTTCCTACAGTTCCGTCAGCCTGCCATCAAACCGCAGTTACTGACTCGCAACCCCCTCATCTCTGTACGTATCCTCTTACAAGGTGCACATTGTGGAAAAGTAGCAACGTGTATGTAATAACCTGTCAAATGGGCAATGAAGGAACATAGGATCGAAGAGAGCAATAAGACCCACGATAAAAGAGCACGTTGCAATAAACAGTATAAAAAATGGATGAACCAATGGTACTCCACTTTACATCAGTTCTAAAGCGTCTTAGAATTATTAGCTTAACAGAGGCAACATCATTAGGCAGAACCCTACGTATCCACACAAAAGACATAAACCTACTGACAGGCTGGTCTCCACACCTCCTCAACGCCATTATTACACCATCGCGGAGCTCGGAAAACCTGCCACGGGAGGCGAGCAAAGATTATTCTAGAACCTTTAGAAAAATAATTACAAACTTATTTGACGCTTAAGTTTTGCTGTCAACAAAAAGGAACCATGCCATCGAAAATAAACTCCACCGCTCCGACTGAAACGCGCGGCCTTGAGAAAATATACAGTATAGCACATGAAAATACTCCAACGTATGTACGTGTGTGTGTGTGCGCGCACACGTATAATGTATATCCCTCACTCACAAATAAAGGTCTCTACAGAGCAGTTTAATAGGACAGGGGGCTACACTCTACAGCAGTACTCTTTGCAGGCTCACACTCGGGAAACATCAGCCCGGCTTCGTGTCATAAGGTTGGTGCACCTAGGGCACCTCGCTCAAGCCGGGCTAAGACAGCCGCCATGTCCTCAAACCGGTTTATCTCCCCGCTTGTTTTCACTGGCATAAAACCGACACAAGCGGTGTCCTGACGTCTCGGAAAGAAGCAGGTATAGATCACGGAGAAGAGCAAGAGGAAAATTCCTCTTGCAACACTGTAGTCGACTGCGTATTGCGGGCCGTTGTTTTTTTTTTGCACCGTGAGGAGATAAGGGCAATACATTTTAAACTGTCACAGAAAGATGAGATCGGCATTTGTAACCCTTTGCTAGCTCAAATGATTGTATAGGCCTAGTAAGCATAACTTAAAATCGTTATGAATCCTTTGGAAGGGCACATAATTAAAACTAGTAATTTAAGTGGGAAGCACGGTTAATTATTAGGAATGCAAAGTAAATGACAAAAGTGGGCACGTTCTTTAACGCAAGTCCACAACACAATGGTTAGTGAAACATCATAAAAGCTTTTTAAGAAATATTGGATTTTTCAGGCGAGAATTTGCTTTTGAATAGCAGTTAAATTCGCGTACACTTTTCTTGATAAAATGCCCAGAATTTGCCGTTACTAGTACAAGAATAGTTACAACCCATGCAAGTGTATTCGCTGAACACGCTTCTGAAGGCCAAATAATACTGTGACGAGCGCATACCGATTGAAATACTACAAGCACACGTACATTCCCTGGACATCTGAAAGAAGCTTTTAAGAAGCTGCAGTTATTCCTATCACACTGACGCCGACTGCTTCCTAATACTGTATTACACAAATTCTCACACAACCCCAAGTGGCAGAGTTCAGGTGCTTCTCCGCTAATAAATTTTCTTTAATGTCAGATTTCGCGCTTTTAAAGAAAAAAAATAGCCTAATTCGACTCAGGCTGCATTAAAAACATGAAGGTCGACGGCAGGTTAGTGTCATGTTCAATTGATTCGCCGTTAAACATGTATGAAAGTGCTACCGGATTAATAAAATATGTAACATTCTGATTACACTGTCAAAGTACTGTGGGTATTTTTTTATCACGGTTTCTTGAAATTTGATTCCAACGTTACTTTTCTGGTCTACGACGCTCTGTTTACTGTAAAATATGTAAGTAATGTGTTCTTAAACTCGCCTCTAAAGGTTATTTTGCCATCACAAAAGAGGCAATTAAGAACAAAGCAAACAGCTCTGTGACATATAATTTTACTTTCTCCACTTATAAATATCACTGTTGACTTACAACAAAAGCTTACAATACCTTTACAGAAGAAAAACAAAACGTTTCCAGAAGGAATGGATACTCAACCTGTTATATGATTAGGGTTTGAGTTTTTAAAACAAACTACAGTGCAAGACCATAAACCCAGCTTTGCTGTGTGATTTATTTTTCTTTTAATTCAATGTTACCAACTTAACAGTCTCCATTAACTGAGATCGTGTTTTAAAACAAACAGCGAGGTCTGTCATTTTTAATTTCGTAAAACTGCAAAACCACGTTACTGGAGCTCCAGGTTCCTCGAGATCCACATATCGCACAATAAATCTACTTATATAAGCGCAGGTGTAAAAATGTATGTGATACCTTTAGTGAAATATACCATACACTATATTATGCAAAACATACACACGAAGTGTTATCGCTCTGTAGCTTTCAGTGTACTTAAACTAGATACCAAAGCCACTTGTTAAACCTAACGCACGCACTGCCAACCCATTCTCACCCTGACACATCACTGCTCAATATAGAAACAGGATTTTCTGGTATTACAGAAGCCTCTATTAGCACAAACCCATCGCACATACCACTGACCCTAATCCCGAACACCCCTGCGCGGACTGCGACAGGCAGACACTCACACCCGCCACGAGCCCCCGGACACCGCGGCCAGCGGCTCGCGGAGCGCGCGCTGCGTCCTGATCGTTCCGAAACAACGCCGAAAACTCACGAAAGGATTCAAGGCGCAGGAAAATCTAATGACTCCCCCCCCTCAGAAAAAAAAACTATTGAGGAGGGGGGAATTACGTTTGTAAAAACTAGAATTAGCGCCGGTCGTAGATCTGTAATAAGGTGCTGCTTTAGCTAAGTAGCTAACTTGCACAAAATTATTTTACAGCCTTCTGCTTAAAGGTTCAATTAACATCGGTAATTACTGTATCCGACAGACATGAGCTTTAAGGATGCTTTATTTACCCGCGGTCTGTTCGTTATTTTAAAATGTTGGACTTTTCCCTTTGTCTCATTCTTTTTTTAAGTCTATCTCGCTCCAAACATCCAAGTCGCCTTTTTTTACGACAAGCTTAAAAGAAACAGAGCAGTAAGCAGTTTCAATAAAATTTAATAATATTGTCTAAAATTAGCACATAAAAATCTAAAGAGTCTGCAGCAATTGCTAATTTCCAAAATGGCCCTACTGTCCAACTAATTTCCTCCTCCAATAAATTACTGTTGGGCTCCGGATCCCTGGGGTTACGGTTAACTAAATACCATACCGAAGGAAACGCAGCCCGAACGGAGCATTAACTTTAAACACAAAAAAAAATCACAACAAAGAGAAGGAAGAACCATTTCCAAAAAGATCCCCTATCAGAAGTCAAATATGTAGTTAACCGACCTGAGTGCGGAGCCATGGGGATGGGGGACGGGTAGTATTTTCCAGGCTGGAAGTGGCCGGGGTGTTGTACGTTGCTGTGGCCGGCTGAAGCTATCCGAGACGCGGCGCGGTGAACCAGCGCGCTCCGCTCAGACAGGAGGTGGGGCGGAGGAGCGAAATCACGGCCTTCCATTGCGTGGAAACGGATAAATCCCCCCAAATCCAACAGGGACACCAAGAAAATGAAACGCGGCCCAGATATTATAATCCCTTTTCAGTGCTTCGGGCGAGTCTTCCTTTCAGTCGATCGCTGGCTTTCCCAGCCGAAAAAGTCGTCGGCGAACATTTTTTTTCTGCAATTGAAAAGCAAAATAGGAGAGTCAGTAAAAACAAAGCAGCAGAACACTGGTTCAAGCACAAATGACAGGGTAGTTTGCTATAATTACCGTGTTAGTGAAATGTGATGCTTTTCTAATACTTTTTATTATGCAAACCCCCCTCGCTGTTTTTATTTTTGTTGTTGTTTTTTTTTTAACTTGGGAAAACAAATATTGTTGACTATGTGTTACAAGTCCGGTAACACGACCGGGAGGGGGGGAAAAAGTTCATTTCTTTTCTTCCCAGAGGTTATGTGCGCCGCGTCTGTGGGAGAGTGAGCGCCGCGAGGGAAAGGAGTCGACATCAGCAACTCTGAAAGGAGAGTGGAACAAAAAACAATCTCACGAATGTTTTACGATTCTCCTGTCATAAAAAAAGCACTTTGAAATCTAGCTCTGCGAAAAGTCTTGGGGCTGTGCAAAAGGGCATGGGTCTGGCGAAATTCGGCAGTATCGATCAGGCCAGAAAGTCAGCGTAGATGAAAAAAAACAGCGCACGATCTTCTACTTTATTGTGAGACTAAGCGTCTCATACAGCCAGGAAAATAAAGACCTCAAGGTATCATAGTGTTGTCCTATGAATACCGTGTGTTTGTACTGTTAGCTGCTGTTCATTAACGATACGGGAATGTTTTTTGTCTCCAACGCACAAATGAAAAAGTCCGGTTATCAGAACGCACACGTAGTACATTCACGTTTTAGCAAGACTGCGATTTGTCAGGGCACGGGTTGGTGCTATGAAGGCTATGGTTTCCCAACTCTCCATCCCGTACTTTGGCCCTTTCTTGTATTAATGAATTCATTCACGGCCGTGTACTGTTGTAATCTGGTAGATCAGTATACGCCAGTAAAGTGCGATATTAAAAACCTTACAAACTTTTAAGAAGAAATATGTGTGCTACAGTAGAGCACAGATACGGCTGGCGAGCACATCAAAATGATCTCTGATCCTTTTTGCGAGACACGTATCACCAAAAGTATGTCCTTGTAAAACTGAACGTGTCTGTATTTGTATCTACATAATGCGTTCAAAATTAATTAAGTACGGCAAATTTGTGTGCAAATACGTATACACGTCAGCTATTAACGTTGTGTAAATTATCGATTTTATTTACACTATAGATTTTATTGCATGGATTTATTGTGTGCATACTTCATAGAATAACTTACGGTGTTTACTTCAGTAAGAAAAGTTGCAGAGTTCTTCAAAGTCTTCATATTGGTGATGCACAACCCCCTTCAAAAAACACGAAACTATATACTGACATTCTTAAGAACAAGAAGCTCTATTTAGAATAACATCCACGTGCCCATAAATCAGGAAATTGCTCGGTTTAGGTTAGGAAAACGTGCTCTTTTCTAGCAGTTGTTACTGTGTACTAATCTTAATTCAAGAATTAACCATCTAGCGCTCACGACTTAGATAGCGGTGAACCTCCGTTCTTATCACTTCATCTTAGATAAGGAAACAAAGAAAAAAAATTGTAATGTACACAGACGTAACTGGATTTTCATTCTTTATCACACTGTACACATTACACCAGAAGACGCATCCTGTTCTTCAAAATCACTTCATAATTCATGGTTCTTATGAAATCTTAGTGAAATTTACAATTAAAACAATTTAAATGGTATTTTTTATGCTTCAAACTCGATATAGGCCAAAGTGCTATAGCATTGGCAGAGAAAGAGTTAAATTGATTTTGTGTGTGGGTACACATGTATATACTACTTTTACATTTTCCTAAAACAAGAATACTGTCTAATTTTCTGTAATTTGTCATTAAATAGTCGGATCTCCATATCATAACAACTTAACCACTGTGGCACAGTACAAGCCTTCCTGAGACTATTTTAAAGCTACCTACAATTTGACGCATGTCTCTCAGAAGCGGGCTATCTGCTCGTACATTTGTATATTCTGGGTCATGTAGTTCAGTAGTGGACCAGAAAATATTCTACTTCTTACTCAAACGTCTGGGTTTTTTTTTTAAACGACAGAATGCTACAAAAAATATTGTTAAAAACCGAAAGAAATTATTTACATTGCCGTACAGAACGCCCGAGGGACTACGGCATATATATAATTTTAGTTTCATGTAAAAGCCTAAATGGGATTTGTCCAAAAGAAAAACGCATATGAATTATAGTCTTGAATTTTCTCGCTGTGTATTGTAGTCATGTATCTTGAGTATTAATTATCTTTCATCCCTATTTTTTTATTTCAAGGGCATTTTAAAGTAATACTAACGTATATTCCACAATAACGAGGAAAAAACGTGTTTATGCACATTTTGAGAGACTACGGGGATGCAGAAGTCAGATTTGGCAAATGGCAGTTCGCGCTGCCTGACATCGCCTCCACATTGAAGACGCGCCGTCTGCCACAGGCTCCTCTCAACAAGACGATGTTTCGGGGGGAAAAAGGTCGGTTTTTAAAACAAGCACCCATGACCGGAGAGGCAGGAGAGACCTTTGATCGAAACCTGAAATATTTCAATAGCGAAATATCTTCAGCCGTGTCCAGTTCAGAAAATATTTTGTGATCCATGAGTAATGCATTCCTATCTTGTTAGACAAAGCAATCTCTGAAATGAATTGTCTTTTCTGAACAAAAAATGACCCTTCTGTATAACAAAGTGTTAAAGCCGACCAAGAACACAAAACGAAAGCTCCTTAGGTGTAAGTATTCGTCCTGTGGTGAAACGAGGGCAATAATCTAAGCTTATTTTCGAGATCAGATCCCGCTGTACAAGGCGGGCTGCTCGCGCCTTCAGTGGCCGGGTATGGCGACACTTTCGTCGGACTAGAAACTGTAAACATATCGCAGTCGACAGGAACCGCCTGAAAATCCACGGAACTACTGATTTAATCCAAGAAATTGCCCCCCAAAACTCAATTTTGAGTAATTCTGAATATTGAACACCAGGCCCTAATTAAAATTAAGAATTTTAATATAAAATATTGATGTTGCTTATCATTAATAACTCAGCTTCGTTCTTGATTTCAAGTTCTGTGAAAAAAGCACTATGCAAAGGTTCAAAACGTGATATAATAATTCGCTTTTCTGTTGGATATAATTATTAATCGGACAGCAATAAACCTACAAAAATTCACTATGGCTTTATTCAATTGTAGCAATAACATAAAATAACATAAATAACGCGAGGTGAGATCGAACGTAAATATTATTTTTAATTGAATGCGATTCTATACATGTACTCTCAGTTGAAATAACATTCGAATCGTATGATTAGATATTTCAAATACATTGTTATTGCTCGACACATTAATACAGAAAAATAATATTTTCACCTCGAAGTAAATTGCTAGGACCACAACGGATTCGGGCGATTCAATAAATATATTCCAATGTGTTGTGTTTAAAACCTATTCAACGTTTTATTTAGCAACAATAGTTCTAGCACGACACCAGAAATGAACAATTAAAAAATAATAACATCGCCATCATCACATATTTTAAGCACAAAACATGTTTTGTATGTGTTTCTCCTTCATATATATGATAACAATGAATAAATGCCAGATTTAAAATCAAGTCTTTTAGCAAAAGCGTTAGATACCCTGTTAAATGTTTCCCCAAGAATGATTATCTATAATGAAAATTGCAGTACTGTAAAAACAGCCAGCAGAACAAAAGGTTTATTTATACACATATTCGGAAATATACAATAAACAAAGTACTTACTGGTAAGTTATTCCTTGCATAACAATAAGTGATTGCAATTTAGTAAAATAATATATTTGCTTTAAAAAAAAGAAGAAAAGGAATTAAGAAGCTGTATAAATCATGTGGAAATGGTTACATCCTAGTGTGCTGTTTGCTGTATGCAGTTGTAATATACTGTACAGATGCACCGGAGTTCGAGCTTCTAGTGAAACGCAGCTCGAGCCTCAGAACAGCCACTCTCTTTCCTTGTGCCCTGATCTGCTCGTGCCACTCAACTCAGGAGGGGGGTAAACACGCTCGCCCATTGGCCGGTTCCCCGCATCCTAATGAGCTCGTGCCGGTCGCCTAGGGGTAAACACGCACCCCGATTGGCTGTTGCGCTGGTCCAATGGCGGAGCTGCTGGAGTAACTAAACAAAACGGCGGGCGCCTGATTCAAGCTTTCCTACTGCGCAGCATGCCGTGCGCAACTTGCACGGCGAAGTGGGGTATTCGTGGGACGTTCATGAGTGGTAAAAAGGGCTTTGTACTGTGTTTTTTTTTATCTCGAGCGAGTCGGTGACACCAGAGGAGAGAAAAAAAGATTTTTCACTTTATTACTTTTTTTATTATTCATCAAAAATTTAGAGGCAGCTTTCGATTAATCCCGTGCCTGTCGTTTCGTGAGCAGATCGCCTCCTGATCAGATTTAAAGTCGCACAGCGTCGTCAGCATTGCGACGTTGCTTTGGCTAAAACAAAGTGCCTTGCATGATGTCATCTGCTTATGTAAAGGATGAACATAAATTATTGAGTTTTAATTTATTTTAGCCTGTACATGTTATTCGATGGAAGATTTCCAACATACGTGCTCAGTGTTTAAAAACTATATTTTCTTTTTACACAGTTAAGACATTTTGTTCCCTGACACGTTTTGTCTTGAAATGCAAGTTTTTCTTTAGTTTACAAGCTCGGCAGCTGGGAAGGGCTCCTTTCCCCCACTGCTGTTGTTTCAACCAGTTTTAAACGACGCGACATAAAAGTGGGCCGAACTTTTTAAATAAACGTAGGAATTCTAAAGAATGACTAGGGGAGATGTAACAGAAGCACATAAAGGATTTCAAAAATGAATCTGTAGGCCTTGTGTTCAACTCCTTATGTGTAGGCAATGTAGGTACACGCAGGGTTCGCTTACCAGTCCTGTCTTAAGAAACAAAACTTAAAACTGGAGCTGCCAGCAAAGGTGAAGGCAGAAATAGTTCAAAACACTATTGAGTTTGCCTCTTCAGTTGTGTTGAGCTTTCATTCCCACAGATAAGAGTTTAACAGACCTCAGTGCCGTTCAGTCTTAGTCATAACAATAATCTCTACGACTGTACTAACAAAGGATGAGTCTATTTTAAGTAGGCAGTTCAGAGAGACTGCTGACTGTACAGCAGAAGCTGACTGAGAGAGGGAGACCGCGGAGCTGTTTAAGGAGTTTCAGCTCCTCTAGCGGGTGAGTGTGGAAGGAACAGGGCAGATCCTTTACAGCAGGATTCCCTGCTCTTGGGGTAACTGAGTAACCCCCACCCTCGAAAAAAAAACAGGGGTCTATACCATGACCCCATAACCTACATCCATCGGTTAGCTGCTTGATAGCATGACAAGAATTCAAGAGTATTCTGGCAAACCAGTGAAGAGAACCAATTAATGTGAACTCCGAGACGTGCTACAGAAATGAGCAGCATTTACAGGGAATGATCAGTTTGTTATACTAAAAGGAACAAGTTAACAGAAAACAATACGCGCTTCTCCCAACTTCCCCTTCGCTTAACCAAAGTTCTGAAAATCCAGTGTTTCGGTTCCTCTGTCCCGATACGACTACCAACAGCTGCCAACACCATAAAACACAATGTGAATCATTTGAGTAATGTTTATAATCATGTTTTTTTATTTTTTTCCTGTTTTGACTTTCCAACAATACCGTTTTCAGTTCGCATATATTGTAACATATTGTATATATTGTAACAAGTAACAAAATGTGTAAGAACGTACAAATCAAACACGCACATGAGATTCACTACCATTTTCTAACCAGATGTATCCCGGATAAGCAGGAATCAATATTTGCATTTGATAGCTTTTAAGGGACGCATAATCGAATTAATATGCAAGCTCTAGGTTTCTTTAAATAGATGTATTTTGCGGAGGCACATAAATAGTTAAAGCTTTTAGATTCGCTCAATGTGCCGCCTCTGATTGGCTGGCGCGCTGCCAGATCACTGTCAATCACAGAGTGTAAACAAGGCTCTGATTGGCTGCTGGCCAGTCCGCACTGGGCTGCCTGAAAAAAGCAATTACTGGCCCTGCGGTTTCAAGGCGGCCCGGGGTTGGCTGATGAAAGGAGATAAGGAGGAGCTGTTTCAAGGCGTCCCTTAGGCGAAACCCGTTGGCCCCAGAGCCAAAAGAGAGCCAGCAATGACTAAATCAAAGAGAATACGGTAAAAAGGGGGGAAATTACACGTTGTATTAAAATATGGAGGCTAGCTTTACGGATTAACGGACGCAACAACATCGGCGGCAGCGGCAGTGGCGGCGTTTTAGGATGAAACTGGCTCGGTCAGCATGGAGTGTAAGATTGACCTGTGCGGAACAGGACGAACTGCAAAAGTTAGCTGTTGGAAAGTGCAACGTCTGCCTGAGCCCCAGCCAGACGGAGAAACCCCTGCACGGTGATCGTGGATGGCTTCCGTTTTTTTTTTTAAATCGCGGACGTTTGTATTTACCTGCGACTGAAATACGACTGATGGTTTTTTTTTTTAAATCGTTCGATCCAGAAAGTATAAGAAACGGTTGTGCATTTTTTTAAAAAAGTACCGGACAGCGTTACTACGGTGTTATTTTATTTCTTCCCCCCTCGTCTGCAAACCGGAAGAGTTGTTTTAAGCCTTAGAGTGTGTCTCAGTGTAACACTGTGCGTTGTAAAAGACTCATTTTCATGAATGGAGTTCGGCGAAGGTGAATCTCTTTAAACATTTGTCACGGATTGCGGAGAATAAGTGGATCAGTTGCATGGTGATTGTTTAGATTATGTACAAAACGTTATGTGCATTGCTTATTCGTGTTTTCCTTTTTTTTACCTTATTGTCACTGTATACCTGTGCCTTTTAGTTACAATGTAATTTTTGTGTATTATTTATATTTCGCCCGTATGCGACAATACTGACGGAAGGGTAATGCGTAGCCTTGTCATGCAAGTCATGTATACCATGGAGAGAACAATTTAAGTAACTGTAGTTTTTTGTGTGTGTTACAGCGAAGAACGTGATGTATTCGTGTTAAAAGATGTACCTGAAATTATTTGTTAGTTGTTTAAAGCGCTCCCATTTAAACCAGATTGAAGTGTCCTGTTTTTTAGTGCACAATTAAAACTACTAAAACTGTCGAGAATGTCGAAGACTATAAACGCAGTTCTTTATTTTTTTTTGTTTAAAATCATGGTGGTTTAAATTAACTGATGTCTGAACTATGGTACGGAACATTAAAACGTATGTCTTTTGTTTTGTCCACGCTAAATGTTTCCGTTTTAAGTTGTCAGCTCATTCTGATATATTGTAGTGTCGCGTTTCTTTTGATGTTTCATAATTCGTTCAGTTTTACTTGGCGAAAAGGAAGAGGTTGGGGAGTCTCGAGCCCGCTTTGATAATTATTAAAGAAATTTACATTCAGTCCGAAAGGTAACCGCGCGGCACTGGGTTGTTTTTGACTGCATTCGACTCCTATCGGAGTTTAGAAATGTGATGTACCCCGTATATTCAATGATTTCCAGAGTCAGTGTAGGTTAATAGATTACTTTTTTCTCTCGTCTACCTCAGACCAGAGCAAAGTATCCCCTTGTTCAGCGTGGCTCTGCAGTTGAAAATAAAATGAACTCTCTAACCTCCCAATACTTTCTTGAGTTTTTTTAAAATAAATTTCGAAACTGTTTCACTTTGAGACCGGTTGTAGTTCGCAGTTGACCGACCCACACGACTTATTTTATCTGTCTGAAAAGATGCCTTCATGTTTTAACGTTACATGAAACTACTCTGTACGCGATTTAGCCCTGTTGAGAAAGACACCCATGTCAGACGAACAGTTCTGACATATACATCTGGCCTTGGTCTAAATGATAATCCTTGAATTCAAAGTGTATATAATTTCCTTACCCACTTAAGGTGTGTATATATTAATAGTTGCCTTGCATTCATTTTGCTAGGGTCATGACCTCTGGCGCGCTATTACTGCCAGCGCCCACACACGCATTCGGACTGGTGCTCGGGGTTACCCCAAAAACAAGGTAGTAGATTTGATACGTAATGTGGTCCGTGTATTTTTAAAGATACGCTTCTGCTTGTCAGGCGAGGAAGCAGGGAGCAATGTTAAATTTATTTCATCGTGGGTAGTATAGTGTTACACTAATAAAAAAAATAATCAGGCACTATTCGTAATTAATGATAGTACATCAATAAAACGACTCTTTAAGCGTCAACGTACAACGTGCCTAAATACAGTATGTATAAGCCTTTCGCTATAAAAATCACGCTTCTATATAACGTTTTTGTCATGTTTCTATGTTGTTTTAATCATTGATTTAAAAAACAATATAGAAACTACAAAAACATCGGTAAGTAAGAAAAAAATGAGCAACGTTAACACTGCTATTTTATAATTTCTGCATAAGGACTTCGTGGATGCTTGTGAAATACGTATTTGTAGTTTAGACCGATTAAAAATGTCTGAGGTCGAAACTACAAACTACCCTGGTATCCACTCACAAGCGTCGTCTGATCTTACAGACGGGTGTAATCACATATTTCGCAAAAACACAGGATTTGAAATTTAGAATTCGCCGACAACAACAAAAAAAAAACCTTTCCGCGAACTGTCTCAGCTTTCTGCAAAGGCCAAATCCTCGTACACTTCATTTATTACAGTACCAGCGAACTGCTCAGCTCTTGCCTAGACTAATGCTAGCAGTACAATGAGAAATTCCAGCCCGTCTCTCGCAAATAATAAAAACTTATGTAACACGCAGCTTCCCTTGTATATTGAGTGACTACCGAAATCCTTCAATTGCTTAAATTATGTTTATGGGTTCCTCCGCTCATTGTGAAGGGGGGGTGAGTGGACCTACGTGTACAGAAAGCACAACAGACTCACACACGAGCGCCTTTCTCTCGCTCGGGCTCCTGGTCCGTGTGCCTGCAAACTGCCCTACGGAGGGACGCGGCGATAATTAATGCGGAGTGACTGATTGCTCTTCAAACAGGCCAGTCCTGCGAAGAGAATTGTCCCTGATCAATGAAGCGTCTCTGATTGACACTTTCCTTCCATCTCCCAATCCAAATGCAACTGCCGGAACAGGACATTTGTCACTAGCTCCGGCAAGAGCACTGCAAAACCCGGCTTTACTTTTTCACCCGAGCCTGGATGTTAGTCCTACACCTGAAACCGACTATGGTATTGGTGTCCCGTTTGCCTCAACGCTTAGACTCCGGGTTCAGACAGCTGAACGGTTGTCGCTTCGGCCCACCTCCGACGTCGAACAATGTGCAGAGCGAGGGGGGGGGGGGGTGTATTTTGTAGCTCAGATGATTAAAATATTTCAGTCAAGAGCAGAATTTACACTGCACAGGAACATTACCTATTCGCCGTGATGTCCGATCTATTCCCCGCGTTCGCCACCCATATTAAATTACCTTACAGAAAGTTTTAAATAAATAAAAAACATTAGTATGAGACTGTTACTTCTAACAGTTACACCTATCAAACTGTTATGTCGAGGACTGGCTTTTTGTCCCCGTTTTACACCACAAATTACAAAATAACCGTGAAAATGTCAATTAGAAGTCGAATTCACGTGCTCCCGAGCTTGCGCTTTTAGCTCATGCTATGTATATTGTATACTTCCACGTAAAATATGTTTATCATACTATTTTCATTGCTGTTTGTAAAGCTAAAATGGTAAAAAAAAAGCCATATCATCAAAACAGCTCCACAGCCGCTGTGTCTGGGCTGTCTCCATTGAGTGTGGAAAAAAATCCGGTTTTCTTTCAAGGAGCAAAACATTTTAGGCTTAGCATTCAGATAATATTTGATTATGTTTCTGCGATTGACAGGATGAGCCCCCCCCCCCTCTTGCAGTTTTTAAATTGCTTTAAATCGTATTGATTAGACCTATCACACAATGAACGTAATAAAATTAGTGTTTCAGACCAAGATATTTGCAAATTACAGCCCAGAATACTATGCAGCTTTGTTGCATATCAGAACGCGTTTAGTGTCTAGTCATACTTGAGACGTAATGGGATTATACCGATGACAAAACGATGCTGATAATTGTGTATGAACACTTTCTGATATATAGTATTAAAATGATATGTGAGTTAACTGAAAACGTGTCAAAGAGGTCATAATCACAGAATTTAGATTTACAATAGAAACAATTCTACTCATTTTTAAGCAGACGTACGTTTTGTTGTTTTTTTAAATAATGTGCTTAAAATAAAAAAAAATACGACTGCTGCCAAACGTCAGGGGATACGTAACTACACGCAATTTATAACTTGATAAATGACGCTCTGAAGAATATAGTCAGATAGTGAAGGCAAAGATTCAACAGCCTTAAAGTCACTTCGGACACAGCAGCCAAGAAGCGGGGTTTTCTTGTTTGAAAAGCCAGCGCTTTTCGGTATTAAACAGACAACTGCCTTTACATAAAACAGAACACGTTGATTTCAGCGGCGTTTACATTGCACTAATTCTCCTTAAAATGTGAACAATTAAAAAAAAGTCTGGAATTACAACTGGTTCTTTACGCCAGTCTGAACGTTGCCAGCGCGTAATTACGACCCCAACTTTGTAATATTTAACATGAGCATTTAAACATTGGTATATAACATGTTAATTCTTTTATCGCCACTTCGAAATTTAAAACAACAAATCCTTATTTTATTTGAAAATAAGTATAGAATATTCATTCATTCGGTTATTCCCATGACTCTTATCTTCATACGGATCTCATTTTGGAAAAGCGGAGGTTGTTAACGTGTTTTTCCAGAGCATTAGGTTTCTGTATTCAAATTTGCTGCCAAAAAAAAATACATCATAAACGCAGTTTCTTGCGTCCCCCCTTCAATTTCTATTGTAAAAGCACAATAGCGACGCTTTGGGAAAACCGGGCTTCTCACCTTTTACCAGAGAGTTGCATTTAAAAGGACGGCATCTGGAATTTCCCAAAGAAATTTAAAAGACAAATGATTCCGGCCGTAGAAGTGGGCCAACAGGGCGCGCGCATTAGGGTGCTTTCTGGGCGCGTGTTCCGAGCTTCCAGCTTAACCGTATGGGTCTGTTTCATTTGTGCGCGATCATTAGTAAAAATTGACAGAATTACGATCTGAAGTGGAAACTTTTGGAGGAGTGGCAATGTCTTCTCGATAGAAGTGAATTGGGAGGATCGACAAACTATTAAAAAAACAAACACAAAGGTATGGGATTGTGTCGAATGAATACATAATTACGTGGACTTTTAAAAAAAATCTTTATCTCAATTTGTAAACAACACTAATTGCGTTATGATGACATAAGAAACAAAATGCCTCATTTTGTATATTGTTGATAAAGGCGATTGAGATTTGTACTCGTACTTGTCACGAGAGGCAACCTTGCGTTAGGTGTGTTTCTCGGAAGAGTAGGAAGAGTGTTATTAACATCGCCTGCAAACTGATGCAAACTGACCAAGGTTTATGTCAGGTTTTGCTCCTTCTAAAACCTTTGACTCCTTTCCAGGGGAAGAAGGCTTGTCGCCTTTAAACTTTAGAAAATGTGTAGTTTAACTCTGATCCGGCGGGTTTTTTCCAGATGACCTGGGTCATGTCTTCCATCAACACAAAAGACTTTCTTATCAAAGAACTGCATCATTTATTGACATCGAAGTAAAGAAGTTTCCGTTCATAAAATGTAATGCCCTATTTCGAGCGGAATACAGTTCGCACTGAAAGTGGTTCTCTTCTCGAGTTTAACTGTTAAGATTATTTTTTCTCCTTAATAAATCTTGCAAATTATAAATGAAACGTAATTAATGGTATGAGACAGATACCTTAAAAAAACCTGCGTCGTTTTATAATGATTTTATTAAAAAGCAATTGTCGGCGACGACGGCGATGAAATATATACGGTACAAACTCCAGAAAGTCAGAACTGTGTAGGAGTGACAGTATTTGCACTTAAATGATGTACGGCATTTTAAGGAAAATCTGTAAATTAACTCTAATTGTCGTCCTTAATATGATAATCTCCTTAAATCACCCTAAATACAAACCATCCATGTCCTGCTGTTGTGAAGAAAAAGTGAAGTTTAATAAAATAATTAGTTCCATGTTAATTTCAACTTCGAAAATCGCAAATGAAATTATAGCCGGAGATAGTCTTTTAAAAAACATATAGCTTTTTGTTTCTGTGCGATTTTAAAGAAGGGGGTCTTGGCGTGTAATTAAATAAGCATCAATCTTTAAGAGCGAAAGGTACAGCCGAAATGCGATTTGTAATCTGCAGCTAAACGCACTCGGACATGTTTATACTCGGCCATTTAATTCTGTGCCTTTATTGTGTGGGGTTATCAATAGGAGAACCCATCTGGGCTCAATTAGAGCGAGTCTGGGCTGAGCTCTTATAAACGGCACAAACCATTGGCAGGCCTCCTTCATTACGACCTGTTTTATTGAAAAAGCTAAATGTGAAACTAAACAGGGGTACGAAAAGGAAAAAAAACCGGGATGAAACAGGGATGAGACGAGATTAGGAATCACCAAGAGGGCTAGCCGGTCACAAAGGGTGTTACACAGGCTGTCTAGCCTACAGCATGCGACCAGCAAGAAATGATCCTTTACCTTCGGGTACCCATTTTATCTGGAGGATATCATAAAATTCACCTGGAACGCTCAATTTGGTCAAGAGGACATCCGAGTTTTTAAGAATGCGTGCATACCTATATATGTAATGCATACTGTAGTATTTATAAGAATAATATGCAGCTTCTGTGGCGCATTCTTTAGAAAGTATTAGATCTTCAAAATGACCGCTGAAATAACACCGACACAATGCACGGCAGATGTACACAATATTTGGACAGTCCAGCGATCATTAAGGACTCCGTGCACCTCTGCACTCCTGACCTCCTGTGCCCTAGTTCTGGCTCAGAAACAATGATAAATTTGTCAAGACATTCTGTGTGGGGAAAAAAAAAAGTTTCCAATTTAATTTTTTTTTTATTTTATTTTTTAAAATAGCATATTGGCGGGTTGTTCATTTAGTTTCACAAATCGTGTTCGACGTCTTTACTAAAATCCCCAGATTTCTTCACTTTAGGCCTGTTGTTCTTCTACAAGTGGGACCCCTGATGTAGTTTATTGGGGTCCCCATTCTGACAGGGAGGGATTGGAGTTTGGGACGGTGTTGTTGTAAGAGTTTTAAATTATTTAACTCACAATAAACAATGGTTAATCAAGCACATAAAAGCTTTTATTTTTTTAAATGACTGATTACACAAATTAATTAGCACAGGCAGAAACACAATTGAAGATCTCCACTTTCTCAAAGCCATAAATAGGTCTTCACCGATCAGAAATGCAATACTATGAGCACTGGGAATTTCAAATTTAGCACTGAATACAATCGAACACAAGAAGTTCTCTATTTTTGTCACAATGGGTTTGGAAATTACTGGCAACAGGCAAGTATGTAAGTTAATCATCTCTCTCCGTGCATGGTTAACCATAAGCACGGAAATCGCAGAATTAGTAACTACTTCTGATCAGAAAGTAGAAGGGTTCACATCATTAAGCTCCTAAAAACGCATGGAATTCACTTCGAGTTTTTTTCTCGAACCTTATAATTTTAACATCGCTAATCTACGAGTTTCGCAGTCCGAGGCGGAAAGGTGTCACTCAGGTTAATGTTTAGTCGGAACAGTTATTTCTTTCATTGCCTGTTATACCGCTGTTAATTATTAATTATCTATGCAAACAGGAAGTCCATCCAGGCCGTATACCCAATCAATTCTTTATATTTACGGCGCCTTTAATGTGGAATGATACCATTGTGTAATTTGTCTAAATAAACTTTGAAACATAGGAAATGTGTACATGATTTACGTGGAAACAAACTTTCAATTTTGGAAATTTCAAGGCACCTTTTTTTCTAAAAAAAAAAAGATAAGGCTCGTCTCTTCCACGCCTTCAGCGCTGACATTTGCCCTCGACTCGCGGCTCCAATCTATCGTTCCATTCGCGAGCTGCTTTCACCTTCCGAACATCTTAAACTCATCGTGCATGGTCACGTTGGACTACAGGAACTACTCCCTTCGAATTATTTTATGCAGAGATATTTTAGAGTGGTTTCGTCTACAACTTAATTAAAATCGTTACACAATGCACCGCAGTGTAAAGGCTGCACACACAGGTACGAGCCCGGAGATCTGTAGCAGTCACTAGTAACTAAATATAGCGTTTAAACAAGTGGGGACATCGTTTTAAAAGAGTTAAATGGGAAGAGGGGACGCTTCAGAATCTACGTTTAAAAATATTGCTTCGCCAATTTTTGTATTTAATACAGGACTTCCGTTTTTGACTCCGTGAAAGCCATATGGCTCTTCTAACAAATCTAGGCGTTTTTTCATGCAGATCCATTCTACGGTCTACAAGTCATTAACTCGATGAACACGTTTCTACAAGATGACAAGTCCTGTGTAACACGTCACAGAGGTGTTTATTTAACCGAAAACAAGGCGTTATAGAGCAGACATTAGGGTCACAGTACATAAAGTATAATCACACACCAGGATATGCACGCTAAATTCTGATTTTTAGTCCATTTCATGTTTTGGGGAGAGGAAAGGGAAATTAACAAGAGCTACTTACTTGCAAATAATTTGCTGAAAAGTAGCAAACTTCAACGCCTGCACTGATGAAGGAAAATCACGTTTTATAAGACGCCACGAAAGATCACACTACTGTCCAGGTTGCAGCAGCAAAATAATCGCTTCCACCCCTGTTTTATTCCTCCTTCCAAGAGAAAAACTGTCTTCGAATGAAACTAAAACACTGCTTGCATTGAAACCCAAATGCCTTGCATTTAAGATCGAGTGTGCATATGTACAGATACACTCGAGAATGGTTTGAATTATGCCTTTGCTATAACCTCCTATCATTCGCCTAACAAGCACGTTATTGATCAAGCACAAGTCACAGGATAGTTTTTTTTTTTAATTCGTCTTGGGTAGAAATATAGTGGCGCAGAATTGGATCTTAAAATATCTTCAAATTATCGCTATACATATAATTGACACAATTATAATACTGTACTTCAGAAAAAAAGTATTGTATCTGAAAAATGCAGTTTGCCCAATTCAATGCAGATCCTTCTCAACCAACATCAGATCGTTAAGGTTTTATTTAAAAAAAAAAAGTAGTTACCCAATAAGTGTACAAAAATCCAGTTTATTTCTAAAATATGATCAGCTGATACGTAAAAAATAGGCTATTTTCAGAACCCAAGTAAACTCGTCGGTTTTACAATACAATATTCTGTATTACGCATCCACTACATCTTGCCTAATATTGCTTTTTATTTTTTATTGCGAGAGAATCCTTTTTACCCAAGTACTAAATACACAACTGCGCTTGTTATACCCAAACACAAAACAATCTTAACACAATTCTGATTTGATTTGCAAAAAGAAATTGAGTTCTCCAGGTATTGCTCTCAAGACTAAGTGTGTGCGTTAGGTTCTATTACCTCGCAAAATCAGGTTAAAAAAATCTAAATAAAAAACAGTGAAACAAAGACAATTAGAAACGTTTATGGTCAAATAAACTGGGAATGCTAAATACCGTTTCACTTCATACCGCAAATCTGAATTTATCCGAGAAAACGCACTCTTTGTATGAACAGTACACTGCATGTCGAAATTAAAAAAACCTAACGCCTTGTTATATCGAAAGGATTGTTTTCAAATATCTTTTAAATGTTGAAACGTTTATTTTTCTGATCAACATACATTTACAGCCTTTGTGTTTATGAATAATTGAAATGTAAAAGGTCTCTCCGAACAGCAGTGGTCTCATGCATTGAAATTCATAATATAAATTAAATTTAAAATTAGCCGTGCTCGTGTTCATGCATTTACAGAGGCTTTTCTTCATTTAACGCTACTAATTGTTATACTTTAACGTTTCGTTGCAATGAATACATAATTGAAAAGATCATTTTAATGTGTAAAGCAGAAACCACCTACCTACAAAAACGAAACTCCATGGAGGAAAAAAAAACAATGAAAATCGGGAGGGGGGGGGGATCCTAAAGATTTATAACCGTACGGGGGCGGGGGAAAAAGAACCAAAAATACACAAATCCGGAAAATGCTGTTGTAAAAAAAAAAAGGTGGAAAAGTTTCCTTCCGTGCAAATTCAGTCCATTCACAGTCGAGAAAACGGGTGATGTTTAGAAATATCACCGGATCGTCGAATCCTTTTTTTTTTTTAAGAGTACCAAAAACAAAAGCGCGTGTTTATATATATTAAATACACTTGGATACAGTGTGCTCTTCTAAAGGTGTTTATTTTTTATTTTTCGCTATCCCTCTTTGAGCACGGATCCCTACCTCCGTGCACTGAGAAAAGCCGTCCAAATAGAACCAACAGTGTCTTCAAGGCTCTATAATCACAAATTTATGGCCGGATGACGCGTCCTCTTCTCCCACAATGGAGCCCAGTGACATTAAACAGTAAATTGATGGAGAGAACGGGCGAAATCTAATCTCCACACTCAGACCATCGCTTGTTCTCCCCTTCAGCAGGAGAGGAAGCACAGACGAATGGTGCATGTACCGGTCTCTCCGCGACCCATTCCGCACGTTATCGTTTAATGTTATTGGTTTTCGCGAAGCGGGTGGAAAGCACAAAATACTACCCCAGTCTCCACCGAGAGATCTAAGGATTTAAGGAAGCTGTCTCAGATCTACCATTTTAACTCCCCTCCCTCCGTCCTTAAAAATGCATCCTCTCCACCCCCCCACCCAAAAAACCATTTATTAGCCGCCTAAAATTCAATTTTAACATCGCGATTCCCGGTTTTCCAGTTGCTGTAGAGTGGGGAAATTGCCTTAACGCCCGTTAAGGTAAAACGGAAAGTTTTAACATCCTTGCTCACCGAAAACGACCGGTACGCCACCGGTAATAAAACACACGGAAGAACAAAACGAATTCCAAAACTTTTTTTATGCACTCATCAAAGAAAAGAACCCCTCACTTTTATGAATTAGTGGTTGTGCTTGCGCACCAACGGAGCACCCGGATCACCAAGGTTCACCGCTGGAAGGAAACCGTGCTGCGGTTCTCGAACCAAAAAGCGAAACATTTTGACGCCATTCGCCAGTGTTTCCAAATGACCAGGTTCAGCCGAGAACTCTGCAGTTCCCTCTCCATTCGGCTCTACAGCCTCCTGCAAGCTTGGAAGAGGACGACAAAATGAAAACACAGACACGGAACAGTTTCGGTTCGATCGAGCATTTACTATAAAAAATGTGCAGCGTCGTTACCTTCACTTAAAAACACAATCCAGGAGAATAAAAAAAAAACAGCCCGCGCCTGTTCCTTGATTACGGTCCCCTCCTCCACCCCCCTCAAATAAACCGGCTTGCCAAATTTTTTGTCCCCTTAAAAAAGAGTTTTCTGCCTTAAAGGCGATGCTGCCTTTCCCACACATCCCCGAAGCAAGACGCTCCCCCCCTGCCTTTAAGGTCACCGCCCCAGGAAGAATGACGTCACGTCGTTAACCCCTCCGCGACCACAACAAAAGCGAAGGACAACGTGCAACTTGTGTTTGTTCAATGACCTGTGTCTGCACATATCTCGTGTTCAGAGGCAGGCTGTTGTCATTCTCCACCAGATTAGACACCGTGCTTCTATTTTGGCCATTCCATAGAGCAGATCGTCATCTTAACTGTAATCATCTTATCTCTCAGATACAGCACAGCAGTATCATTTCGTCCTATTCTGTTGATTTCTTCTTAAATTTAAATCTTTAGGGTAAATTCAGCTTGCCCCAGTCCAGTGATGAACACATGTCACATGGGAAGCCTGATAACTATAGTTTTTATGCTGGTTAGATCTGAGTTATATTAAAAGTGAGGTCTAGTATGGGGTATGTCAGTCTACAATGTCTCCCCATTGCTTAAAATTTAATTTCTGCCTCAAGGATGGAAGGAAATGTGCAAAATGGTTTTAGAAAAGACCTCAGATTGAAACCCATTAGCTTTCCTGTCAAGTCCTCAACAAAACAGGTGCACAATCTGTTTGTGTTTTCGACGATGGGTCGTTTTCAGCTGTGTGCTGTCGGTATGCCATTCTGTACTGATCCATCGCTCGGGTTCTCCATCAGAGAGCGAGCGGTTCACTGGCCTGAGGCCTGCTGTCCGAGAGCTGGTGACGCCGAGCTCTCTTCCTCCCCAGCTGAAACCCTGCAAGCAGAGAACCTTCTCAGCGCCAGGAATTCTGTGGCTCGGGATCGACTCGAGGTGAAATGAAGATGGCACTGCAGCAGTGCGCTCGTGTAACAGATCTGCTGCAAAGCAGTGATAGCGATACTCTTCTGACGGAGGCAGCCCCGGTCGTGTTTTCCCCACCTGTCATCCAGACACAGATACGGCACCCAGATAGGCCAGTCCAGCGTTAATGAACGTACACTGATTGGGCGTCCATACACAGAACGAAGACAAGTATTAGCGGGGTAGAAATATCCTCAGTCTGTAAGGTTGTTGTTTTTAAAAACAACTATCTCTTGATAAGCTTAATGACTTATTAAAATATCAGCGCGCCTCCATCTCTACAACATGACGTGTCATCGGTGTTGATAGGAACTATTCAAAACACGTGTGTTATTATCATACAGGTGCTAGCATGCAAAGGCAGCACCCGCCTTTCACTGATGGGCATGACCTTCGCGATCCGTAGAATTACAGCCGCGGAAACGACTGTGAGAAAAAAGAGGGGTAAGAGCACAATGTAGATGAACAGCTTTTGTGTATTAATGAAATGTTACCTAATACAGTATCATATGGACATATTACAGCATCAGAGAATGGCAGACAAAGCATCAGAAGGTGCTGCGTCACTTCAGGGCCTCTATGGCTACAGCCATGATGCCATTGTAGAGTTTTAAATTAGCAGTGAACACCGTGGCTGGGGGAAAGGAAGCCCAGCATGAGCACAGGACGCCGAGCTGCTTGTCTTGACAGAGCACTGTCGCGTACAAGTGCTATTATGAATCTATGAATTGGCTTCATTGCTCTGCTCTCCTCCCCACTGATAGCTGATGTGTGGTGAGCGTTCTGGTGCCCTATGGCTGCCGTCGCATCATCCAGGTGGGGCTGCACATTGGTGGTGGTGGAGGGGATCCCCATTACCTGTAAAGCGCTTTGAGTGGAGTGTCTGGAAAAGCGCTATATAAGTGTAAGCAATTATTATTATTATTATTATTATTATTATTATTATTATTATTATTAGTCTATAGCATTATTTGTATTATATACTCTCTTCTTCTGCTTTCAGAAGTATTTACAATACTATGTATTCTAATATGTTACAGAGGAAGAAACATCAAAGGCTCACAGTTTGTCAATAAAGTAACTTTTCATAACTGCATGGGAGATTTAATCAAACACTTCCACCCTTCCACCTTGGTTTATAATTCATAGTCTTTCATTGCATTCGTATTGTGCTTTTCATCTCAAAGGTACTTTACAAACAGCTCATCCACCACTGAAGTGCAACCCCACCTGGGTGACGTCAAAGCACGCGGCAGCCATTCTACACAAAAGACCAAGTAGACAACTGAGAATTTCTCCTCCAGTTGAATTAATGGGGAACTGCTCTTACGGAGAGTGACATGAGAACATTAATGACCAAGTAGTCAGGTCCTTAGATTAACACCTCAAATGAAGGACAGCACCTCAAGCGGTACTGCACTATCAAAGCAGCAGCCAGCAGCCATATCACTCTACAACTCACAACTGGCAGCCCACTGAAGCTCAGCAGGTGTGATCCTGGTCAGTACCTAGAGGGGAGACCTCCTGGGAAAAACAGGTTGCTGTGATGGGGACACTACTGTAATGAGTATGAGACTTAAAACCGAAGTCCTGACTCTGTGTAGTCATTACAAATCCCAGGGCATTTCTCGAAAAGAGTTGGGGTGTAACCTGGCCACATTTCCCATTGGCCTTTACCAATCATGGCCTCCTAATAATCCCCATCTCTGGACTGGCTTCATCACCCTGCTCTCCTTCCCACTGAGAGCTGGTGTGTGGTGAGCAGACTGGTGCACTATGGCTGCCGTCGCATCATCCAGGTGGGGCTACACATTGGTGGTGGTGGAGAGGAGTCCCCATTACCTGTAAAGTGCTTTGAGTGGAGTGTCCAGAAAAGCGCTATATAAGTGTAAGCAAGTGTTTATTATTATTATAAAGCACAGAGCGCTAGGTTTAAGAACAGCTTCAACATCCTCAACAGCTAACTGCAATGCCTTGGACTCAAAGCATGTCTGCACTGTGCACTTTTTGCATGGTCTACCATGTCTTTTTTCAGTACTACATATTTATTGTTCCTGTTTTTGTTATTTATTAGGTTTGTAATGTACTGTCTACATTGTGTGGCGTTGTCTGTCGTGCCGTGTCGTTTGCTGTACTGTTCATGTCCCGAGAGAACAGCGCAAATAAGAATTCCAGTGTAGGTGTACATATGGCAATAAACTCCTCTACTCTACCTTCTACAGCACAACTCCACTTATATTCTGGCAGATTGGTTTGGCTGTAGGTCCAAGAGCCCCATTAACCACAGCACCTGTTTTTTGTAGAACGATTTACAAATGCTACAAGCATTAGAATGATACAAATGCTTTTGTTGTCCGGCAGGATCAAGCTAGAAGGAGGTCACCTTGTCCTCCAAGTGGAAGTTCTCAGGACACTCTATGGGCACCTATTTTGAGTTCTTGTTTACCTTCCACAGCTTCTGTTTCTTCCTTGGCATAAGTGCATTAAATTCACATACACTTAAATTCAGTCATTACACTAATACCAACAATCATCACTTTTCCTGTCTTTGTCACTGTCCATTGTTTCCTCATCTATTTGGAGTTCCACAATTGTGAGAATCAGGCTACAAGGTGGTAGCTGCCATTTGTTGTTGTGCAACAGATTGAGATAAGCATTGTTTGTCCTAATGGATAACTGGAGAGAAAAAGAGTGTTAGTATTACAGTTTAGGATTTTACAAATATTTTTATACTTTTTTGGAATTCAGTGATTAAACTGAGGAGTCAGGTTATTTCTGTTTGTTTTAAATTCGAATCACAACATTCATTAGCAGTAAAACAAAAGGAAAGTAGCCTTTTGTCCTCGCAACAATGAACAAATAGGGTACAATACCTATAACAAACAATAAGACAGCCATTTGTTATACGCGATTAAACACATAAATTAGTGTCCCAGGGCACCGTATTGAGATATCGGAAATATATCTTGTCAAATTACAAATCTGCAATCAAATTTTTTAATATCGATCTTATTGGAACAACCCCTGATTTTCCCTGGAGATGAACACAAAAAGCAGGGACAGCCAACAGTTTTACAGGTTGAAGGTTTTGGACATTGCAGAGAGCAAAGGAAGCACAGAATTGCACCCTCATGCAAAATGCAAGAAAAAACAAACAAATACATAGAATGTGCACTAGACAAACACATAGCTGTATTTCTCATGTTGTGCGTGACAGAAATAGCCTTTGAGCTTGGCATTTGTGCACATAGCTTCATGAGGAGTGGACAGAGCTGAGCTCGTAGCTGTTGTGGTGAAAATGCTGCAAGGAGTTCAAGAGCAGCAGCAGAAGGAATGCGAGGAGGAAGGAGTGAAAGGCTGGGGTGCATGTGCAGACAAACCTTGGTGCCGCTTGGTGCCAGGCTTCTCCTCTGGGCCGGCTGATGAGCGCAGTGCCAACGCCTTGCCAGCACTTCACAGAAATGCAGGAGCGCAGCTGAGAGCCCGTGTTGACAACTTAACAGAGTGCAAAGTTCCCCCACCCCCCCACCACCACCTCTAGAGCTCCAACCCCTTTAGTCACAGCTCTAATTAGGCGAGCCTGCACCTGAGAAGACATGGGAGGGGAACGTGCAACGTTTTGAAAACAATTATCTCGGCCTCGCCGGGATGGAGTCTGCGGTGAAAGAGGTCTGGCCAGAAGTTCCCACACTGCGGCCATGTTCCCCAGAAACAGGCATCTTCTGCAGCAGCAGCACTGGTGGCCTGCCTGACCTAGAATGAAGCAGAAGTGTCAGATGCTTGTCCTCAAGGACTGTGGCTCAGCCAGTGCTGTAAGTGCTTCTGGAGCTGCTAAAGTTCTAGGAATAATGGAACTGCTGTGTATTCATGGAATCATGCAATAATTTAACCCAGACTCTACTCATTTCTGGATGTTGCTTAGTTCCAGAACAGAAAGCAATTAATCTGAGCAGAATGAAGGCTCCTTACTGACCAAAATTCAAAGGTATGGTAAACAGGACACAGGAAATGAGCTGAAGCCGGGATCTGCCTTTTATGTGCAATGGAGAGCTGGGGTGTGCGGAGCAGAGTTGTGGCTAATATACATAAGCATGTTACAAAAGCTATCACACAGCACACCACAAACAGAGCTGTCTCTTCAGCCAGGGTATTGACTTTTCATTCTCTCTTTTTAAATAACCTCTTTTTTTGCAGCTGTTTCATACAGCTGCTGGGGAGACAAGGACTGTATTGTGCCCCCTTCTCTTTGCCACACTTCAGTTCCTTCGCCACGTTTCCCCCCACCCTCCCCGTTACATCTGCAGCGCCATCACGTGGCGTGGCCGAGGGTCACGTGACCACAGCGGCTGTCGCTGCGGCTCTTGTTCGCGAGGATAAAGGAGGTTTGTGTGGCGACCCTCTTCCAGCTGCAGGGTTGAGGGTCGCAAGAAGTTTACGCAGCAAAATCGATTCAGCTGACAAAGAGGCGACTTTCACACTATCTCGCAATCTCCCTCTTTGATCAATGTCTCCATCGCTCAGCCTTGGGCTCTGTCGAGGAGAAGATCCCAGAGAGCATAAGAAGGGCTCAGTTTTCACGCCATCCCTGCCTTCCAGTTCCCCCGGACTTTTGAAGCAAATCTTATACATCGTCTTCTTTGAGGCCTGAGATCAAATCATTGCTTGAAACTCTTCATCTGAAAACCTTTAGAACATTAAAGGTAAATAGGAGAAAGGGAGGAGCAACAGGATATTCATTTTTTCTTGATGGTGAGCTGTAGCACTGCAGAAAGAGACGGCACAGTCATTGCCAGCCTCACCATTGCTTTGCATGTAAGAAAGACATCTATCATTAGTGCAACATCACGAGAGCAACTTTAATCTAGCACCCTGTAACTCACAACTGACAACCCACCGATACTAGGCAGATGTGAGCCTGGTCAGTACCTGGACGGGAGACTCCTGGGAAAAACTAAGGTTGCTGCTGGAAGTGGTGTTAATGGGACCAGTAGGAGGTGCTGTGGGTCCTAATGCCCAAGTATAGTGACGAGGACACAATACTGTATAAAGGTGCCATCCTTCAGATAAGACATAAAACCAGGGTCCTGACTCTCTGTGATTAAAACTCCCAGGGTGTTTCTTGAAAAGAGTAGGGGTGTTACCACGGTGTCCTGGCCAAATTTCCCATTGGCCTTTACCAATCATGGCCTCCTAATAATCCCCATCTCTGAACTGACTTCATCACTCTGTTCTCCTCCGCACTGATAGATGATAATAAGGAATTATTATTGTCTTCTTTTACCTTGGATGGAATAGCTTAGAATCTGACCCAACATCGCGGCAATAAGGCAGTATGTTTCCTACCTGTTTGTGGGACACGACGTGGTATGACAAGGTCCACTAGGGAGCTAATGGAGAGCTAATTTTGGTTGTCACCTGAATGTCCATGTTCTTGTTCCGCTGAACACAAGTCCCAGACAGAGCTAGTTCCCTCAGTTTCCAGTGATTAACAGTACGACTGCACAGAGGCACTGCAAGCCTGAAAGGAGCTGCTGAGTGACAGGCCTACTCATGGCCAGTGATCAGTAAAAGCAGACATTCTGCGTGTTTCACATCCATCCCTCTGCGACTGCTGATCCTGCTGCTGAATTAACTCTATTAAGACTCTTCTGGCAAAATGTGTCCCAATTAAAAAATGGAACGCATGGTAGGGAATGACACAGAACAGCAATGGTAGCTTTCATGTGCAGTGAGGATGATTAAAATGCCCTGACCTTCTCGTCAAAAGGCCTCAGTCTCAGCTGCTTGGAGTGGCAGGGGATGTTTGTTGCTGCAACAAATTGACCCGGGCTCCTGTTCTTTATCACACACCCTGAGAAGCAGGCACCTAGGCTCCGCATTGACCACCTCTCAGCTAATTTGGGATAAATTGCCATGATTTGGGGAAATTTCCCTGTCTTTCCTTGTAGGTTGATGAAAAACTTGAGAAAAGGGCCGGGTAGACTCATGATGTCAAGTTCTCATGGTCTGGTGGAGTAGCGTCAGTCATAGTTGCGCAACTCCTACTGGACGAGGCAACAGCGTTAGGAAGCAGGGCGGTGGTTATTTTTATTATTATTTTGATTTGAAACATTTATGAATGGAATGCCCTTTTGGGAAGGAAGAAACAGAAGATCAACAAGAACTTAGAATGGTTGCCCATAATATGCTCCGACGCCGTCCACTCAGAGTACAGCGTTACCAGGTTCTAGTGTGACCCCAGACCTCAGAAGCTCAGCAGGGCTGGGTCTGGTCAGTACTCGAATAGCAGATTTCTGAAAAAAACCTTCTTTCCTGTTGCTACTGAAAATGGTGTTGATGGACCTGTAGGTAATGCTCTTTTTCCTGGAGCAGACTGTCCAAACCAGTGCCCCACCGCCTTTCCAAATCAATCATCTGAAGGTGATCCGAGCCTCGCAATGAAATGTTAAACCTGGATCCTAACTATTTATTTGGTCATTAAAGATCCCATTACAGTTTTCAAAAGCCATGGTTAAATTATACTCTGGGCATGTACAGTCTTGCTTCTTTGTATCAATGTCCCTCTCAGATCTGGGCTCATGCCACTAAATTCCACCCGTTTGCAATTCAACCCGTGTTTAAATCCTGGAGAAAGGCCTTTCTGCATGCAGGACATAGTCAGCTCTGTAATCCAAAAATTAAATGCAAGCAATCAAACTACCAATGAACCAATAAACATTTAATTCCCATAAGAGGAAGAATAAAATAATGAAGTTGTTATGCATATTAAACCTATAATATACAATGCTATCATTCTGTAAAATACAATCACCCCTTTCTCTGCAAAGGGCACACAACATTTTTCCTACATCAGATTTATATAGTCTTCACAACAGCTGTAATTGGATACCTCATGAAATCCAATATATAAACATACTGCATTTATGTATAACATTGGATATAATTGGACAGCTCACATATCTCTTATAATGTATGGCCTTTCACACATAAACATATATACGTATGATATTTATACGGGAACGTTTATTTGACATGTATAGGTACTTTCCCCGAAGTGCCCTATTAAATATATCCTTCTCAAGGATGAAATTATTGTTCAATGGGGGCAATCTCCCCCTGCAACAGGTGGCCTTTCTTTCAGATTAACTTTACATCCTAATGGCTGATTCTGTCCTGGACACGAAACTGATGAGCTATATTTCATCACCCTGCCTAATAAGGCACGACGCCACTGGGATTTTACAAGGCCTGCCAAAGCACCGCACTGTGGTACCTTCTCCTCTGACAAACCGCACCATGTCGGCTGGAGATAAAATTTTAGTACTCAAGGTAATATCTTGGATTGCTGCTGCCGCCACTGCTGCGGGCTATTGGCAACTCTGAGCAGCACACCCAGTCTCCCACTCCCCACCCCCACACCTGACCAATCCTCTTCACCAGCGTCCCCCCCAACCCCCCACCTCTGTCTATCCCAGCACACAGCTCCAGGACACAAATGCAGAAGTGTGTCCACTGTCCTTAATGGAAAAGGCACAGAAATGCCCCCACACCAAGACATCGCTCGATTTTATAGCTATTAGATTGAAGTCTTAAAGGGGTCTGGTGGGGGGTCTGTCCTGCCTAGTATAAAACCATCCTGCTGCTCCAATAATCCTCACTCCAAGCCTCATTTAGCACCGTAGTACAAAGCATGTGACTGGATCTGGCACTGCAGCTCTGGATTAGTTCTACAGAGCGCCAGACGACCCAGCAACAAGGACACTCTGAGAGTTTTTTCTGTCCATTTGGGTTGGGTCGTAGTGCCCTTGTCCTCGCCAGCAGACATAGATGGATGGGAAAATAAAAGAAAGCCTTTTTTTTTTCCTGGCTCCCACCTCATATTTTTTATGCTATAACCAAGCGCCACAGTCCTGATCTTCAAAACTCCTGCGTTCTGTCCTCAAGGCCTACTTTCCAAACACTGTTAGGAATGATATTCAAAGTTTAATATAGGGCTTGAGCTATTTCAGCAGTTAGGCAGGAGAAATGTCTATTTCAAGGGACATGATCACTCATGTTGTGAAAGACTTGGGGGCATTTATAAACAGCGGCCTGACTGCTCAGTTAGCTTCTGCTACAGCACGACTTTACAACCGAACATTCAGCTTCTTGATGTTTGTTTTTTTTTTCTTTTCAGTCCTGGTGTCTGTGTGATTGTAGGACCGACTTTACTGATAAATGACCCGGGCAACATCGACCAGTTCTCATTGGATTAAAAAAACAAAACAAACGAATCCTGTACCTATGCACTGCAAGAAAAGACAGGAATCAGGAGAGAACTGAAAAAAAGAGTTGTCTGGAAACCAAGGTAGCCAAGACACACATGAGGCAGCCCTCAGGAAACTTCTGTATCCATCATTTTAATCATAACAGCATCACCCGCCAGACGGCGAGCAGAAGAATCGTTTTCACAAAAGCACGACGTTACAGACGTAAAGTGCAAGAGATGGGGCTCCATATCGCCCCTGTTGCTTTTGGAATAAATACTTCTGCAGTCTCCCTGTCCCTCAAGGTATATATAAACTATGATATATGGTTAGGGATTACCACATAGTTGAACAGCAGGGCTTCTCACAAACGAAAACACCAAAGGATTGTGACTGATGAATTTATAGCGTGCTTTTCAAAAACCTTCGCTCCCGAGAGCAATTTCCTCCAGAAGAAAAGAAGCTGGAGCCAACAGTAATTATGTATTTATTATAGATTTCACTAAGACGTGTCTCGTACATTTTGCAACGAGGCAAAAAAAAAAAACCCCTTTGAAAGTTGCCCCGTGAGACAGTTTTCGGCGTAATTTTTGTGTCCGCCGTTTGTAAAAGTTGGAGACAATCGCCAAGAATTTGTCTACGAAAACCTGGGACACTAATGAAAGAAATTTTGCCTGGCAATAAATCATTTGACCACTTTCTAAGGTCTACTGGGCGTTATCACTGAACATTGAGGCAGACGTGCGAAGAAATGGCTTGCTTCCAGAGCATACAATGATTATATTCTCCACGAAGGGAAATATAGAAGACATGAAGGGATTTTCTTTACTTTATTCCTTTTAATTCTGGTCTGGTTTTAGTGTGATCCTTCATTGAAGTACAATTACACCTAAACATGGCTCTAAAGGCCTGCATCACGTTTTAAACAGTGGTAAGGGGAATCCGTCTTCGTGAACGGGGTTATCCCTCAGCCTGTGAAAGTCGTGGCAAAGAAATCATTTGTGATTGTTATTTGTTCACGGGCAGACCAACGTTTTAAAGGCCACGCGTTCTCATCCATGGGGGTTTTATCACGAGGTTATTCATTCCATTATAAAGGCCAGTTCCCATCGAGACAGAAGTGTATTCTTAATTCGTCTTGGAGATATACTGTAAAAAAAAATAAATAAAAAAAATAAAGTCGTTTCGCAGACAGAGGCCGCTCAGATAGGGGCGACCCGCGGCTATTCTGTAGCCTGAGTAGGTATCGTTTGAAAAGCCCGCTCCACCCCCTGCGTGATGAACGAGCCCTGTGCTGTGCCTATCGGCAGCTGAGCTCACCCGCTCCTTCGCGGTCATGGAAGAAGAAGAAAGAGAAATGCGAGTCAGCGACCCCCGTGGACGGGTCCGTCCACGAACATGCAGCGTGCCGAGGCGGGCATTTGAAAAGAGAAGCGGACGAACAGTCCCTCTGACGATTGGTCAAAGCGCTCAGCAGAGCTCAGATGCGCTGCTTAAGGAGGGCAACCAGCGCGATTTCAACACGTTGCTTTTATTTAAAAATACGTTAGGAACAACAAAAGAACAATTAAAAAAATATATTATTCAAGAATTGTAGTAGAAGCGGTAATAGTAGCACCGACATCTCTTTAGATTATCTACTGCTTGTAAGCACGTTGGGGATCTTCAGAAGACTGTATTTAAATTCCGGTGTTCGAGCAACATTGATTTTATGGTAATTTAGAAAAGACGGGGTTTTTTTGTTAATTGAGAAAAGGCTTTTATAACCAAGGGCCGTATTTTAAATCGCTATTCTAACACTTGTAAAACCAAGTAGCGCAGTACTACTTAACACGTGGGTAACGTTTTACAGAACTAAACTTCTAGACCACTTATTAAAGACAACAGCATCTAGAAATAATTTGCATTACTGCACAAAAAGATTTGGAGGGTTCGTAAATCGGGTTTCGGCACCAATCTCTGGCGAGTGTGGCGATCTGGTCCTGCGAAATCTGCATTCATGTAAAAACATTTCAGATTCTCCATTTCCAGAGCCTCCTTAAAATCGCAAGATCTTGCAAGGGATTCCCTTGTACTTCTGCGAGCCGGGAATACCTTCGGCTGTTCCAATAAAACACCCCTCCCCCTCTCCGCCTCATGCGTCTCTATTGGGGGAACAACCCCCCCTCCCTCCTCTCCACTCCGGGCTTGACCGAAAGGCAACTTGCCTCGCAGACTACCGGAGGCGAGGTGAGAGTCCGACGGTAGAGTAACAGAGAAACTAGGCACATGCAGGACATACGATGATGAACACGACTTCCCAGCCGCAGGACCGAGGGCATCCCGAGGTCCAGGCGAGATGCGTGCGCTTTCTCGCCAGGGGAAAGCTGAAAGGAGTCCTTGTGCAGAAGAGCTGGTGGGGAGCGGAGGCGGAGGAGGATGGGGGGGAGGGGAGCTGAAGGATAAAACCCACGCCGTTAGGAAAGCTACGACTTTCAAGGTATTTAATTTTACAAAAAGCTCTGGCACGTTGAATGAGGAGGGGGGGGGGTCTGAATTTTCTGACTCAGGGGGTCGTGTCCCCCCGCCCGCCCTCCTCCTCCAATGCCTGCTGCCGTTTAATATAACTTGTAGCGAAAAGATGATGAAAGTCCGCTTCGGGCCGGCGAGTCTGGTTCGGAGACGGGAGGAGAATAGGCTAAGCGCGACACCATCTTTAATTCTCCTCTGACATCGGCACGACGGCGCGAGTTTCGAACAGGACGGTGGAGACGGGAGTGGGAGCTGATATCATATTCATGCAAACTGCGTCTGCTGGGGAGACCGCGCGTCTCCGGGGCCGCTCGCGTCCAAATACACTACGAGGCGCAATAGCGAGGAAACAACAGCAACTGGGCGAAATTCTGAACACCGGGGCCGGGGTGTGAGGTGGGGGGTTGCACAGAATTCCTCGCGATCTGATCTGGCTGTATCTCTCAGTGGTGTTCGTGTTTTTTTTTTTCTCTCCTTCCATCAGGCAGCTGAGCGAGGACGCGCTGAGAAGACAAACAGTCTCGTCTGGAGAAAAGCGTGAGGATATCCGTGAGAAGAGAGGGTCACTTTTATAAGAAAGGTGGGCCAGGGAGAAGCCTTCTCTCCCGTTCAGTTGTCGCTTTATTTCATGTGGTGAAACAGCGTGCTTTAGTCGGTGTATAAATCACTATCCAGGCGCTGATGCAATAGATGTTATCTATCTGAACGACTGCTGCAAAGGCACTTCATGACTGAGGTTATACACACTGTGGTTTTAGCAATACACTTGTATTTACAATACTATCGGGCATAAAGTTATGTCACGCAAAACCTTTAGTTTTAATTGAGACTGTTATTGAACTCTTTTTGGAGATCTGCAGATTTGTGAAATGCCAAGGACTTTTTTTCAGGCGTTTTCTTGCTCGTGTAGAACTGTTTCCAGAGGATTTTGTATACAGTAACTAGAATTCCGGGTCTTACACTAACGCTTATGTAATCCGGGTGCACCCTAATCCTGCGTTTTATTACGGTATTGAAAATGAAGGCCGCCAGGACTGAACGATACTTTTATTTCCCTCCCCCTGTTCCAAAATTGGTTAAAAAAAAACTCACCTGACCCGATGAGCACAATTTCAGCACGAAACGTTTAGTTAGGACACGCAGTTATGACGTCCAATTGTTCTTTATGGCCTAAATTATTCGGGGGAGATTTAATGTCTGACTTATTTTTGTGCGTGACGCAAGGTCTGGCGGTAGTATTTTCTGTAGAGATGTGATGGCTTTTGGAGCGTTTTTGGTCTTTTTCATTTCCTGTTCAGAGGAGTAGCGTTACAATTTCGATAAACCCCAAAAGACAAAGCACAAACAAGGCATCACTTATGTTTGTATGTGCACCTACAAATATTTTGTAGCTGGTACGCTATTAGATATTTTTTGCTGATGTGTGATGTATTCAGCAAATATTGAGCATGTATAACTCTCTGTAATATATGTGTAACGATATCTTGGCATTGCCAAACGCAGATTTAAGCGGTACCGCACAGGATTAATGTACTTAACATTTTAGTTTGATTACGGGGATGAGGTTTCTATAATGTTGTCACGACTTCCCTCATTTGTAGTTGTTTTTTCTAAAGGCGTCTGTTAAAAATGTTCAGTTATTACCCAATTTCACCGAACTGCTAGCGATATGAAATATGAATGCGTTTGTTTTAAGCAATAGGTTTAGTCGCGTGTAGTATCTAAAAATATATCGACTATGTTAACGCCACACCGTAGAATGTTTATAGAATTTCACAAAGGATAATAAAAATAAATAACTTTTATTTGATCTCTATTTGCATTTTTGTTCTGAATTGCAGTGTTATGTATTTTAACTATTTTAGCTTGATTTAATTTTTTTCTAAAAATGCGCGAAATTCATAATGTATCTTTTATATTTGATCTCTGAAGGTTTAATGTAGTTACACAGTATAAGGTAGTGCTCAAGATAATATTTTAGAATTTACTCAAAGTTCTCATATTTAGACAATTGATAGTAATTTATTTTAGATTTTAATTGTATATCTTTCAGCTGAGTTTATTTTATATTTAGGAATGCAGCCTGCGGTTGCATTTTGAAATGTAGGGCTAATCTTTAACTTCTGCAATTGACTTGAGGTTTTCGAAATTATACACGCAGACATTTTTCAGATCACATAAATACACATTGTTAAAGTTTAAAAACGTGAACCCGGGGCTTGGGAAACGTGCAACGCAGTTGAATTAAGGAAATTTACCAATAGCTATTACATGATTGAGTGCTACAGTGGATCCATCGCGTATATTTTATTGTCGGCTCGTTTTAAGAAATGGGGAGGTTTGCTATGCGTTTCAGTGCGTTTTCAAGTGCGTAGGTATCTCTTTCAGTGTGAGGCGAAATGCTGATATTTATCAGTAAATTACATAAGCAAAATGTTCATAGCTTCACAACTGACTTTTCTCAAACTTGAATTTTTATTTTACTTTGCGCAGGCCTATCCAGGTTATTCCCCGAAATACAGCTTCTGAAAATATTCAGCTAGACGACTCTTGCAGTTTTGGGAACTTGACAGTATTCGAAGGTACGTTCAAGCAGGCTGGTAAAGACGAGTTTCTTTTGTTTGAAGCGTGATACACCCGAAGGCCAGTCCTACGGCGGGTCGTTGTGGTTTCGAGTCTCGCTCTCGGTGGAGACCCTGCAGCACGGGCAGATCTGGGGACGCGCACGAGGGTAGAGGTTAGGGGGACAGCCAAGGTCAGAGGGGGCGCCGCGTGCGACGTCACATGACGGGGGGTGTAAAAGGCCCGGCTGATGGGAATCGGTTCACAGGATGAACGATAAAACAGCGCTTCGGCTCGCGTACTCGGCCTCACCTCAGAGCGCCGTGAGACGCGAGAGTTGCACAGACGTTAAAAAAAAAACAGCGCCGCGAAATGAAAATTAACATAGAAAAGAAACATGTTTGAGTGGTTCTCCTGCCAAAATCCTCACGTAGATTAGTAAATCCATCCATTCTGGTTAAGCAAACGTAATTGATGCCACTCGCTCTCTGAAAGTGCAATGCACATATGCCTCTTAGCAAATGTAAAACTTCTTCGGGCCAATTTTCCACTGCATTATTTTAATAGTTTGATCCTATTTTCCTTTTTTTTAAAAAAAAATAAGACTTGCTGGGTTAAACATTTGATGCGTTAAAGGTTAGAAATACAGTTTGCGTCCCGACAGCATTACAGATGTCTCATGTATTTTATCATTTGAATCGTATTATTAACAGTCCTTATAGAGAAAGGGACTTGCAATCAAGCAGTGTTTCTTATTACTTCAAAATGTGTAATTTTAGCGAATTCCCTCAAAGGTATACATCCAATGTATTGTTAATTCTTCATTGGGGGAAGTAATGTATACTTTAAATTTTATTGTGCAACTCTTTCGAAGAGAAATCAAGAACGGGGCGTATTAATAGTTGGATCCTCTCGTGTAGACGATCTGTATAGTCGAGGTTTCTGTAACTTTCCCCCGCGGTTGTGAAGAGTCGAGGTCTCGCAATTTTAGTACGAATTTCGACAGTGACCTCGAGTCGAGTGATGGTTTCTGTCAAAAAAAAAGGGTCACGTGTCGTGTTTACGTTTCAAAGCTTTTACTACCTTGACAAAAATAACTCTGCATAAGAAAATAGTCATTTGTATATTATTTTAAAGTGCCCGTTTAAGAAGGCGTTAATGAAACAGTGGGATAGGTGTTCCCAGGTAGTACAGGATGGTATCAATTCAATTCACCAATTCAAAGGTGATCTGTATATTTAATGAACTGTAGGGTATGTGCGATTTCTACATCATTAACAGATAAGATAACGCATTTTTCTAAGCCACTGTGTGAACATATGGAAAATAAACTGGGAATGTTTGAGACTAAACAGAATTCCGTTAAAAGGCCTTTTATTGTGGGTTTATGTACCATAATTTTAGCATTTATATTCTGTTCTGAGACCTCAAAAGACATGACAGTCGTTTAGCCCCCTCTTCCAAGACGAAATACACGTTATAACCGAGCTTTTATGCTAATTTGTTTGCATTTTGACTAGTTTTTTTTAAGTAAACGTTCATCCTTAATTTATCTCAGTCTATGAAATTATGCAGTCTGCAAATCGCGTGAGACGCCTCAGCATTAATCATCGTAGGAATCTTCACAATGAAAACGCATTTGTATAAATATATAATTATCTGTTGGGTTGTAAGTTTCGGATTTTAAGAAGAAAAAAAACTCCAGCAACACGTACGGGGATTTTTTTTTACATAAAGGTTATTACATAAAGCAGTCAACAAATGTCCCAGTTTAATTGGCCGTTTTAACCAATCTCCTGCCAGTACCAAAACCTTTTTTTTTCCCCAGACGTGAATGTGCTGTAATGTGGTTCCTAATTGATTTGAAGACTTAAAGAGTTACGGACTGGCTTGTACATGTGTCTTTCGGCTCACCTGTCTGTTTGCATTACTCCTCATCCCGCATCGCAAAGGGAGAGTCCGTACGAGGCAGCGCGAGCCGGGGACAGCTCGAGCGAGCGGCCTGCGCGATTCGAACTCGCTACCTTGGCGCTGTAGCCCCCGAGGAGCAGAGAAACGCCTTGCTATGGGCGAGTGAGTGCAAACCCACGCTGTTCATTCTGCTAACCCCAAACGCGTTCTGCGTTCATCCCGTGTTGTTTTGTAGCATTATTTTAGTCTGTAATAAATATTGTATCCACTTAACACGGGTGTATTTTTATTTTTTTTAATTCACTGCCGCGAGTGATACAAAAGCTTTAAAAAAATCAGCCCGCACATAACGGTGTAGATATTTTGCCCCCTTTCCAGAACAATGGTACGGGGGGGTTGGGGTTATAGAAGTACCACTTTTCCTGAACTTTAATCTGAAATGACTTCAACGGGGGGGTGAATTCTGAGTGCAAAATGACAGTAATATCAGTAATAAAGTCTGTGCTTCCACACAAAAAAAAACACACACATTGAAATAAAAATATATTAAGGGAAAGGCAAATATTTGTTTAGAGTGTCTCGGGGTTTAGAGTTCGTCTGTGCTGTTTCCCACCTGAAAACAATTTAGACGCAGGCGAATAGTTCACCCTTTCCGATTTTCGATTTCTCATTATAATTTAGAAAACTCCCAGAGTGTTTCTGAAAACCGACACTGGTGAGGTGTTTGCAGCTGTATCGTCATGACGTTTGCTAACCGAATGCCTTGGCAGTCCAGATTTTAGGCGGAAAGATCAACCGCCGAGGTCAAGCTCCTACGTCGCAGTGCAATGACGTGTGTAAGTCCAAAGCAGGGGTGACGTTTGGCAAATTCAGTGCCATCGCGTACGTTTACGTCATGTCGTCGTTCAGCGCAGCTATAAGGGTTGTTGTCTTAATATTACTAAATAGTAACTAGGTTGTGAGTGTTAAAAACAATTAAAAGAACTGACAAAATTACAGGGTTGCATTTTTGTAGTTACGCTCAGGACAGTTAAATCCTCAGCCTTCTGTCCGAAGGATCAGTGGAAATTCATGCCGGAGACAGGATTTCCTTTGTCTCCCACAGCTTCTCTTGATTGGGCCCTTAATGAGCTCAGAACACCGCCACGATCTCTCGACCGTTCGCTTTATTGTTTCAGTTTGGCGATTCTCTCTTAAGCGAATGATTCTGACCAAGCAAGACTAGTTTCTCGTCTCTTGTGTGCATTTTAGAACACGTTTTTTTAGCCTTTGAATCGGTATTAGATGACCACGGAGTAAAATGAAATTCAAACGAGAGTTTGTTGACAGGTCATCTAAAAAAAAAAATCAAGTATATGCAACAGTTGGACCGTGTGCTGTAATGCAGTATTTCCTATTGCGAAGGTTAAAGCAGGCCAGTTATACCGAAGCGAGTAACCTAGACACCTAATACACGAGTTGTGCAAATGTTTCATTAATTAAATTACTTCTCTCCGCACTTACATTAAACGTCTTCACAAATGTCAGTGCATTTTATTCCAAAGCTTTGCACATCAAAGAACACTCACGCTACCAGTATATCTTTTTTGACGTCATCTTTTGAAATTGCGATCTCTATATACACATCTGCTTTCTCACGTGCCTTCCTAGATTAGACCGCCGTTTAGCCTATAAGCTTTAGTTTAATTAACGACGCCTTATGGTTTATTTTGTTGATTAAAAAAATACTGTAAGGCTTTTTGAAAATAAAAAATGGAAATGCATCTAACTCACCTGAATACCATATATACAATACATACAGCAGTTTCGTGATACTCAAGTGCTAGGGCAAAAACATTTTATTGACTTTGAAATAGTTAGAAACTGGTACTCACGCAACCTACTTCAAGATTCATAGTTCTAAACGACAGAAAATAGTTAGGTGCCACAATATGGCATTAAGGAGGCTATAACGACTTCGTACTATTGAATTTAAAAATTTAAAAGGCGCATTTTGAATCTTTTTATTTCTATTGTTGTTTCTGCAATATAGAACCTGCACATGAAATGAGTGGCTCATTTTAAAGCCACACTAAACCAAACGTCAAAATGTATTTTAAATGTAAACGGGGAATATTTATTGCAGCTGAGATGTGTATTTAATGACAATTCAACAAGTTCTCCGCCATCTCTCTCAGACGCGACAGTAGGGTCCTGTTAAAATTGTCGCCTTGCCGTCAAGACTTCAAAGTTGATTGTATTAATCCGTAAGAAACACGAAAGCCTTTTCATTCACGGAACTGGAACTAAAACGCGGAGTTTTTTTTTCTCACAATTTTTAAAACGGGAAACGTTTAGAATACTTTACCAGCAAATACTACACTTCAGATCGCAGAGTCTACATTCGAATCTGAAACAGAAAAGGATTCTAAAACGTTTTGAGATACGTCTGGATTATATTACCATCAATATCCCCCGTTTCTAACGGCAGGTGTAGATATTACAACCTTTATATTTGCTGTTATCTTGCTGTCCGTGTGTTGTTTTCACTATCGCATAATGTCCTTTAGTTATGAATTTTCAACTTTTCAGTATACTGCTCCTCTGCTGTGTAACTTTTGCACTAGTTTTTTTTTGGGGGGGGAGGGTACATTTCGGCTACATTTCAATACAAATCTCATCGGTCAAATATGTAAAGTGAATCTGAAAAAATAATTAGTAATATCTAGGACGTATTTGTTTCCTGTTTTTAAAAGAGACATTTGTTTCTAAAATAGAAATCGATGTATTTGAGAAATAACCCATTAGCTTGATGTAGTCTTTAGAACAATATTTTCAGAAGAGCATTTAAGAGTTACTCGCTATTAAAGCATGGCGTGAGAGTAATTGTGCATAAAACGACATTTGAATGGCGGCTTCTGGGTGGGCGATAGTTTAAAAAAAAAATTGCGTGAGGTGGCTACAACTTGATTTTTACCTGAGGACCCCTGATTAAAGCTTCGCTTAACTCGAAAAGTCCAAGTTACTTAAAACCAACGCGTGTTCTTTGAACAGGTAAAAAACAAGCCCCAACAATCAGTCAGTGGTAATGCGTGATAAATGGTTCCCGTTTTCCCTACAAAAGGCCAGGAGGGGACTGTTGTAGGTTCCCTTCAAGGGAAGGAGAAGAGGGACCGCGCGGTCTTCAGCTGTCAGTCCTCATTAGAGTCGGAGGCCGCCTCGCGCTGCTCGCGACGGTTTGATTATTTGGTGGTTTTGTAAAATGCAGATTGGAGGCCTAGCGAGGGCCGGGGGGGGCAGGTCGCCTAGTGGGGGTCTCTCCCGCCCCCCTGCGGCCGCAGCTAGACGGGGAAGGAGTGTCTACCCGGGGAACAAGGCGTCCAGCTAAGAAACGCAGTTCAGACGCAATTAAGTATAGCCTCTGCTGTGATTTACGGATATGAATGATAAATTAAGCGTCCTGCTTTACACCGTAGGATTTCATGAGTCGTAATAATATGCAAAAAAAAAGAGACTTTGTAGGGGTTTTGTCATCTGAAATTAAGTTTTGTTGAGTTATTTCACAGGAATGCGGGTATTCTAAAAGCGCTTGTCAGCACTTAACGTGCGAGTGAAGAGCTATTTTTCTCACGTGTTCGTGGGGTGTCCGTATAGTCCCGTAGGTTCTGTTGATCAGAAGGAGTAAAAATCTTTTTTTGTTGTTGTTTTGAACCACAGTTAAAATAGTCCCAAATAAGTTGTTGCTCATTCCGGTTTAAGACGAACAAATGCATATTTAATGACATTATGCCTCGTCTCCATTTATTAAATTAAATCTTCCAAGTATTTTTTTTTTTAATTCCTGCTCTTTTATTCTGGACGATATCGATTGTTTACAAGGAATGCAGAAACGGCTCTCTGCATAAAAAAGAATTCGGAATGTGTGTCATACATATTGTAGCTTGTCTGGCAGCCCGTGTGAGCCGTCCCAGCTGTAATAGATATGTCAGGCTATGAGCATTGTTTGTGTTGCTTTTATAAAGTAAAGCTAACATTTTACGAGTTTCTTATCTTGTCTGGCATAGATACATCCCTATTTAGTGCCAGCAGGGGTCACTGTAACCAAGCTTCTGGTCTGACGGACGTGACACAGCGCAGGTCTTTACATGGTACCCAGGTACACCGCAGTACTCTTCCTCTTCCATAACACTACATCACTGTGCTTTTCATGGACAGCCAGAGGTGATAGAATTGCTTATCTCGAAGCAGATACCATTGCAGCAGTTGTTTTCCAGAGCACTAGAAGTCAACAGCACTGAGACATGAACTTGCCTCCCGAGAAATCCAGCCTTACACTAGGGTCAGACCCATTAGTGAGGTGAGTATTTCATTCTTTTCTCCAGCTGTGAAGTTGAGGCGTTTTTCTGTTTATGTCCCACAGAGGGCATTCAGCAAACAAATTGCCTAACATTTGTGCTTTGCAACGGGTTTATTTGCACAGTGTAGAGAGATATTTTGAGACTATCCAGGCGGCCTGTATAAAGGCAGATTTTCTAAAATGAAACCATTTGTTCCTTTTACACATGCAAACTTTGCAATTGATACTGATGACAGTGACAGATAAACTGGCTGTTTCCTTGTTGGTGGCTCAGTCTTGAAAGTCCCCCTCACCATGCAGTACATAGGAAATGTGTGCTTTGCATTTTCTTCTGAAGCAGTCCGAAATGAAAGCCACAGGTATCCTTATAGAGGATCTGTAGAACGTGAGTAAAATCATCACATTGATCTGATCCTGATGTTTGAAAGGACCTGTTGAGAGTAAAAATGAGGTAAATAAGAGGGAACGTTACTCCAAAGCCCTGTTTTCCTGTTATTTCATGCCTGGTTATTTACACCAAAGGTTCTCTGGGCTAAGAACCTTTGCAAATGAGAGGAGATCATTGAACACATTTAGCTCACTTTATTTTTAGTAGCTGATTGGTCAGATTATCTCATCTAACCCATCCATCCACTTCCTAACCCCTTCTTCTGATTCAGGGTTGCGGGAGAGCTAGAGCCTATCCTGGCAAGCCACAGGAGCAAGGTAGGATACACCATGGGTAGGACGCCAGTCCACTGAGGGCAGACAGACACAAACACGTGCACCACAGCAAATTTGTTCCAGAAGCCACCTCACCTTCCAGTATGTTTTTGGACTGTGGGAGGAAACCGGAGCACCCAGAGGATACCCACGCAAATACGGGGGATCTCATCCAATCATTTTTTTTGGGGGGGGAAGCAATAGCATCGTTGGGGTGTGCAGGTCCTTCCAGGCCCCCAACAAGTCTCCATTGTAAAAAAACAAAAAGTGCCGCATGTCGTAGGTTTTAAATGCACCTCCGTTGAGTTTTCACTTGCGCCCTCTGGTTTGTTCTGCCAGTAAAATGAATCTCCGAGAAGAAAGTCAAAGGTAGTGTAACGCAATGGGGGTTCAGGCGGGCGCCCTTGCCGCATTAGGTCAGCCCCCCACTGTTGGGGGCTCGAACCCGGGACTCCCATGTCACTTAGCAGGGACCCAGCCCGGTGAGCCAAAGAGAGATCTCTCCACAGCCCAGTAGCTGTAGTCCTGCTATCACAGGGAAGGGCGGTGACGTCACCCGCTCTGGTAAGCTGGCTCTTACACAGTGCCTGTCGGCTGTAAGCGTTACAGTATCTTCGCCTATCGAGATACAGTATATAAGAGGAGACTGGGCATTGATGCACCAGGCCTTATGGGAAGCATTGTGGGTTGAGGGGGCTGAACCATTAATGTCCTTCTCCATTTCATGTTCTCCCATGATACTTTGCTACGTGTCTGTTTTGGGTTATGATGTGTTGGACCCCTCTGGCATGAAAATGTAGGCAAAAGTGCCTATGGTGCAAAGTTCTATATGGTGGATATATAGAAAAGTGAATGTCTGTGTTGGTTCTGTGGTTCTGTTTTGGAGTTTTGTGATTTTTATAATATTTTGATTTCTTTTTTGATCTTGCTCCCTGCTGATGAATGCCAGGGGCTGCCAAGGGGAAAGCAGCCATTACTGCAAGTAGAGAAATTACAATTAAGCACTTTGAGATAACCCAAGAGCTCCCGAAAACAAAGCACCAATTCACTGATGTTCTGCTTTAGTAATATTTTCCCCTCCATCTCCCTCCCCCTCTCTGACTGTGGGAGGAGTACATGGCAGAAGATGGGAGATTTTGCATATTTCCCAAATGATGCTTCCCTGTGTTGACTAAGGATTTGAGGAAGAAAAAAAATGTTATTTTCAGTGAGGCACAAAAGTAAAGCTAGATATTTATTTTCAGGTGAAAATCTTATACTTTATTGATCTGCTAAGAATTATTGAGTTCAGTGACTATTCCTCATTTCTGGTGGAATATCACTGTGCATCTCACTTCTGTTCCCCACAAAATACATCATGCAACAGTGTTATCACTGCTGATCGATACTCTCTGTAGGGTTTACAGTTCAGGGCACAGCTTGGAATCAGTGGAGTTTTGCTACATTCATCTCCGAATGCTTCGGATTTAAAATTGTCTGTAACAGTAATTCGCACAGTGATTTGACAGCAGCCTCATTTTTATCTTCCCTTTGAATCTTTAGGTTTTAATAAAGTTATGTGGATTTAAAACAAAAACGTGTTTATTGTCATTATTTTTGTTCCCGGATATATTTTCATTTTCTCCCTCCAGCTCACTGACAGCAAAGGCAAAATTTCATTTTATTTCTGTTCCACCAAGAAAGTGCAAGACCTAATTTTTTTTATATATAGCTGCCTTTGACTATATTGCTGATAATTGTGCTGAAGAAAAAAAATCTGGAATGTGTAAACCCTTCAAAGGTTTATTAATTTAAAGACCAATTTTACATTCTTTGAATAGGAATTAAAAAAAATATCCTTCACAGTTAGCATTGTTATATACTTTAATTTGGAACTAACAACTTTTACACTAAATCAACACCCTTGCTCTTAATTTTAGCATTTTCTTTTCAAACTCCTTTATTAATTCCAGTTTTTAATTTTGGCACTTTTGTGCTTTGTGGTAATGGCACCATCTGTACCTTACAATGAAAGCTTACATTTATTTCCTTCTTTTTATAAAGAGCTGATTCCTCTTATTGGTGGTATGGGCTAATGTGATTAAGAGTAATTCTTGCAAGCACAATCATTACAGCCCAGTCATAATACATATTTCTAAAACACCTGAGGTGTGTGTAATGCTCATTATATTCACAATGACACAGGTGGCTGGCTGAGAGGAGTGAAAGGTTTGTTGTGTTCAGCTTGAGACAAATGAGAATGCACTATTAAAAACATTTTTAAAACCATTTCCTGCTTTTATGGATTTCTTAAAAAACAATTAGCATTACTTCGAATGTAATACTGTATGTTCACTCGTATCCTAACTGGCCATGTTTACAACATTGTCTACTCTGTAAAACACCTATACAAGTTTTAGTTTTAAAATGTTTTTGTCCCCTTACAATTTGCCATCTGGATTTCAAATATCACTTACATTCTCTTTAAGTCCTTGTTCTGACATCAGTGGTGATCGGGTGTCTGGGGTGAAACTGTGCTCCTATGTAATATTTACCCATCATTGTGCTAATCCTGTGGGATGTCCCCCTGCAATTCCTGTGTTCTTCTTGGGAGAGTTGCAGGGGCGTGGGGTAGAACTTTATACAGTGACAGTTATTCTAATACAATTATAGGTAAACGTAACACAATTTGCTAGCAAATTCCTATTAAGAGCCAGTGAGGTAAGCATCTGTTCCCAGCATTTCCCATACTGATATGCTTAAAACCTCACTGCTTGTGAGTGTAGATCTACTGGGCAGTGCATGAAATGAAACCCAAGGAGTTCAGGATGATCTCATGTTGATGAAGTAATAAATCAATTTAAAGTCGAAACGTTGCACCAGCTTTTGTACCAGAATCCTTTCAATGTTGAAAGGCAAGTTGATCAAATCCAGATCCTCCCTTTATTTCCTTTCATAACTAGTTACACAGCCCATTCATTGTGTTTTTGTGCTAGTCTTCACTTTTCTCCCTGCTGTTTTTTCTTTATGGCTTACCTTTCTGGATCAAGTGTTAACCAGCTGAGCACGATGACACTGTGTACTGGCACAGGTGTGAGAGGATAAGTCACTCTTTCTATTAAAATACCCTTCTGTAAGCACTATTCACTCTTGTGCACACCGGAGGGCTTTGTAGAAACATTAGCATCACTAGCAGGACTGCTGCGGCTCTTATTGCAAAGTCAAAAGTACCTGAAAAGCTGCAGGAGTTGCTCTTGTCCAGCCAATCAAGGGTAACTTTGCTGATGAAATACTCATGACTTTATTCAGCCACTCAAATCAGTTCAGAAACAAATTGCCATTTACAATGCTGAACTCAACAAGAGACTCAACCCATTGATATAAAGAGATTAAAGCAGTGAAGTTTTTTTTTGTCTAGTCAATAAAATATACAGCAAATATCAGCCCAGAGGTGGACAATCCTGATGCTGGAGGGCTGGTGAGTCTGCACGTTTTCTAGGACTCTTCCTAGAAGCAGCACCTGGAGAGCTGGGAGAAGCTGTTCAGTTGGTCTCTTTAAGCCAGTGTTGGTTTATGTCATTAAGAGCTGAGCTGGAGTGAAAACACAGCGGGCCTCCAGGACCAGGACTGCCTGCCCCTGTCCCAGTTCATGGTCTCTTTAATCACAAACCCTCCACTCACAGGACAGGCTGTGCTCCTGAAAAATGAAAGCGTCGGTCTCATGAGCTATCGTCACCGTCCCGTTTGTTAGGTTTGTGTTCCCTGGGCTGTGACTTTCCCTGACCTGTTTAATTTTCTTAATTGTGCAATTACAGCTTTTTCATCTGGAGCTGCAGTGCAGAAAACTGCCTGTACAGAGATGTTTGATCTGCTGAAAAGCAACAAATTACAGCTGGAACAGATCATCGATTGATCCAAAGGGCGAAAAATCTAAATTTGCTCAGCTTTTAGTTAAAAGACTTGTAGAAATCTTAACCAAATATATCTAATTCTAATAAGGTCGTTGTGTCAGATTTATTTTTGCCCACGTGAAACATTATGCCAGTTTGGTTGTGTTTGGATGAAAAATTCCTTATATAATTTACTCAAAGTGTCTTAATACATTTTGAAATGCTCCTTTAACATCAGTGTTAAAATTCCTCTTGTCCTGGTTTATCACTTCCACATGTAATTTTCACTGTAGAGTTTTACCGTGTTGCTCAAACAAGGAAAGAGTGCCTGTATTCTGGGTGTGGAATTATCCTCTTTCAGTTTCATCTGATGAGATCCTGGCTTGAATATCTCTTCCTCACTGGTCACCTCACACACTTGGGGTCACTCTGTCACCTTTCTGCGGGGATGCAGGCAATATTCCATTACATTAAATGCTTGGTCACCCAGTCTGTACCAGACATATTTTTAACTTGTTCTGTGGCCTGAAACTTCCAGCCCTAATAAGCTGTGATGTCTCTCTGTGAGGGTAATGAAAATTGAATTCTTTTTCTTTAATTCCCACGGTTGCTAAAGATAATTATGCTCTCCCATTCTCTGTGCATTGACTCCTCCTACCTACCAGTTCCCTACTGTCCCACCAATACTACTGTAGTCAATACTAACCTGTTCTTCCTCATATACAGTAGCTCATGCCCTTGTGATACAGCAGAACAGCACCACTGTGCTGAAGATTTCCGGACACTATGACTGGCATTAGCTGTATGTCTCTCTCGCTGTCTCTCCAGCTGTGTGCCAGGCACTCACTGCTCACCTCTGTTGCAGAGATGATGTCCTTGACTGTTCACTCTGCTAGACCTCTAGCGACGCAGTTCTCTCTGTCTCACTCACAGAAACGCACAGAGGCACACAAGCCCATACATGCATGCACACACTTGTACCCGCACATGAAGGCACAAATCTGTGTACATGCTTACATCCATGCATGAACGCTTACATGTATGCACATGCTTGCACCCACACATGAAGGCCCAAATCTGTGTACATGCTTACATCCACACATGAACGCTTACATGTATGCACATGCTTGCACCCACACATGATGGCACAAAAGTGTGTACACGCTTTCACCCACGTGTGAGCACTCTCATGTATGTCCACGCTTACAGCCACACATGAATGGTCGCATGTATGCACATGCTTGCACGTATGCAGAAGCTTGCACTCACACATGAACGCTCACATGCGTGCACATGCTTGCACCAATGCATGAATGCGCACACGCGTGCAGGTATGTATGCACACACTCCGGCAGTAACAGAGAGAGAAACCTGCTCTAACGGCAGTGGAGAGCCAGGAGAGCTTGTTATCACACCTACTGGTACAGCAGAACGAGAGAGAAAGGAAGGGAAGGGAGGGCAGCTGGATGGACGACAGCCCCCTGCTGGGCTGTAGCAGGAGGAGAGAAACAGTGGACCTCCCCAGCCTGCTGAGGGCGCCATATCAGCCAGTGATAAGGGCAGAGGCTAACATCAAACTAGTGTTTGGAACCTGTAGTGTGGTGGAGAGCCAGACAAGGAAGAATCCAGCTGTATGTTGTATCAGAGCAGAGGCTAAGGCAGAGAACGTGCGAGGCAGGGGGACAGAGGCCATGGAGTGAGACCGAGAGAACAGCCTTATTTACACCTGAGTCTGAACAGGAGCTTCAGGCTGATGAGGGGGAGTGAGAGAGGAGAGCTTTGTGATTTTTATGTCCAACAGTGTGTCCGTGCAGAGATGCTGAGAGAACGTGAGGGGGAGATGATGTAACAAGTTGTTAGACACAATGTCGATGATATACAACTGGGCCTGAGAGTGAGCACTGTCTTAACTCATAGCCAGTATTGTCCAGTTGCGTTGTCCCCACTGCAGTTGGGATCGATTAAACTCCTGTTGAAAAATAATATCTAGCCTCATCTTAATGCACAAAGTTACCTTTTATATCACTGCAAAGAGATACTTTTTGGCTAGGCATTGGTGTGTGTGCTTAATTTCTACAAGTCTTATAAATGACCTGTCAACTGTATATTGAAATTCGCTGAATAAAGGCTGTGGAATGGCCTGCTATAATCTATTATTATTATTGCTGAATGAAATTTCGGAGGCTGTAAGTTTCAATTACCCTTCCTCCAAAGTAAGGAAAGCTCAGAGCAAGGCAAGAGGGCTGGGCAGATGTTATAAAGAACAGTGCTTTACATCTGGGTGCAGGCACTGTGCTGCACAGTGGCAAATTAAACTTCCTGAAAGGGGAAGAACCCATAACACCAGCCCCCCCAACACACAACTACATGCCCTTTCCTTCTGAAAAAAATATTAAAAAGCGACTTATTTCAGCGAGACTGTTTGCAGTTCCCAAAGTCTAATTTCATCTGTATACGGTGCTCAGTTTTAATTTAGTTGAAAAAGACAATGTGCCCCACCAAGGCACCTGGTCCCCATACTTCCTAATATGCCTTTGCTGAAGGATGTGAGCAATGAAATACAGTTAAATCAGAGCACAGAAAGCCATTAATCAGCTTTTTTATTTCTCTTTTTTTTCCAAAGGCTGCTGAAGCCCAGAAGGAATAGTTTTATAAATTTCTAATTTATTCTGAACTGCATCCCACAGTGGCTGTGTTTAATCCCACTACAAATGTTTTGACAGCAATAAAATCATTTAAAAAAGATCAGCGCCCAGGAATCCGGGGAGACTCTGAGCCTCTTAGCTCCCTGCTTTCTTATCCCGTTTAGTCACAGAAATACTATTAAAGTCCCAACGTTCCCTTTTGTCAGGAGGCACCGGTTGCCTTTTAAAAGGCGAGAAGCACAGAAGAAGAAACTGACATTCCTGTGACGCTTTCAACAACAGAATCTCTCGTCTATTCTGAACAAGGTGCGATGTGTGCTTATTTATGGTTTTTGCTTTTGTTTTTTTCATGGGGGGTGGCGGGGGCAGTTTCTTCCTCTTTCCAGACCCCCTGTCTCCTTTCTGACCACATGTTTATTTTCTATCGGTTTATTCAACAGGGGGAGGAGGAGGGGAGCTGCTGAGTTGCAGTGAGTGAAAGGGGAATTATTTAAAAGCCGTTGAAGATTGCAGAAACGTTTTCAAGACAGTGACCCCTGGAAATGCGCAGAGCTTTTGCCGCCTGGCAGAGAAAGCAAGGTTTCTTCACGGAGGGAGGTGGAGGACTGCTCTTTGTTAAACAGGGAAGCTGCGTCTAGATCTGTTTTTGTTTTTTTTTGTAGCCTGAGAGTAGCGCGATATCCTGTCCTGCTCACTCCTTCGTGGGAAAAGGATCCTCCTCACAGACAGGCCCTTCTGCTCACTGCTAGTAGGGCTATCTGGATTTTGTACTGCTTACTTACAGCAGTAGTGCTGCAGTGGCCTCCTACAGAATATTGCACCCCCTGGCCACTGACTGTCTGCTGTATCTGCCCGACCTCCCTGTCCAGGTAGATGGGGTTGCCTCTGGCTTTCCACTTGGTGCTTGTCGCAGTTATTGCAAGGCGCTCCACAAACACCCACACTAATCCTCCAGACCATGTGCGCGCTGCTGCCGCAAGCCCAGCTTCTCTGCCCTTTGAAAATCCAGACAAGCCACACCTGACGGCGCCCGGCGAGCTCCTCTGTGCTCCTGTGGAAATAAAGAAGGGATTTTCCTGAAGGACGGGGGAGGAGACGTGCGAGGAGGAGGAGGGGGCAGTGGCGGTGGTGGTGTTGGGGGTGGTGGGGGTTTAATCAGCCTGTATTTAATTGCCTCCCGGCCTCCTGGAGTTTGAGCATTTCCATGAAATAGGCTGAGACCCTCTAACACCACCTTTTCTAATTAAAATCATTATAAATTCCCGGCGTTGCATTGCACCGCATTAAGTGAGCCTCTTTAAGAAACAAATCCCGCAAACCTAGAATTTAACCCCTGCGGGCCTGGCCTTGGCGCATCTGTACGTTTGATCCCTTTTCTCAGTTAAATTCCTAGAACTAAATGGGCCTGTGTGACAGTGAGGGTGTGTGTGTGTTGGGGGGGAAGACCTTAAAGAACTGAAGACAAAGAACCCAGTCAAACAATAACCGGGTGCTCAATTAATACACCATTAAAGCTTGACCCACTGGGTTTGGAAACTCTGGTCTTCAAAGTGCGGCCCAGTGAGAAGGAGCGGAGTACAGCCTGGGGAGCAGATTTGTTGAGCTGCTGTATTCAGAGCGCTTGTCGTGGGGGTGGAGAGGTGTGTGTGAGGGGGTGGGTAAGGGCTCAGTCCCCGAGGGTTGGGTTCCCTTTCACCCATTTAGATTGCTTTGCAAAATTATATTTTTGTAATGTTCCTGGTGTTAAAACACAAAATAAAACAGTCCACTGAAGTTGGAAAGAGATTTTAATTTTTTCTTCTTCAGTTTTTAGCTTTTATTTGACCTGCGATCAATATTAGGGGGTTTCACAGGCTTTGTATGGTCTTCAAAGAAATGCCAACAGGGACTCAGTTTGGCGTGTGGACCCCCTTGTGAATTGAGTTTTCCTTGACCCTTTAAACTGCTGTCTGGACATCTCTTCCAACACTGAAGCCTATATGTCACATACCCAATTAAATACCCCCATTAGATCCAGAGATATGTTAAATACTCATTTAATAACCATTTAACAACATCATCACTGACTCAGAGAACAAACATTGATCTTCCCACCTGTACAGTTCTAACATTTTTGGCAACTCTCAGTAATTAAGAGTTCTCCATTAGGGAAGATAAAGAGGATTATAACTGAGAGACTGTCTAGTTTTCTTGCACGGCTTCAGGCCCTGTTGGAGAAAAGAGCTCACTAAAGACCCACCACACGAGCACCAGCAATAACAGAACCCAGAATCCCTGGCTGAGGACTGCTGGGACAGAGGGGAAGTGAGAGGATGAGGGAGGTGGGCTATGGTTTAGAGAGAGAGGAAGGGCGAGGACAAAGGGACCCCTAGCTGTTGTTTCTGGCTTGGAATCCCACATGCATCACTCTCATGCCTGGGGTGTGCAGTGCTGCCACAAATGGAGATAGTGGAGAGGGTGACAAAGAGGATTAATGAGCTGGAGATTGGGGGGTGGGCATGGGCGGTGGCCAAGGTGGTCAAACCAGATGTTGACAGGGGGTCTTGAGAAGGTCAGGGCGATGTCTAACCACAGCTGCTGGCCTCCTGCCCTCTATGCTCTTTCAATGTTTAACTGCCCCCCCTCAGCAGGGTGTGTGTGTGAGTGTAACGATTAGCCTCTGCCGCTGCTGGATCAGTACAGACAGAGATATATAAATAGACTGGGTTGGGCTAGCAGGGGTGGGCTTGGAAAGATGCTTAACGGAAAAGCAAACATAGGGGTTGTTAAAAACAATAATGTGGTTTGGGGCTGGAATGTGAGATTGGGGTATTCTGCTGGATTTTTTCCCCCTTTCTAATTCTGCGTGTGTTGAAGCGGCTCTGGATCAGCTCATCTCCTTGTGCTTTGACCACTCGGCAGTACCGTTGCCTTCCGCTGCGGCCTTCTGGGAAATGAGCCGGGATCAAAACAGCCGAGATCAAAACTGCTGCAGGCCTGCCCAGGGCACCAGATACCTCTGCGGAAGAGCCTGCCGGCCCGTGCATCTCTCCTGACTCCTGTCACGGTGTCATATCTCTGGCTTAAGACTCTCATTCCAGCAGAACAAATGGTCTTTATGGGCAGTGTGGAGTCGCTGCCAGGGTTGTCCGTGCTGGAACTACACTTCCCAGTCCCCTCACCTCCTGCCACCACTCTCTGTGTCTGCTCTCACGTCCAGGAGCCAGAGAGCAGCCAGCATCTCAAATCCGAAACGCCAGTGCTCAGGAATGATCCAGAATGCAGGCCATGTCTACACAGAACTGCCGACACTCAGTGTAAGATATGATGATCAAGAGGGCTGGAGTAGCCCCATAACTCCATTCAATAATTTGAGAACATCGGGAAGTAATCACTGTGGGCTGTTTTTTTAGTCCAGTTTGCAGCCCTTGTAGATTTACCTAAGGTTCCTACTGGACTGGAGAACTATTATTTCTTCTCTGCGATTTGACGAAGAAGACCAGATATCAACCAGTCATCAAACAACACAAATGTGTTTCAACTTCCTTTCATGTGCAAAAATGACATAACTAAATGCAACATTGAAAATATTTTAAAAACAGTAATGGCAATGGATATTCTACACACATACCTAATATTTCAAACCTTCTTACATTTGGAATATTTAAAATGCTTGACTTTCCTTCTGCTATACTGAACAATAATGATTCAGGTCACTTGTGATAGAGTGCTGTTTAAGAAAACAACAGAATTCAGTTTTCTATTGTTTTCCTCACCCAGTGTAAAACTGTAAAAATAGCTGAAAATATTCAAATCTGAATCTAATTAATCCTCAAAGAAAAGTCTTAAAATTTGTAAATGTTTGAGGCAAAGGGAAACTGTTTTCCTTTCCAATAAATTCTTTTGAAAAGCAATGCTGGTCCTTGTTATCTAATCTTTTTAGGGGTGGGTAAACACGAACATACAGTAACACAAATTAAATACCGACAGCTTAATTAAACCGCAATTATGTTTTTCAATAGTGTCGACCAGATCAGAAACAATGCGCACACCTCCCCCTACCGGCGTTCCGAGGAATAACGAGCAGTACATCTGACAGGAAGGGCCTTGGAAGTCGGATAAGCCTTGCAAAAAATTCCCAATTCCTCTGGTAAAATATTAGTCAATATTATAATATCTTTATCTTCACGAGGAAAAAAGAATATCATTTTCCCTCCTTTTTTCATTATAGTTGACACATCCCTGACTGTTTTGCAGCCTTTCACTGCTGCATGACTTAAAATGACAACCAACAATTATTTAAAACGATTGACAATGAATAATGGAAGTGGGAAAAGTAAGAGATATGACACTGTCGCTTCACAGCTATGTGGAGTTGTTTTACTGTGAATGCTGGGATGGGTTTGAAGACCTACAATAAAGTCTCATCAAACATTCATCTTTCTCCATTCATTGGAAGTTTCATTTCACACCTCTCTGCACCCATTCTGACTTCACACCTCTTGATTGGCCTCTCTTTCTGTCCCCTGCTCCCGCCTCCCACTCCTCCTCCCTCCCAGCCTTTGTTCTCCCGCTACTTTACCTTTGCCTACTGCCCTGTCTCTCTCACACCTGAAGAAGGCTCCAAGGCCGAAACGTTGTGTTCTCTTTCTTCTTTTTTTCAGCATGGAATAAACCTATTACTTGTTCCTCATCAAACAAGCATGCTTAAAATGTCTAGAAATTCAATTTTGCTGAGACGAAAAGTTCTTCAGAAGAGTGGAAATGTGCAAAGGGCTGTGGCACTCTGCTTCACCCGCCTGGTTTACATGAAGGTTTGGCAATGTCCTCGATGGCGAGAGTGTTACCCTGCTGCCCAGCGGACTGAGGAGGAAGTGTGCTTATTGTAAGCTGTAGCCTAAATACTGAGCCAATCTCTTGCATTGTTGAGAGAAGGGGTCTGGACACGTAGTCGCTTTAAAAACATCAAACTGCGTTTGGCTATATTTAGCATAGCTCTGCCCTTGGTAAATAAACACCATTTGAGCTGCAGTACAGGGGCCAGGCCTAATTAATCATACAAGGCGCTAGGAGGTTTAATTGTGCGGTGGGCGACCCTCAGGGGCCTTTGGGTTCTCATTTGGTCTGGGTTCGTAAGCAGTTGCTGACTCTGCAGAAACCTCAGAGGAAAGGCTGTGTGTGTGTGTGTGTTCACCCAGCAGGCTGAGCCGATCCTTCCTCTTTCTTCTGCTCCCTCTGCCCCTCGCACCCTCCTCGGAGCACAGCAGCGCCAGTAACACCAGGAAACGAAAAGCAGCAGCACGAGCCCCTTCCACAGTGCTCGCAGGGTGGGGTTCTGCTGAGTGCTTGCAGACCAGAAGAGTGTGGGCCCAGGGTTACTGACGCAGAACATTGCTTTAACTCCTTGGTCCCGGGAGAGCTCTCTCTCATAGATGAGCACAATGAACTGCAGTTGGGAAAAGGATTGCCTGGTGGCTGGTACCACTTCTGTTTTGCAACCCTCTAGTGAAAAACGAACAGGTTTTTAGTTTGGCACTTCTTTACACAAAGGGTGGTGGGAGTATGGAACAAGCTACCCAATCGTGTTGTTGAAGCCTATACCTTGGCTTCTATTAAGGCACAGCTGGGTGAGGTCCTCAGATAACTGTCAAATGGGCTGGATCTGCTGAATAGCCTTCTCTCATTTATAACCTTTCTGATGTTATCATAACAGATTCCACCACTATACATACAGACAGAGTGCAAACTGGGATTGGACTTCCTTGCCTTGCCTTCTGTATTGTCACTAATACTCGGTCATCAGCAGTTATACCGGCCCATTAAATTATCCTATGCCTGTGCCCACAGGACTGGGAGAACTACCAATGATAGTCAACAGCTGGCAATTGAGCAGGTTTGTGAGGTGGCTGCTGTCCTTAGAAAAAAGAAGAGATGAAAGGTCACCTCTCTTGCTAAAGGTCAGGTGCATGAAGCATCATGCTGCTCATCAGGACAAAAGTGGGAAACCTGCTCGGATGTCTTTGCTGTTCTGAAGGAGAGAGTATAACAGGGTACAACACACTCCTGCGTGTGGCATAATTCCTGGTGCACTTGTAGTGAACTTGCTAGCTTAGTAACTGACCCCTTCAGCACTGGCAGGGATGTTGGGAAGGATACTGCATCACGAAGTATCTCTCAGCAGCATTTCCTGTGCATTTCTTTGTGTTGTATTGTTTGTGCCAGCACCCTGTGTTAGGACTGTGCTCTAGAATCAGTTGCCTCTTCCCTCACACTTAGAACCAGCTTGGAGCTCCATGTCCCTCAGATCATTGTTAGTAATTATTTCAGGAATTACAGACACTTCGTCTCGAAATACCATGGCAGGTACATCTGCGTGTTTTTGTTATTTTTGCTTAGAAAGTCATTTTAGTTTAGCTTGGTTTGCCAGATTTAAATATTTTGACAGTACGCATATTAAGTTGAATCAACTTGTTTACGTTCGCACCCTTGCCAACAAAAACACACAGAAGAGACTTTTCAAGGGGGCTGCATGTGTTTCCTATCAGGACGTCTCAGACAGGCCTGCCAACAGCTCCCAGACGCTACCAATTACGGGCTGGAGTGTCCTGGCCTGCCGGCGCCCTCTCTGAGCCACGCTGGGAACTGCAGCACGCAAGATCAAAACCGACAGCCCAGCGAGCTTCACTGGAGAAGCTACCTCTTGTCTTGACAGCTCGCAGGTAAGACAGACTACAGCAGCGCAAAGGTCTACTACTGAGGTGTAGTAGAAACTATGGAACAGAGGATGTCACATCTGATGGGCAGGTTAGTGCAGAAAGGCAGGAAGTCTCTATGCTCTATATAGTATCTACAAGGAAGTTTGTAGTTGGGTGGAGTAGTGGTTAGGGGCTTCGGAGACGTAATGGGAAGAGTGTGGGTTAAACTCCCAGGTGTATCAATGGCATTGTACCCTTGATCAAGGTGCTTCATTCAGATTGTGCCAGTTAAATGCCCCACTGTAATCAGTGGGTACAAATGGAAGCTGCTTTAGATGCAAGCGTCAGTCAAATACATTGCTTTTATTTTACCATTCTGCTTTACTCTGGTTAGTGTGTCTTTCCTAAGCCCCGTTACCCTTTACCACCCTGTGTAATTACTGTATGTCGTTGTGGTTTACAGCACCGTTTCTCCTTCTACGGAGGAGGTGTGCACTGCAGGGCTCCAGCCTGCTGCTTGACTCACAGAAAATCAGCATCCCAGAAAAGCATTAACAAGTCAAAAGTGACATCTTCATCGGATTACTTCGTTAATAAGCACATCCGACATTAGAATCCAAACTATAATGAAGTAAGCCTTTAGAAAAGAGCTTTCCAAACAAGTATTGCCTACGCTCAGAATAATATCAATGTACCGTACAGCAGTGCTGCCCACTGCAGGGTTTGCCAGACCAGCTACACAGGGCAGCAGCTGTGAACCGCACTCATGCTGATGAATGGTGTTACATCACTGCATGGGATTCAAGTCACTGAACTGAGGGAAGACATGGTTAGGCATCAGTGCTGTACGGCACTGTAACAATATCCACCCAACTTTTCTAGGCAGCTCCTGATTAAGAAAATGTGTTACTTTCACAAAGGTGCTGTAATGGCCGTGCACAGTCACGCCCTTTGAAGGTCAGACTTAAAAAACAAGTACCCATCCAAGTACCAGAAGGAGAGGTTCAAAGGTCAGAGGTTAAGGAAGGCCAATGTCACGATCATAATCCCTCCTTTTAAGGGTGCTCCGACTCTTTCACATTTGAGTTGATTATGTGCACCTGCCCTCAATCCTTATTTAAGCCAGGTGCTCTCGCTACTCCTGGCTCTGCATTGGAAGATGGACGCCCGGGGGCCCGCCTACCACCAAGTAGCCCTACTCCTGAGGCTTGAGGACATAGGCCTCCTATCGGCGTCCTGATCATCTGAGTCCGGGGCTCGGAGCGCCTGGCCTCGTCGTCCTGTTTTTATTCCCCGTCCCTGGACAGGATCCCGTTCCGGTTTTTAACTGTCTTGTTTTCGTTGCAGATGGATCTACAGGATCTTGGACTTTGCCCCTGATTTCCCCCCTGGACTCCCTTGGACTTGTTTGCCATGGCCATGCCTCCCGAGCACCAGTTCACTGTCGTCACGCCCCCCTGTCAGTCAACCTGCCCTGACCTCCACCCCGTTGTCCTTTTCCACTTACTTCCAGATTATACCGTCTGCATAGGGTCCTGAACTACCAAGGATTTCCCGCATGGCACTCTGGATGGAGATACACTCAAAGATCCCAAGTCCATGCTGGGTTTCAAAGAGTCTGCTTTTATCTCATTCATTCTGAAGCCCTATAGAAACGGACGAGACCATTCAGTGCACAAGACGAAAACTGCACAAAGGAGATGCTAAGTGAGCTGCAATCACAAACAATTCTTTCGAATCTAATCTACGTTTTTACTTCCCCAATATGTTGAGAATCCCAGAGCACAATATTTGAGTCAGCACTGCTCTTCTATCAGTAACCCATTGTTACCACCTTCATGCCAACCAAATAACCCCCAGCCCTGGCCAGCCAGCTTGTGGTTTTGTCGGAGAACGATGGCGAAATTCCTTGATTATAAAGAGCAGGTGGGTCTCTCCGTGTTAAGGAAAAGAAACATTCCCTTGAACCCCGTGCAAAGCGCACCGTATCCCTGTTGTAAGCGCTTCTCCGCGATTTTGAAGTGCATTCCAAGTGTGGAAACATGCTTCGGAGAAAGCAAGCGCGGATCATATTTGTTTAAACTAATTTAGGGCTGGAAACGATACGTTCTTTTTATAATGAGAACAAAATCCCACACAAGCGCTCCAGGTTCCACGTGTGCGCGTCTCTGTCCCGCGCGGGGGTATAAGGCTAATTTGACGCCGGTTTCCTAGCGCACAGGTGCGCAAGACTGTCGCTGCTGGAAAAGACGCCTGCTTCTTCCTTTCTTTCTGCCTCCCTCGTTCCTCCCCAGACCGCGTGGCTCTCGTTACTCAGTAGCTTATTAGTTGCAGGTGGAGGGGGCGCCATGTGCTTTCGATTTGAGCAGGACTTAAACGGCTGCAATTAAAACCAAATGCGCAAGATGCGGCCAGCTAAGCCATTTGGCCTGCCGAAGCAGCAGTTCCTATTTCAAAAAAACATTTCAGATTTATTGGTTGGAAACGAAATAATTGCCTGGGCGGCAAATTGCTCGAATAGGCGGCTGCGTTCTTCCAAGGACAGATGAAAGAAGACGTTGATTTTTTTTTCCTTCTTAAAAATAGGGTAGACAAACACGAGGATGAGTACTGTGCTGGTTAATAGAGTGATAGATGAAGAGAGGTGGGGGGAAGGCTACTGTGTAAACAAAGTCAATAAGTAAGGACACGTACTCTTTTATTACAATAGGAGGCGCGCAAATTTCAGAGCGAGCGGAAGGATGTAAAAACGCGATTTTGACGTTTTTCTGTTTTCTACCGCACCTCAGCAACAGAAGGTTTTCAGGGACACACGCAGCGCTGCCCTGTTACCCTGCACGCCTCTCAGAGCCGACCCCCGAAAACCAAGCACAAGAAACTGGGAAAAAAAGTGGGTTCGCGAGTCAGCTGGCAGGCGCGATGCGGGGTGAGAACGCAGGCGGCACGGGGCCCTTCAGACCGGCGGCGTGCTCGGCAAAGGCGCCAGCCCCACCTGAGCTAGAAAACGGGGGGGAACAAAAAAACTAGCTCCGAGGAAATGAGTCAAAGGACGAGAAATAAGAATGACGTTTTAATTTATTTTTTTTTTGAGCGAGCGAGCCCTGCGTCCGTCCCTGTGCAAGTGAAAGACGATTTTGGAAATCCATTTGGACATCTCGGAGTCCAGAAGGGAGTAGGAAGTGAAAATGGAAACCACACTTCATGTGTCACCTGAAACTGTTCTACATGTGTGGCGTGCAGATTGAGCACCCCGTGTGTAGGGCAGAGAGCGGCCAGGCGATTTGGCTCAACTAACCGGAAGTTAGTCCAACTAACCGCGGGTTCAAATTCGGATTGTTTCATTAAAGTTCCCAAAAGTGTAAGTGGATCCGAATGCAAGCTGCTTGGACAAAAGCATCAGCCAAAATAAAATTGTAATAATCGCAGTCGTTCTGCAGTTTCTCTACAGAGCGTGTTATTCCAGGCCCTGTGTTACTGTAAGGGTTAAGCCATCCTCTGTGAAAACCCTGTCCTCTAGGCTTCAGTGAAGAGGCTATTTGAGCTGACTAGCTCGTCAAAGGACACGACTTAAAATAATAGATTTTCTAGCCACTAACCCGAGGGGCAATGGCTCCCCTGTTTTGATAGGCCAGGGCAATCCCCGAGGTCTATAATTAATTTCTGAATGCCTAATTACCTAGTAATAGGTTGTAGATTTAGGAAATGGTGGTGATGGGGTGGGGCTGTGCAGCACTGGGTCTTCTGGGCCCTGTTGGCGATACTCTTTTGTAGGCATTAGCTCACAGTTGACTGCAAATTGCAGCTCCTAAATGTTAGCAAATGCTCTGGATTTCCCTGCTGTGAGTCCGAGCACAACAGGCAACGCGCTCGACAAGACTTTGGCAAAACCTGCAGTGTCAGACGCGTCACCTGTTATAAATATAGCAGATTTCATTTCTTTGTCACTTCGAAAGGGGAGAAAGATCGTCACAAAAGGATGCCCCCCCCCCACCCTCCAGGATTTTGCCCCGCGATGATGTTTTTGGAATGTGAGGAAATGGAGAAATCGAGCCCCCTTTATTTTGTCCTTGGAGGAAAAAAAAAGAGTCATAAATTGGGGAGGAAAAAAAGAAAAATAACCTTTTGAAACCACATCCAGGCATGATAGAAAAACCCACAAAGAGTCTCCTTGATCAGCCTCGGAGAGGAACAAAGAGTAGACTGTGCACAGCCTCCACTTTCAAGTCAATATATACTTTCTATGCACACACAAGTACTCACGTGTGTGCTGCCCTGATATCCACACGAATGTGTGCGCCGCAGCAGAAACAAAAGAGTTGTTGAAAACGCACACTGGGTAAAGTGTGTTCGCTCGGTTTGCGATCGAGATCAGCAGAGTGCGTTAAAAGTATAACGCAGTGGGTAATCAACATGTTTTCATAGAGGGGAGATGGACTTCGGAAATGTTTCGGTCTCGGAAGTGTTAGGCGGTGCATTGATTGTTTTTGTTTAGAAGCAGAAGTGTAAAGTGCAGAAAAAGAGGAGTGAAAGGGACTGAACCCCTAGCTGAAAGCTGTGCTGCTTTTGTAATCAACATCAGGAAAGGCCTAGGGTTTTTAACAGCAACATCAGACCCAAGGTCTAGCCTAATATAGCCCAATACGAATGAATGCAAAATTTATTTACACCGTCATTCTAGAACGCAGCTGATAATACAATTATCTCTTTGTTTTAATTTGCATCTGCTGTGACTTAGCTGGGATTTGAAGGGAGAGGACAGAGAGGAAGACAGGCATGATGTGGAAGCGCAGGCACCAGCACTGAAGGGAACCAGAGAGGCTTGCAGAGGAATGGATAGGGGTGGCAGAGAAAGGGAGAAGATAGATGTTTGTTCTGTGTTCTAACCGCCTTGATAAAGCTTCAGCTGCATTCATGCCAGTGAAACATCTTTGAAGCGTCTTTGATTCGCAGGGAACTGAAGACTGAGTTGGACTGAGCGAGTCAGAGAGAGACCGTGAAAAGACACGCTTTCCACACCACCAAACCCATTTCTTTTTTAGTTTGAGACTTGGCGCTGCCAGCAGCTCTGTCTGGCTACTAATTAGGTTTTCTGGAATCCTTGTCATCTCTTGCCAGTGGTCTCATTTGTACTCGGATACAGTAAATAAATCATATTCGTTTTTCAGCTTTTATGATATTTTGCATTGCTGTGGAATTCTGTTTTTTAGCAGAAGTGGCCTGTGTCAACCAGAGAGGCCCTAATCACAGCTCCAAGCCCCGCTACTTCATCACGGGCTGGGGGTAGCCCAGCATTAGGACTAACATAAAACATGGCATTGTTATATTATGGATAATGATGTCTGGTTGTGCTTCCAATACAGCTGGCTCGTTGGGGGGGGAAAAAGAAGCTAAAAAAAGCTAGCCACAGAATTAGTTTAAAAATAGTCATTATTCTACATCTTTACCATCTACAATTCCTTGAAGTGATTCTATTCCGAGTGATTCAAATATAGAAAATATTCTGTATTTGGACGGTTCTCTTTGGAAAACCAGCCAGAGAAAGCTGAGATACTTAAAACTCAGCTTTTAAGCTCACTGAAAACTTACACCCTACTCACCAAGGCTGTCCTGCACAGGAATTTTTAAAAACTTGTGGTTTTGTATTTTTTCGTTACCTACCCCAACCCCATTTGGAATTGCCATTAGTTTACATCTGAGCTTATAGGGGCAACTCCCATACAGTGTGGCGAGCATAAGGAGGAACAGAAATGCCGAGCCTGTGATCTGCCCATCCACTGAGCCATGAGTCCTTTGACACTGGCTTTCCTGGAATCGCTCAGCAGGGAATGGCTGTCCTGAGTGTGAGGCAGTGCCATCTGACAGTGGAGAGAGGGCTGACCTTCAATGATTACTGCTTCGTCCCCAACAAATCCCTCCCTGCCCAGAGCTTGGAATTCAAACGCTGCTTTAGTACAGTACATAACCTACCGAACTGTTAAAGAAACCAGGATGGTTTTGAATTGCTTGAAGATCATAAGGTAGCTTCCACTATAATGGATATTTGCAAATGGATACCTGCTTGGTTTAAAACCATTCTCATTCCACCACGTGCTTCAAAATCTATTCAAATACGTGTGTGTCCAGATTGAAGGGCACAAGCTAGACTATGTGTAGAGTCCTGTGGTTGAATTCTCCTCTGCAAGTCTTTCTTCTTATATATTTCTACCTTGGCTCATTTTTCTCACAGAGGTCCGTGGGGTGTCTATAGTTAACTGCCCTCTGGGAACACTCGAGAGCAGCGTAGTGTTTAACATAGCTCTTTAAGCCTATGAGTTTTTTTAAATAAAAACTCCCCCTTATGTCTCAATTGAGTTCTTTTGCGAGCTGTGGGGAATGACCACACGAGGAAGAGAACAGAGTGTTCTTGGAAAAAATGCCTGTTTTGACTGTTTTCTAGTGAGATCTTCTGGTTTGGAGAGGTTCTGGTCAGCTAGATGTTAGTGGGTGGGCCAAAATGTATTTTTTTTCTTCGCGGACGACTGTCAGGCCATGTCGTTCTGTTTGGTTAAGGTTAGACGCAGCTTAATGTGTAAGAACCTAGCAATTTAGGGCATGTTTTGGTGAGGTGCCACAGACTATGATGGAGGTGTTTTAATGGGGTAAGTTTGACAATTCGAGACTGTTTATTCAACAGGGCTGGTATAATATAAACATGGCTTGTCTCTGCCTTGTGGTTTCAGCCCTTGAATGGACTCTCTTTGGCCCCTTCGGTTAAAGGTGGTCAGGTTGTGTGAAAGGTGGCCTGTGTTCCTCCCTAAGCTCCTCCTCTAACGAAGAGCAGCAGGGCTTTATTCTTTCTGCAGACTCCTGAGCCAGGAGCCATTCCCAGGAGATGCACTGCATGGAGCAGACTTGGAGAGAGCGCCGTTTTTCAGATTAAGTGGAAAATGTTTGGCATTGTCACTTCGCTGACATGAAGCAGGGGTCCCTGGTAAAGGATGGCGAGGCTAATTGGCCGAATGATCCATGAGGTGGAGCTCTAATCAACATCAGCTGCACAAATTCATTCCACTGTACTCTGTCCATACTTCACCGAGACTGAGAGCGAGGGCGTGAGAAGGGGAGAGGAAAATGTGCAGGGCAGGAGGAAAATGTGAGACTGGTGGATTGAAAGACAGAGTGGAAGAGAAGAAAAGCAGGAAGATGCAGAAAAGAGCACGCTGCTAAATGCCGAGAAGAGATGAAGTGTTAGAATACCAGACAAAGATACGTGCACATCTGTGTGTGAAATACTCTATAAAATATTTAATGTCAATTTGATACCTAGAGAGGAAAGGCTTTTGGGGGAGGTGGGTGCTCAATGGTAGGAAGATTGATATGGAGAAAATGGGAGGGCCATCAAGATGGGGATGTGGATTCCTGAAGCCCATCTGCTGCCCTCAGTCAAGCGCGGCGATAGAGAGCACAGGTCACACAGAGGCCAGCAGTCAGCCATAAACAGGCATGGAAATCATATGAAAGGGGAAATTAATATAAAAGACTGTAACTGCCTGCTGACATTATCACTGCTCCTCATCCCTTTTATAGCCTCTGACTCACAACAGCTGCATTTTCATTTTCAGCTGTGTGTGTGTGAGTTTTGGGGGGGGGGGGGGAGGCTGATTGTCATGTGCCATGTCATGTGTGTTTGTGTGTGAGTGTGCTCCATTGTGCTTGTGTTTGTGTCTGTCAGCCAGTGTAATAGGTTTGTGCGTGCCATAGTCCCTTGGAATTAAAGCTGGTATTGTTTGATTGGACTCTGATTACAACTGCCTAATTGAATCCATTAGACCTCCAGTCAGATGTTAAAAGAGTGGCCTGTCGTACCTTTTGAAATGCAGTGAATCCCATGACATGCGTATCAGAGGTAGTGTGCCCCCTGCTCAACCAGAGGGAATATTACCCTCTTGTGTAAAAAATAACCTTCAATTTAATAAGGGTTCTGAAATGTGTTTAGTGCACTATATTGTACACAGTGTTGTTAATGTGGATGAGAGATAGACTAGAGGCTCAACCCAGTTTTATGACATGTTAGATCTGAAGGCTAGTGGATGCCAGATGTGCTGATCCCATTGGTCTCTCTATGAGTTTTACGGCTTCTAAATCCCCAGCTGTTTGGCTTTGTCATGAAACATCTGGAAAGGGGGGGGGTGGACTTCAAAGGACAATATAATCTCCCATCCCTTTGACCTGCCTCTCCCCACATTTTCTCCCCCTGTCGCTCCCACAGAGAATGCACAGTAAAAATCTCAGTGAGTTACAATGGCTTGGCTGTTTATGGGAAAGCTGTGGCTGAGTGGGCAGGCCTGGTGAGCAGTTTGCTGTCCAGGTGCTGAACTCTGGAAACAAACATACAGTATGGACAATTATCTCTTAATTTACTGTCCGAGTGCCCTTCGTCTGAGGGCAGTAACTGAAGTGTGTTTGTGCAAAGATCCATCAACAGGAACAACAAGGAGACCACTGGCTGGGGGAGAAGAAACAATATCCAAAGTTCAGTCACGGCTGCACCCGGGGAAAAAAGTCCATTGAACATTAAACAAAACCGATCGCTAATAAAAACTACCAGCTTTTGCCATAGGCAGGTGTGCGCAGGTATCTACACGGTAGGCTTGTGAGAGTGTGTGGCTGAGTTCTGCACAAGGAATGGCTGGTGTGTTTGTTTGATGTGAGTGTGCTTATGCCCTCTCGTGCCAGAGCAAAGAAAACAGTGCAGGATAATATAGTGAAAGATACTGTAGACGTGTTCCAGTATGTTGTATCTCACGGAGAATCAGCCCTGCACAGAAAGTGTGGGAGAGTGCCTGAGCCCAGCATTGTTTAGAGTTAGGTACCTATGAAAGCCCTACAGACCCCCAGGGCTGAATTCACAAGGAAGACTAGGTTTCCAGTCAGAACAGGCTAGGGCATCCTGCTGGAAAATGTTGCAGACTGGGGGTGTCTCAACACAGCGGCCCTCAGAGGCTCATGAGGCATGTTGGAAGGAAAATCAGACGGTCAGCAGGGCAGACGCAGATGCATGGTTCAGCCTCTTCTCTGTAACTTCTTCCACTCAGGATCGGGACAGAAACGGCATGGCATGTTCCTCTGCTGTCTGCAGGGTTTAAGAGGCATGTTTCTGCAGTTGGCGCGATAGGAAAAATAAATATTGCTGACACATATTCTCACACAGGTAATTAGACACTGCTTTAGTTCGGTATTGCTTGAAAAACATGTGGTTTTCACTATGCGTTTATTTATTCACTTGTCAGCTGAGCAAGAGGCCATGCCTGACTTCTGAAACAGCGCTGTCTGAGACCCCGCAGACAAGCGCGAAAGGGAGTCCTCCGCTGTCTCCGAGCAGGGATGCTCCTGGCTGTTCTTGAGACGCACGAGTGTCTCGTTTCAAACTGCCCCTCAGGTGTTTTCTGGATGTGTTCAAGACACCGGAATGTTCTCCAAACAACGTCGCGGGATGTGTGCTTGGAAAAGCAAGAAGCGTGCTTGGAAACCGAACTTGGTAATATCACTGGTATTTTGTTTTCTCTAATTTAGCGACCGTGTTTGCATTCTAGCAATGAATTTGTTCCCATAAAGCTAACTGACACGCTAAACACTCCCCAACAAGGGACAATAGTTTGAGTTGGATTTTAGCCTTTGCTTGTGCTCGCTCTTTTCTCCTGTGTGTTTCCTGTGCATCGAGCACTATTCTCACCACCGTTTTCATGGCTGTTTTAGCATGAGCAGCACCCAGCCCTCTGTGCAGGTTTATTTCAAAGACTCAGCAGGAACTGACGCAGGCCTCTTTCTGTTGAGAGCAGAGCGGACAACAGCGTCTGCCGTTGATGAGAGGTACCAGCACGGCCTGTTAATAGGGCAGGCGGCACGTCAGCTGAGTCCTGTCACTCCACTGTTTTATGAGTCTGGCCTTTTACAATTTATGGTCAGTTTTCTCTGCTATTTCATGGCTGTTTTAGTTCCGTTTGTTAGGCGGTTGCAGCATGGTAACCCAATTGCTCCAACCGCTGCCTGACTCTGCGTGACCCCACAGCCAGAGAGGCTGCAGAGCAGACAAATAGCAGGCTGTCACTAGGATTCGTCAGCGGAGGAATCCGGAGGTCCCAATGGAAACGGACAGCTCAGCCATCCCTAGGAGAGAAACAAAAGCAAATGAAGAGAATCGGTTACTTCTAACCGGTCTCTGTATGTGTTGAGATGGCGTATGAAGGACCTGCCCGGAAATGTTTTTTTGTCACTTAGTTAATAACCCCAGTAGTAATAGTAGTAATAGCCTCTCCCCCCCCAAAAAAAATTCTGTTATTGTAGGCAGCTGCATCAGCATGTGGAGGCTACAGAGGAGCAGGTAAAGGTTTATTCCATGCTGAAAGGAAAAGAAAAGAGACTCTGTTTTGGCTGTGGAGCCTTGTTCAGGTGATAATCCTGCTATTCTCTAGCATAGTTCACATTCATTCAAGTGTTACATAGTTGTAAATCCCGAGTCAGAACCAGCACCAGTTCTGACGTCTGCAAGTGGACTGAAATAGCTTTTCTGACTCCTCGACATCCTCCCCAACTTTCTTATCTCATCTTCTGCCTAGGCTCCGAACCCCCTTAGATCCCCCATTCCCTCCCGTTCTCATTAAGGACCCCTAACTAAACATTTAGAACATGAATGGGACACACCTGAAGAAGGCTCCACAGCCGAAAAAGTTGTGTTTCTTTTCTTCTCTTGTCAGCGTGGAATAAATCTTTACTTGTTCCTTTGCGGCCGCCGCATGCTGACGCAGCTCCCTACTCGAACTGGATCATTTACAGCATCGCACTGAAGTCAGTAATTGTCAATGATCAACAATTCAAAAGTGAAAGGTTATCTGCAGGTCAGGTCATGTCTGCAGCGCAGATCCCCGTGTCTGTCAGTTCCAGACAGTTTACTTTCGACTGAAAGCTGCTGGCTGCTCCTGGGCTGTCTGTGCCGCAGGCTTCAGGGGCCCCAGGTAACCCAGGCTGAAAGCCCTTGCCCTTCCTCCTTATACTTCCTTCCCCACATTTCCAAAGACGTGCCCTCGCTGGCTAAGCCGAGCTCGTTTCACAACGCTCTGCGGTACAGCCCCTCTCCCAGCCCACCGACAGAAGGCCTGACTCTCTCTGCCTCTCCAGCGCCTGGGAGCTTTTTGGATGTTGCATGCTGCGGCTTTGTTGACTCTGCGCTGCTATCGCGAGCTGGGCAAAGCACGGTCCCACCACACCATCCAGAATCAGTTAACTGCTTGAGGGAGGCGGGGTGAGAGTTTTGTGGAGCCGGATGTGGAAAGTATGATCCACAGATGTCTGCTTCGTAAGAACAGAGGCAAGAAAGCCCCTCAATGAGTTTGTTTGTTCATGCATAATAAAATTTCAATTACTGACACCTACCATCCAACTCTTTTTTCCTTTTCCCTGAGAATTCCCATAAAAATCTCCAGCTGGTGTTCCTGTGTCTGTTCAATTAGGAATCATGTAGGTTCCTGTCCATGCTCTATCAATCTGTGATACGCCTGTACAGATATGCCCTTTGCTATAGAGCACTGGCGAATTTTTCTCTATAAAGTGACCCTGAGTGCCCGGTTCTTTGTTTGAATTACACAGGAACTGCAATCTGATACACATGAGACCGGTTTAATGGTGGATACAGATGAATGACGTCATTTGTAATCATGATCACAAATACCAATTGCTTGACTGTGAAGCCAAAATAACAGTTTTGACTCTGCTATCTCGATTGTGCTGGAGGGCACTGCACATGGGCCCTCAGTCTAAGTTAATTAACCATTCCTGCTAAAAGTTTGACCAAACATGGTCATTTCTGAATCTCTCCTTTAAACATTAAAATTGTGAAAAGGCTGTTTTGTTCAAATAAATTCATAGCCTCTTCTATTCTTATGTGTTGTCCTACATAAAGTATTCCAATGACGTAAGAAGAGAACGGATTGTTGTTAACTTTCCAGCTAGGCTGACTGTTTCTTTTAGACCTACGTAAGATCCCCTTTAATAAGCATAGATTTTTAAAAATACCACTTTGGTTTCATCCACACAAACAAGATGAATCATGCTGGTCAAGATGTTTGCTCTCAGCCTATGTTCCTCCACGTAGAATGTGATCATTTTATCTCACCGGTTGGACAAGCTCTGTGTGCTTCGCTGTTTAGTTACATAATTGCACTTAGTTTAGGTCCGTCATTCAGATAACGATAAGGAGAATGAGGTTAAAAAGACTGCAGAGAAGACTTGCACTGGACAAAGGTGGGTAATGTCTTGCTGGACAAGTGGAGCCTTCTCTTTTCAGAGGCAGACATTCAATAAGGAAGCCATACTGTGGGTTGGATAAAATGTAATTAAATGTGATTACTGAAGCAGCATTTTTTTTTTTGAACAGCACACACAATCTAGTCATGCCATGTCCTCCAGAGCCCTCCCCCTGGCCCATTCTCACTGCCTGGCCTGCTCTATTGGCCTTGAGTGAGGGGCTGCTGATGGGAATTTTGTGCATGCCTGCGTTCACAAAGTCCCTTTCAGCTCCCACATGCTTGACCCTTCCCGGTTCACAGTGCTGTTTTGTTCCCTGCTGACCCCTGCACTGACCAAGGGTCGCCTGCAGTTCAAAAGGTCGCCCTGCGCCTGAGTGCAATTTCACCCCAGCCGGAATATCCCTGCTTGTGACGGTTCTTTTCTTCCCGACCGGCTCTGAGATCTGCCCTTTGCTTCCCTCCCCAATCCCCTGAGCCTCCCCTCCCCCCCATCCTCCCCTAGCTCCTGGATGAACCGCAGGGCCCCTCAGGCTAGAGGACGTCCTCGCCCTCCCTGCAGTGCCTCTCAGAGAGCTCCTGCACTGGCTGGGGCCTGCCCTGTCACAGCCCCTGCTTCCTCCCTGACGTCAACACGCCAGAGCCGCCATGCCACTCTCACAGCACCACCTCCCCTCCTTTCAGCTGTTTCCAGTGAGGTTCCTTCCCTGCCGGAACAGTATTACCACACCGCCGGAGAGCTCTGTCTCAGACGTCACCAAATTCAGCAAGAACCGGCCCGGAAACACGTTCTGCTTCAGGCTCCCTGGACAGCAGCGTCCCCCTGTTACAGCCTGTGCTGCCTGTATAATAACTGTCCGTGTCCAGCTTGGAGACACTGCCTCGCACGTCTTGGCTCGTTTCAAAGAAGACACACACTGGAACACTGGAAACGCTGGACTGATCCTCGCCTTTCCTTCTTCCAGACTGTCGTTCACTGTCTGTGCCTGTTGCTTTGGCTCATCAAGCGCCAGTGGTGAAGACTGAGGCAGGCATCGGACGTTTCCGCTCCTGTCTTCATTCAGGATATGCGACATGAAGAAGATTTAACACCTGACCCAAAGCGATAGCTTCCACCTGTAGTTCACCCTCCTGCATGCTCTTATTACAAACAACCATTTTTGTATAGGTGTGTGACCTGCATGTCCACTTATTTATATGAACTGTACACGTGTTGCATCACTCGGACAAGTAAAAAGTGGAAAAACACGATATTTTGTTTGTGGAGATTTCTTCAGGTGTGTGTGGGGAATGAGCGGGGATCTGGACAAAGGGGGGGATAAGGAGGACATAAGAAAGAGAATGTGAGAATGGGAAATGGAGGTGAGGAAGGCGGTCCAAAGAGCTGGAAAACTGGAAGATGAATTCCAGGGGAAGTGTGAGAGTCGAATGCTGTAAACGAATGGAGAGATTAAACAGAATTTAGTCAGTCATTGAATGCTGGGGGAGTGTGCGGATATAATTTAAGGGTAATCTGGGTTTCTGATGTCTTTCTGGAATAAGAGTCCTTGAATCTCAGTGAGAGGGAGGACGTGAGTGTAATAATAGGCAGAAGAGACAGATCCTTGATCGTCACTGCTCTGACATCCACTGAAAGACTTCTTCTTGTGTGAATGTCAGGGCAGGTTCTGCAGGAGAAGCAAGGAACGAGCCAGGTGGAGAAAAACAGTGGGTGTTCTCTGGGTGATCTTGAGCTGGCCAGCGGGGCCGTGTATCTGCGTGTTTGCTGGGGAAAGCTCAGCTGCAGCAGTAAGGGTCTGGTGTGGGGGAAGGCTGTGTTAAAGAAACTGCGCACAAGGCAGGGGTTAGGTGGTTGTCAGTATGAAATGACTCATGAGTCTGGAAGACAAGTCCTCGTTAACGAGTCACTGGAATTATAGAGGTTTAGTGTCATGACTGTGGGAATGCGCTGTCTGTGAGGAGTTTGTGGGTTCTACCTGAGTTTGTGTGGGGTTTTGTTGCTTATCAGACTATCAGACCCATAGTCCAAACACATGCTGGAAGGTTAAGTGAGTGGCCCTGGTGTGATGATGTGTGACTGTGTCTGTGTGTGCCCTGGGATGGACAGGCGTCCAGTCCAGCGTGCGTCCTGCCTCGTGTCTGTTGCTTGCTGGGATAGGCTCCGGCTCCCCAGCGACCCTG